>NW_006799985.1:192334-273156 GCF_000485575.1 Poecilia formosa | reverse complement strand
ACACACACACACACACACACACACGCACATGCACACGCATGTACACCCGCATGATCTGTACATCCACCGTCTCCATAAGGATGAAAGTCATTTTTTGAAGATCGTGGCTCATTTTTCACACATAGGAAAATTCATTCTATGTCTTGAATTGTGTGAAGGTTTTGGGTTTTGATCATATAACAAGGACACTTGGAATAGAATTTGTGTGTCAGTTCGCTTCCTTTAAATAAACATGGCTTGCGCTCAAGAAGAACTATGCAAACTGCAATCCCTTTGACAATGTGTTGCTCCTTGGATGTGGTGACGACTGAAGAAGTGGTATTTGTCTCACAGCCGAAGCTCCGCTTGCTTTGACAAATCACCACAGAGTCAGCGGGGCACTGTCCTTGTTGGCGCAGGTG
Source organism: Poecilia formosa (assembly GCF_000485575.1). Classification (NCBI taxonomy): domain Eukaryota; kingdom Metazoa; phylum Chordata; class Actinopteri; order Cyprinodontiformes; family Poeciliidae; genus Poecilia; species Poecilia formosa. Next base: position 272,755 of record NW_006799985.1, on the reverse strand, counting down.
AACGTGCCCTACTTGGAATTACCACGGTGGATTTCAAAAGTTATCTTTGAAAAGCATTATTATTGACCTTCTAACTTTGGAGTAAGATTGCTGAAATGATTACTTATCATCTGCACAGTGACATATTCAGGTCACTGTTGCCGGGAATCTGGTTTGACAACTCAGATTTAGATGATAAAAACAGAACTCCTACTGCTCAGCAGGGGCAAACACTCTCAGAGCCTTGATCAGTCTTGTGTTTGTAATGACTGCTGACATGTTTATGTCACCCAACCACTGCAGAAGCAAGGCCATAATAACGTATTGACCCAAGCACACCCAGCTGTTCATAACTGCTTTCATTGCCTTTCTCTGCAGGAACGCAGAAATAGTCTTACTAGAACTTTATTTGCATAATAACTCTCCTGCACTGACAGAGACCGTATCCAGATGAGTTGCTATAAAATGTGTCAGAAACAACACGCTCCATATACTTCAATAAATTCATCGACATAAAAACTTTTATTTTGTTTTTGTAGCCATCATAACCAAACACCAGTTCAAAAACATAAATTACAGTAATGAGCGTTTTATATTGCTGGGGAGGAAATTTGGCCCGTTATGCTTTGCAGAATAGTTTCATTTCAGCCACTTTGGAAGGTCAGTGTGGATGTTGGAAATTATGCCACAACATCTGGTGGGATTTAGAGGCAGCCTTTGACTAGGCCATTCATCCTCAATGCCAAACATCAAAGAACTGGCTATTAACATGCTAACTATGTTTAGGTCCACATACACATGTGAGTCCTGTTTATTTCACTTGAATGCCATAAAAATAAGTGTAAGATCATCCTTAAAGTGGGGTAATATGTAAAATTAACTTTTTGGAGTTTTGACTTGATTCATTCACGCATGTTTGAGAAATCCTTGAGTCTCTTCTGGCAGCCATGCTAAAAACACAAAAACACAAAGCGCCAGAGCTCCTTAAAGAGACAGAGGCCTAAATTCAAGGTGTCAAATTGTGAAGTTAAATTTCTTTAAGTTATGTTTGATATAAAGACTTAAAAAAGCAAAACGAACTCTTCATAAATGAAGTAGATGACGTAAATACTTACAACTTAATTCTTGATTTTGTTTTTTACATATTAAATACTTTACTGCTGGATGCCTGAACTGTTGGCTTTCAGTAACTGTGGCTCCCTGAGCATTCCAGCTGAGTAGCCCTGTTCTATAGTGTAGTTTGTTGGAGGAGCAACTTCTCTATGCCTAAGAGTAAACACTTGGACAAGCTCATCAGGAAGGCCAGCTGTGTCCTAGGACACCTGCTCAACCAAGCTGGTGGAAGACAGCAGAACTAACATCACTGTTGGACAACGTCTGCCACTATGTGCATAAAGCTGCTGCTGCTGAACTAGAGAGCGACTTCAGTGACTTCCAGCTGAATCCTTGTTACACAAAGCATCAAAAGTCTTCTCCTCCAGCTCTTCTAAGACTTTATAACTATCATTGCTCATAACAAACTCAAACTCAATGGGTGTTTACATCCCTGCTGATATTTTTCCATTTCTTGTTGTTGTTTTTATTGCAACTTTCTTAAATTATCCTACTCAGATACATATTTAATTAAATTTGTGTGTGTGAATCTGATCCTTTGATTTGCGCTTCATTTTGTTGTTTGCAGGATATTTGCAGTCTATTTGTCAAATCTCCCAAGTCGGAAATATACTTCCTAGTGAGTTTCACACCCTTCTGCATCTTCATCTTCAGGATTTTCTTGCTTAGAGCAGATTTTTTGGTTCCATCAATTACAACAAATATTCCATGTCCTTAAGCCGCATATCAGCCTTGGGTTATCGCACTACAACCAGCCACTTTTACACGACATCTAACAAAAGACTGATCTTCCAAAGATGAGTTCTGTTCCAAAGTGAGACGGGTCTGTAGGGTCTCAGGTAACCACACAAACACACATCACATCTAGAGCCCAAAGAAACCAAAATCACTGCAAAGGATAAGCAATGAACAAATCTTGGTTGCCCATGTGTAAGAACAGTGTTAACATTCTCCTTCATATTCTGAAGCCATAGATCTGAGTTTTAATTTGGTACCTCAAAGTACCGTTCTTCTCCCCCTTTCACTTGAGTTAAACCTTTGCATTGTTTAGTTTCGTACCACCAATGTGTGCTTCTCAGGGCTAATTGCTCCTACCCTCCAGTGTGCCTGTGAATATTACCGAATCAGAAATGTGCTCCTTGACACTTGAGTTGTTTGCAGAGGGGTAATAAAGTGTGCTAAGCTCATTTCAGCCTTGCCTTTTAAATGTTTTGCTCTGCGCCATGGGAGCTATAAAACCGCATCACCGCTCAAGTGAGACATGTTCTTGTGCAGAGCCAGAAATCACAGCTTAGTCTTTCCATCAGATTAGTTTGTCCCTGAACGCCTGTAGGAGATATTGGCACACGTACAATGGGCTGAAAGGTGGATGGGTGTGTTGGACAGACAGACAGATGAGCAGACTGGGAAGTGTCGTTCATAAGGGTGAAGAGGGAACACAGCTGCTGAAGCTGTGTTCAAGGTGAATGAAGCACAAAGTACAAAACGTAAAAAGACAAATATAAAAAAAATAAAATAATCAGAACCGAAGACCATTCTCCAAGGACGGGTTTGTTTTAGAATGGCACTAACCTCCTTTACAGGAAGCAGGCAGGAGGATTAAAAACAATGTTTGTTTTCAATTTAGTTTAGTTTTTTTTTATGCAGCACCAAACACCGTCCCAAGGCACTTTCCAAAGAAAAACACACCTGCTAATAATGCTTGCCAGATGCGTTTATTGTATATTAACAGAGCAAATATACTTTAGAGCCACTTTTAGGAAGTACTTACGTCTTCAAAGTGATTCTTGAATATCGTAAAATGAATTGTAAACACTCCATTCTGCACCAGTGCGTTAGTAAAATGTTTGACAGACATGCGGGTGTGTCCTCTGTAGAAGTATATTGTATTGCAGCTACATGCGAGAATTAAAGGTCTAGCTGCAGCTGCAGCAACTACAAGACATGTCTCCTTAATCCATGTTGATTTTGAATTGGACAACACGCCTCTGTAGAGACGTTATCCATAGCAGAAGGTGGACGCCAATAATGGTTCAGAAAGAACTGCATTACTCTAAATGCTGACGTTTTTATTTCTTAAACTTGGTATTGAAAGATCTGAAGCAGTGTGATTTTTATTTTTCAAAGCCACCAGATTCTATTCACAAAAACCATAATGTTAATACTGTAAAAGTATTTTTTAAATTACACTGAAAATAGAAATTAAAATAAAAAAATGTGTCATTTTTCACAATTGAATGAAACTCTTCACTTAATGTGTTGTGTTATATATGAACAATTTATGTCTGTCAAGCTGGTTTGTGAAGTTTACAGTAACAAAATGATATGTTTCTACAAATGGAGAAACTTCTGCTTCTCCCTAATTAGAATTAATGTTGGAAATACTCTAATTCCCAAACTACGTCCAATCGATAATCGTATGAGAATGATTATTGCCTATCTGGGTTTAAGGAAAATGAGCTAAATCTCTCATCCTATCTCCTTAGCTTGGAAGAGGGAACAATAAAACAGTTTAATTTGGCCACAATAAGATATTGTAAAAGTTAAACTATTTACATATATAAATGCACATTTCAAATGAAATAGTTTTTTTATTTTGTATTTTAAACTTTAAGTGCTAGGCAGACTTCCTGAACAAGTACAAATGCATTCTGAAACAGTTATTGCTCTGAAAATGCTTTGTTTATTCATGTTTAAATAAAACTGTTTTTAAAATCTATTTTTGCAATATTTCTTTATGCCATTCTTTAAGAGTATAACCTTTACAAATGCCACGTAAGCTGTGCGAGCGGCCGTCATTATCATTGAGGCTGTTATCTGAGCCTGACAGTCCAGCTTATTGTGTGAATTTACTTTTGATAATGCTAGTTATTTTTAATATACACTCTTGTTATACATGATTTTATTACAAGTGCAGAGTATTTTGAATCAAAACTAACAACATTTTTGCTTGGGTTGAGATTTTGTAGTTATTTATTATTTGGATTAATCAATGTGTTGCTGGATTTTATCTTCGTTTGTTTAATAGCTTATCTATTTAATGTATAATCTTTTATTTTTGCCTCTATTTGATGGCCATGCACATTTTTTGCGTTGAAAAATTGCCTCGCTGTTGCAGTAGCACAAGTCGCTGTGCTTTTTATTAACAGGCTGTGGTTTGCATTGTATGCAGCTGCAGCTGGATATTATTGTCAAATGTAGCTCTTTTGCAGGAAGTAAGCAGCTGAAGTATAAAATAACTATTTTTGTGTGCATATACATGACATGTTTGCTTTATATTTCATTATTGACAATTGATTGGTGATGTTCTTTTTCTTTCTGGATGTCTTGTATGATTAGTCAGTTTGATTTGGGAAGGTGCTGTCTTAAATATATATAGGTGGAGATGGATGACGGACAGAAATGGATGGGTTTCCATTTTTGGAAGCTGCTTTGTATAATGAGTGGAAGACAATAAACTGACTTATTATGCTGCTCAGTCAAGTCATAATGCTACATTCTCTTTTCCACGCTGCTCATTTCACAGCCTCAAAAGAGTCTTAAAGGTTTGAAACCAAATAAATCACAAGCCTTTTCAATGTAATTAAAAGGGGCAAAGTAAGTTTAAAATAAACATTTTTGGTAAAAAAAAAAAAAAAAAAAAGGGCCTTAACCAAGATATTTATGAATAATGACATGATGTTGTAACCACGCTCCTGTCCACTCTGCTAAACATTTCTATAGCACATTGCAGCAATTCAAAGAGCTTTACGTCATAAAAAACACAAAAATAAAGTCATAAAAACAACATACGCTAGACAACTGAGAAGCCAGTGACCAACAGTGATCATCTTGTATTGACCAAGATGATCAATAGACGTTGAATATGTTGGCCAATATTCCTTTTATTATGGTTCAAAAGCAACTCTGAACAAGAAAGAAAGAAAGAAAGGATGAGAGAAAGAAAGAAAGAAGAAAGGAAGGAAGGAAAGAACATCTGCCATCTCCAGTTGGCGGTATTAAATAAACCAATACTAAACAATGCTCAAAATCTACTCACAATTATTAGCTTTAGTTTTGTTTTATTTCTCTAGAGCACATTTGACTTCAGAAGCCAAATATATAAATATATATCAGTATTTTATCTTCCCTTCCAATGACCACATCTGAAACCATTAGCTTGATGTGACCTTTCAGTCAGTAAGTTTTGGGAAAACCGACTGCAAGCATATTTATAGAGTTTAAGTCGGTAAGACGGTGTTTTCTGAATAATGTCTTGCCAGCTGTTGCAGTTAGATCCTTGGAAGTAAAACATTGAATTATTGTGTGGAAAAATGTCCCTGCATGACTCCCTTACATAATGCAGACTATTCTGGTGGCTCGGAGTAATGACTCACAGCTATTAATTTAGAACTGATGAATCACTGCAGTCTTGCGTCACCACAGATAGCTTTTAAATCTCTGTGTATGGCACCATTTTATTAAGTCTCCATGCCACAGCAGTCACTTCCTCTTCCTCCCCCAAATATAAATTGTTTTTTCTCAGTTTTTTTTATTCTTTAGAAAAAGACATATAAGATGAAGATGCGTGAAATAGGTAAGATTGTTCTTCATCTTTACTGTTGGATACATGGCAAGCCACTGATGTATTTTCTCAAAAAAGGTCCTCACAGTGAATTGTTTGGAAATTTTTAGAAGGAAGACTTTCCCTTCTCAATAACAAGCAATCTGTAACATGTGTTTCAAACTGTAAACCTACATTTCATTATATTTTGATTGGTCTGACATGACATAAATTGATGGTTTATAAGGTTTAACCACCAGCAGTTCAAACATCGGATCAACACAGACCTAATGACAGGCTCATTTTTCTCACATGCAGCGAGTAATGAATTATAATGAGTTTGTTAAATCTGTTGGCTCTACAAATTTGAGCGAACCTGTTGTGACTCATACATGCTGTTTAATTCAAGACTCTGAATTTGCATAATTTGTTTAATATCTGAGTCAGCAGAGAGCTTTTCCTGACTGTAAAGGAAGCCAGCACGTTATGTGTGCCATCAACCGCAGGCAGCTCCATCTCTGAGGTGATGGGAGATCACAGATTTAGAAAACAAAGAAGATACAAATCCAGGGTATTCATCATGTCCAAGTACCTTGCTTTTATTTTAAAAATCCTAAATGCCAATTTAACCAGGAGGAGTCACATGGTTGCTTTCCAGAGATTTCCACAACAGTCCATTATGTAATTTTAAAAATGATATTCATGCTGACACTGCTTCAATTAAAGTGATGGTTAAAAACTGTAAGATCTTTGTTTTTGTCTCTTCTTCCTAGGAATAATGACTGATTAAGCAAAACTATGTTTTACTTAATCTGACACAATAGTTACATTTTGGGAAGGACTAGTCAGAACCATCAACTGAATCCAATCTGAATTACAAAAAACAAACATTTTTGTAGAGTTTTAGATCCATTGTCGGGTAGGATAAGTTGTCTGGCGACTTGAATCTTTTTTTCTTTTAATCTTTTTCATGATGGTTTTGGTGCATGTTTAACATTTACCAGAAAAGGTTGTTTTTGTTTTTGGCTATGTCATCTGCCTTGGTCCTTTCAGAAAGCACATACAGATACTTTAAATGTTACATAATAAACTGTAGTGAGAAGCAGCAGAGACTCATGCACTCTGTTCAAACTTAATTGCACAGGAACTGATAATTCCTCACAATAACTCACACCGAAGACTTGTGGATGCTGACCACAACTCCAGGGTTCTGATGGTAATTGATGCTCATTGCATGATGCACCACACCTGCAGTATATGTGCATATTTTCTGTTTTTTTAAAACTTGGCTACAACAACATCACAGCAAGATATTGACTTCTCATAAGCGTTTTAAACAATCCCCACTTTAAAAACCTAAATTATCCCTGTGAAGCCTATCTTACCTCTACGGTTGGTTCTGTTGTGAAGCTATCCTGTCATCCAGAATGTTTTTTCTATCCCACTGCCCCATCTAGAAACATTTTCTGACAGTGTATCTTGCTGTCTAGCTGAACAACCACCTGTCATAACAAAAACCAAGGACTGATCTTGATTGAAGTAACTGGGTTATAAAGAACAGCAAGGCCCATTTTAATCAAACCGGTTTTGTTCACTGCCCTTTGTTGAGAGGTAATGCCTATTCATGACACTTCAAGGGAATATGATACCCTGTAATACATGGTACACAAGGTCACAAGAAACATAGCTGAGATTTTACACTCAGTTATTCTTTTGATTGTCTCAAGTGATGGGATGAGACAATCAAACATCTATTTTAGTTAATCAAAATAAAGAAACTGAAAAAAACACTTTGCATAGCACAGACGATTTGTGATTCAACGTCTTTGTATTTTATCTATGGAACAACTAATTCACGTGTACCTTTTCAGCTCTGCCTGCTAATTTTCTGTTTTATAAGGTTATGAAAGCCACTCCAAAATAATCAGCCGCCACATTGTTCAGCGGCACACATTTGGTAATTTCCCATTAAGATGACCCAAACTCATTTCAATTCACTAATTTATGACCAAAGAGCAATGGTAAGATCACTTCACATTTGTTCCAGCATATGGTCCAGTCCTGCATTGGCATCATACACCTGTGATACCAAACACAATAACCAGAAGAAAAAGCTGCTCATTAAAAGTTGTTTATTGATAATAAAAAAAAAAGAAACTTAACATTCTTTATGAGAATTTGTTCATGTTTTATTTATGCCGCAGACAGCAGTGAGGCGTCCATGACCTGCTGTCTGCCCTCCTTGCTGCTATTCTTTTCTCTCCTACAGTCCAGAGGAAATGCTTCAGGGAGTGTCCTTGCTGCACATTCATTGGCTGAAGAAAAGTATTTTTAAAAGATGACATTTCTAACATGTCTTCACCCTTAGTACCACTAAGGAAATATTGGCTGCAGCTTGTCAAGACAATTGTGTCTGAAGTCAAAAGCAGGTTGGGGTGTGTGTGTGTGTGTGTGGGTGTGTGCGTGCGTGTGTGTGTGTGTGTGTGTGTGAGTGAGGGCGAGGGGACTGAGCTGTTTTTGGCCTCCCAGACAGAGCTGTGAGCTAGCTGCTCCTCTGTAATGGTCTCCGTGCCTTCTCGACTGCCCTCGGCATTAGAGGCAGACCTTTATTACCCTGTAGGAAAGCGGTTCATAACAGCCACGCTCCTGTCCTTTGAAAAACGTTAAATTTTTCTCTCCTCTCGCTTATTACCGAAGATCATCAAAGAGAGTTGAAGAGCTGAACTGTTCCGATTATGTTACATTTCTCAAATAAGCCAGAACCCGAGTCTGACATGTCCCACAGTGGGGGGAGTGGGGTGCATATTTCTCTTGCTAGGTGGCAATTAAAACGTGTTTTCGTCCGTTTAATAAATAAAACTCAGGAGAGTATTCTGAAACAGTGTTGTTGCCTCTGATTAATTAAAACCTGGGGAGGACTGGTTGGTGGGAAGGGGAGGTGAAGTTGTGAAGAGATCAATGACACCAAGTGACGTAGTCACTGTAACCATGGGTTACTGCTGCTGCTGTTATTTCTGTGTAACTATTTTTGTAAAAACATTAATAATCTCTGGTGTCTGCTGCTCTGTGAGTCATCGGAGGTGCTGCTTCTGCTGAAGAACTGTGGAGCAGGAATCTTCAGGGAGAGTGACTGAGGGTGGATCGTTAGACAGAGCAGCTCGCTGAGATTTCCTTGACATTTTAGAGGAAACAAAGGCCGTCTGGCAAGCAATAGTTAGAATATAACACAACAGGGAGATGCTGAATACTGAAATAAATTAGCAGAATAGATGATGCCAAAAAGTGAGAATTAGTTAATTTCATACAAGAAACATTTGAAACAGTATTTGTTCATAAAACCATGTTTAGATGCAAAATGTTAATTTACTGTTTTTGACCATACAAGCCACAACAATATTGAATTTAAAAATTAAAAATTGCACACAGAAATATTTATTTGTTCGCATCTTTTATTAAGTACTGTTGAAGGTTTAAGGTCTTTCAACTTGAGCAAGTTGTATTGGCTTCCTAATACCAATCATGATAGACAGCAGCTGTGGTTATATGTCATATTTATTAAATATGGCTCTTTGGAATAAAAAGACTCAAAACAAACTCATTTATGTTTAGCAATGAGAAATGTAGCTTTACTCATGTCTTTGGTACAAGTTCTGTCCAACTACAGACACCAGTATGATTCCTTTGGACAAATAAAGACAGATCTAAATAATTTATATAGGTAACTAGTATACAAAGTAAGAAATAAAGAAGCACCAGCTCCAAAATCAGCAACTTCACTATTCACAGGGACAAACTGAATAAGAAGAAAAATTTTCTTCAAAATGAATCATTTTTTCCAGAAAATGTAGTGATTATTAGAGTAATTTTCTAATAATTACAGTAATTATTAGAAAATTACTCTAATTTTCTAATAATTAGAACAATAGAGGACAATGTGTGATAGATTTTACTTTGACAGATGGTATAAGCTCTTGTAGCGTAGCTTTTTGTCTTACTTGTGCTGTAGCACAGTATTTAGATTAATTTCAGATAAATTAGTGATCATAATAAATGCTTCTTGACAGTCACAGATATCAGGTACCAGTAAAGTTTTATAGTATCAAATGGTGCTTCATACAGTACAACCCAAAGGTCAGCTCAGCTGCAGTGCTCCTCGGTTCTGTCCATGCATGCAAAAGCAGATATTTAATAAATATTCAGCTAGCAGACCAAGTATCTGATGTAATGATCAGAGAGAGGGGATCTTGGCTGCGTTTGTTGCTCTCTATTCTCACATCCTCTGATTAGGACAGATAAGGAGTTAAGAGTCCTGCGCTAACAAGATTTTCAGTCAAGCTGCGAAACTTTGCAGGGTTGGTGAGACCTGCCACACGGGAAAAGAACTCGAGGTTGAATTACGTTTTCTTGAAAAGTCTTGTTGAGGTTATATTAGAGATGGGTGTGTTGGCAGTTTTTGCAGCTCTGTGCTCAGGCTGAGAGAAACAGGTACTGGAAATGCATGACAGGAGTAGAAGGTCATCCCTAGAGCATCAACAACGGACTTGTCAGCTGAATGTTTTAGTAGAACCACATGGAAGAGTGACAGAGATTTACATGTAGGTTCAACAGATTTTTCATGTGGTCAGTTGTTCACCGTCTTCACTCAGGTCTTCTCTAGGTCAGTCATAAACTCTGTCTTCTGAAAATATTTACAGGAAACAGACTTTTGTGGTTAAACATTAAAAAGCATCGTTACTCAAAATGCTAGCTTAGTAGGGGAGCTTTCGACGGCACTTGATGAAGAAAAATCTAAAGTGGTGAAATGTCTCAGTGTTTGTGCACATTGTAAATATCTTAACCTACAAAAACGCTCACACAGTTAAATGTTCTATTAATGAAACATGTTTTCCTAACAGACATTTATCAGCTGCCAAGTAAAATCGACAAATGAGAGAATTACTAAGAATTTTAGGTTTAGAACAACTTGAGTACAACATAAATCATGGAAAAAAGCTAGAAAATTACAGAAAAAGCAATGCAGCAAAAATGTGTCAATATTTCACTGATATCTAGAAAGAAAACAAAATCTGTCTGCCCTTGTTAATGGACTGGCATAAAAATCCATAATGGGGATCTTAAGTGGATCTCCAATCACCATCGTTGTTTCAAAGCCTTTGTCTCAAGAACGTCCTTCCCAGCAGCAGAACCTCTTAGCAGCTAGAATAGAGATTCAACAATATTGGAGTTCTGAGTCATTCAACTGCAATGCCTGAACAACAGCCACTTCCTACTTTTTTATTATTTAGTCTGAGCGGAGAGCAAAATAAAGCAAAGTCTGCTGGCATGTTGCAGAGGGTTGAACAAAACTCATGAAAGATACAATCAACATAACAGTCCTGATTGGCTCACAATGCACAGTGACAGAGCCGTTTTGGATTGTTTTTTTTTGTTGTTGTTTTTTTTGTACAGGTGAAGCTTGATGAAAAGACCCATGGGCCAAACTACGACAATCTGTGTAGGGATAGTCCGATACAGAAGCATTAAATCTTGAAACCCCTTCATATTTTAGGTTGCAAATATGGTGAATGTTATTTTTTTTTCTTCTGGCTGTATGCAATAGACCAACGACATCCTAAATATTTACATGTTATGCTTTTATTATTTTGTTTGCTGTACCTATTACTCTGTTTGTAACTTTACTTGATTTCTGTAAAGTGTCCTGGAGAGTTTAGAAAAGCACTATACAAATAAAATATATTATTATTGTTACTGTTTCAGTCCAAACTGCATCATACCAGCACAACAGAATCTCTTGAACCAAGCTGAACCAAGTATATTGTTTGCAAGTTGTGAACCTGAAAATGGATTGTAACATAAAACATCTGACAGACACCTTTGTATCTATTTTTTCTTCCCTTTTGTTGGCGGATGGTCATGTTGAAAAGGGCAAAATGATTCCATGACAATGTCATGTTCACCTCTTGACATTTCTGGATCTGTTGAAGGTCACTTATCAACTTTTCACTACAATGAGCAAGTCAGCTTCTAGAACACCTGCTTGTCCATCCATTCCCTGTGATTTTATTTGCAAAAAGGAACAAAATAGTTGAATTATATTGTACATCTTTTTTTTTTTATTGAGAACATAAAAATTGTTCAGTTTTGTTAGCTTTGGATCTGCTGGGGACAATCTCAGAAAACCCTAAAGTTTTGCTACTGCAAATCACTGATCGTTACATGTGTGTGTTTTATTTAACTATCTGTCAAAATGTCTAAGGAAAATTCTCTAAAAAAATTATTTCCCTGTAAATTACCCTGGTAATTTTTCTCATGTGTGATTTAAAGTTGTCTAAATCTGTGGATCTAATTATAGAGATGCAGCATAGCTTTGGACTATTTAAGTATCTCAACTAAAGCTTTCTGGGCTGGAGGACTTCTTCAGCATTTTAATAAGGTGCAGTCTGTTTCTTCCACAGAGCCATTTCCTACTCCTACAAATGCATGTAGTGTTCCAATGGAAAGAAAGACAACTCAAATCAGATGGGAATATCATTTAGTCTCATGCATCAGCAAAGTCCAGCTTCAGCAAAAATATTACTCAAGTAAGTCTAGTATATGTTTACTCGAGTAGAAGTAAAAAAATAGTCATGCGAGAAATAACTCCAGCAAGAGTGAAACACGCTTGTTAAAAAGACTACTTACATTAACAATTTGATTATAGTATCTGACTTAATTTGGAGAACCGTTTCATCCATTGTCTTGCCGACACATAAAACAAAGAAACATACCTTTGTATGTTCTAACTGTCTTTTTGTTTTATTGGAGTACCTGGAGAAAACTCAAGCGTCCATGGAGAGAACCTGCAGACTCTGTTCACACCCGGTCCTGGTGCCTCCTCTTTGCAAGGCAACTTGATGTCAAGGATTTCAAGGAGTAAAATTAAAAAAAAGTAGCTGTGAGTAACATCATTAGCAAGTTACAATTTCATAAGAAACCCATTCTGAAATCACCTTTAGAAAAAAGGATTATAAAACCAGTAGTTACAGTAGTTAATTTACATATGTTAGCGAAATGTAAAGTACTGTTTCCTGTACATTCACTTGATCTCCATAACTCATATTTTTAAAAGCTGCTTGCTAATTAAATGTAAATGAGTTAATATAATTAGTTTGCAGCCACCTCTAACCCAAAGCATTGCTATGTACTCCATTGTATTTTGGAGTTGTAGCCCTGCTGCTGTGGAAGAGTATTATTTAAATTATACATATGTAAATACAAAAAAAAAAACAAACAAAAAAAAAACAGCTGCTGGCTTCAACCTAGCAACTTGTCACAGTTCCCCACATTCATGTTTGCTCAGCAAAGATACTGTCCTCTATGCAGGTATTTAAGACTTTCTCCCTGCAAACTCCGTTGTTTTTTTTTTGTTTTTATTTTAGTGACATTTAAGACTAAGAGATAGGTGAACAACAGCATCTGGCATCTATGTTCAGTCACTTTTAGAGTTTGTTGAAATGTTTCTACAAAAGCAGTCATGCAGAAAAAGTCCAGATGATAAACCCAAGAGAATAAAAATCTTGCTTCCATGTATGGTTTTTAATTTGAACGATATGGTCCAGTTCTCTAAGTTTTCCATTGCTTATTTGCATGTCTATATAATTATAGACTGGGCGTTCTGTATTGTGTGCAACGTCAGCAGTGTAGAAAAATTTACATGGCCATGCACTATGGTTGGTTATTTAAGTAGTTGACATTAAACTGTGTTGGTGAAGAGCTTTTTCAAAAAATCTGAAGTCTTTCATAATTTCTAAGTTAAAATCTAAAATATCTTGACTTGTAAAACTTGAATTTGATTATTCTACACTGAACAAACATTTTTGAAGATTTGTTTAAACACAGTCCTTTACTCTATTCGTGCAAATAGCCCAACTTGTGTTTAAACAAGCAGGGAAATTTGTACGTACACTTACCAAATGTAGATTCAATCAATCTAAGCTATTAGATTCTTTAAAATACAGAGTTACTATGTGAAATGTATTTGTGGACAGTCAAAAAGGTTCTAGCTCTCTCAGTTGCAGATTTGCTCTTCAAAAGACAGAAGGTAAGGCATTTTTCTTTTGTGCAGTAGCGATGACTTTCTGAGGTAGTGGTGAGCCACGTTGAGATGCTGCACAGCTCAGCATGCCCTCAGGGGATCAGGTGTGTAAGGACAGCAGCAGTTTCTCGGTCAGGTGGTTCTTAGGAACTGGAGATGCTGCTGTGCTTTCAAAACAAGTGCTGGTGTTAGTTTTCAGTGATGCCATCCACATGCAAACTCAGGAACCTCAAATCAGCTGATTCTTCTCAAACTCCATGATGAATTTCTTAGTTCTTTGTGGCATTCACTGACAGTTTAATAAACCATATATACACCCATCCATTCACCGTAGGGATATATATATTTTTTTGCTGGGCATAGATGTGGAATGTATAAAATATGCATGTAAAGTCAGATCTATGCTGAAGTTTAGTTGCAGGTATTATTTCACGCAAGAGTGCATGACCAAAAGATCTGGTTTCAAAAGGCTTTGTAGTAGTGGCAAAAAAAAAATAAAAAGAAAAGTAATCACAAAATACATAAACCATTTCAGATACATTACTTAAGTGTTGCTCTTTGAAGACAGATGAGCATTGTGTCTTATTTTCCAGCAGGAGCCTTGTAAGGCAAGGCTGATTTCTCCGTTTGCCTCCCGGTTAGCCCGGCCTTGAGCTTACTCGGGCAATTGCCTGGGCTTTCTGCTTCCATTTTGAGCCGGTGATGTGTATTAAATGACATAGGTCTTTATAAGTGTCATTGTCTCGCTGTCTTGATGAAGACTTATAAGTGCACTCCTTTCACCGGCTTCAACAATTTTAACACTAGAGGGATTCTTGAAGAAATACAGGGGTCTGGTTGCATTAGGTAAAGAGAGAAAGAGAAAGAAAGAAAGAAAGAAAGAACAAATCTTATGTACACGAAGATACATGTACATTTCCTTCGTTCTTATACACATATATGTACTTGAAGTGTGTTTGGGTCGCATGAACAAGTCTGTGAACAAAGGTTTGTGCATATTCAGCTGGAAAAATTATTACTTGAGGGACTTGGGCATCTGAAAGGTCACAGCTTGCTTTGTTATAAGCGCAGCACAAGAGGAAAAGAGGAGATATTCTGTTTCTCTGGGTAAGTGTGCTCTGTATTATACATGCAAGCACATTACCTGGCTATTTGAACTCTGAGTATTTTCACACAGGGAGGCTTTAAATAGGATTTCTCATTAAATATTATGATGAAGCTGTAATGGATTATAAATCTGTATGACTATATGCTTTATTCTTGGGTAAGGAAATTTAAATCTGTATTTTTAGCTTTGTGTATTGGCATTGTTGGTAAAGAGGTGTGAACATCGTTACAATCATTTTTAATGTTTAATGCATGATGGTTGTTATTTCATGCATTACCAGGAAACCCTGCAAGCAAAAACAATATAAAAAAATTACATTTCAAATTTAAAAAAACAAATTTGGAAGGATCTTTTTTTCTTGCTTGCCTTTCAAGCAAGAAAAAAAAGCAGTACCAACATCAACCTTTAATTGAAATGGATTTAGATAAGTGAAAAATTGCACACTAAAAATATTTATTTTTAGCTAAAACACCAGTTGACAATAATAATGGCCTATATCTTTAGCTACACATTAAGAGCACTCCTTTCACCAGCTTTGACTATTTTATATCTCAGGAAATTCTTGAAAAAAATCAAATAAAAAATGTTGTACACCTGAATGTGTGATACTGTAACTCACTGTTATTGGTGTTGTTCTTTATATTTTTTTGGCTGCATTACCACAGACAAAAAAAAGGGTTTGACATACGACAGTAGGAAAATCAATATTTACAAAAAAAAGGCAATGTGGATGATACCTTTTGGCTTTCTGAATGATGAAAAAATATTTAAAAATGTAAAATAAAAAATGTCAGTTTGCATTTTAAGCACTTTTTATGCATCTTTTTTTAAATAGTATTAATAGTAGTGGATTCTCAGAATCGTCCCTGTCCCCAGTTAGTTGTCTGGGATTAACTTGCTATAACTGCAGGTGTGCCAGACTTCATACCACGCTTTGATTGAGTTAGAGTTTTATTTTGACTTAACTATGAAACATTGTGCTACATCGCAGTACAATCAGATGTGTAATTCTATCCCACTGTGCAAAATCATTTTATTAAATCCACACTGTTAGCACTCCAAGCTAGAGTTCATTACTTTTTGTGAGAGAGCGTCTTCTTCTGTGGTGAGCAGAAAGAAAAGTTCTCTGTGTGAGAACGCAGTCTGAGCCAGTTCTGAGGAGAGACACAGGCTGATTTCTCGGCTCAGTGACTGTAAATAAATGTGTCTAGGGGATCAATACATGCACTGATTCATTGTGACATTTCTTTTCTTTTCTTTTTTTTTTTTAACAGAACTCTGCCAATTTTGTCTGTCATCAAGAAATGTTTAATATCACATTTGCTCCAGATGTTTCTTGCCTCGGCTTAAAGCCAAATATTCAACAACGAAACTGACTGACAACCTGTCTGTTGTTTCACTCAAACATAATTAAACTTCTCAGGGAAGGTGAAGGAATGGCATCAATAAAGCTGGCAGCTAGAAGAATGTGGAAGAAGGGATTTCTTTTATCTCACTTCTGATCATTCAATATGATAATGTAAATAAGGAAACACTACAATGTAATTAAATCATATAAAGCAGCCTGACATTAAGAGGTAAAAAGAGTTCTTATTTTAAACCCTTTGACTTTCACATTTTGGCCCATTTTATGCAAAACCTTTATTTGTCAAAATAGTGCGAGAGAAATCACAGATGGTTTTCAAAAGTGTTTCATTGTAAAAATATGAAATGTAATGCATGCATACATCTATTCTGACACACCTAAATGAAATTCAGGGCAACCAGAATTAATGCTTTCAGAACTCATCTAATTAATAACCGCAGTTCACCTGAGTGTAATTTAATCTCAGTGTAAATACAACCAAGAAGCTCATAAGAGAACATCAGCGAACAAGCAGCATAATAAACTGAACTATGTGTTGTTCTCTCCATAAATCTGGTTTTAATGGAAGAGTGGCAAGAAAAGGGAGACAGAAAACAAGTGGAAGAAGCTCAGGGCAGACGGACTTTAAATTTTATGTAAAAATTGAACCCTACAAATGATGTGAACCACTGAACACCACATCCGTAGTTAAATCTAGAGCAATCCAGCTGGTCAGACTTGATGAACGGAGCTAAATGCAAGAAAATCCTAGAAGAAAGTCTATAGAGGCTGTAAAAATATTGAAACTGGTGTGGAGGACCTGCTTCCAGGACAGTAACCCTAAAAATGTAGTCAGAGCTTTAATAGAATGGTTTTGATCAATGTATATGTGAATAAAATATCCTTGAAAATTGATTTTCATGGAGGCTTTGCATAAAATCTGCTATATTGTAAATAAGAATGGACATAAATGGTAGTCTCTAGATGTGGGAATTTGAGTTTTACCCTGAAAGACTTGCAGTTGTAATTGCTGGAAAAGGTAGTGCTGCTAGAATTAGAAAACTTTGCGTGATTTGTCTTTCTCTTTTTATTAATGCTTTAGTTTGTGCCATATAACATCCCAACAAAACACATCATATTTTGTGGTTGTAATGTGACATGCCAACAACAGTTCAGGCAAGATGAATACGCTGCATGCCACTGTAAATACTGTTTTTGCCAAATGGTATCATGTGCTGTTGATTTAAAATAAAATCAGGTACAGATGGGCGAGTGGATAAAATAAATCCAAGACCAGCTTGGCATGCTGAACTACTACGGCGTAAATGTATTTACATTTCAGGTTTTAGGCCCCCTGTGAAAGATGCCGGGGTTGATGGGAGGGTTAAATGCCTCTCAGCCATCTGCAAGGCATTTTACTTAAAGCATATTGACAAATCATTTATATGATCAAATTATTTTACAGACTCCAGATGGCAGGAATGTCTGTCTTCTATGAAATGGCGGATGGCTTAAAACACAAGGAAAGATCCTGAAGGAACACAAAAGTGTACCACAACCCTTATTCGTAAAAGTTCAGTTGATTCAGGACGGTAGAAGGAGGAAGAGTTTGAAAATACTGCTTTGCACACAAGCTTGTAAAGTCATTTTAAAGGTACAACAGCAGGAAGCACTGAAGTCTGGAGGCTTTTCAAGGCCAATATTTATGATAGAGATGCATTTTCACAGATGGGCTTCACCCAGCTGTGTACTGCACTGAAAAATGTAAGAAAGTGTCTAAAGGCCTTTAGTATGTAGTAAATCTGACAAGGGGCAGACTGCACAGCCGTTTGACCCTTGGAGCAGTTTGATGCGAAGGTGCTGTGCGCGGTTTGATCCGGGGAATAGAGACACACGCTGTGTCAACTTGATGTAGTACGTTATATGAGAGGCCCAATGTGAGGTCGTCTCACTTGCGCTCACGCTAAGTCAATATCGATGGAGGAGGGGACGTTCTGTGACATCTTGGCCGCATGTCCTTCAGCATTGTTTTCAAGCTGACCGCGCCATCTGTCACCATAGGAAAAAAACAAAAGTGGTGCGGCTCACTGAGGAAAATACTGTTGCCTGTCATCAACAAGTCTGAAATCCTGTGGGATGAATCAACTACTGCTGACAAAATAAATAAATAAATAAATAAATTCAACACATTTTGCACTGAGCAAAAGTGCATGACCGTCAGACTCAATTCTGCCACAAACTTTGCAGGGTGCAGTTATTCTCTTAGCAGCAAACTATTTTGGCCTATCTGAAATGTCAAAGCTTTGCGGGGATAAGCCCATTTACATGTCCCCTGCCCTCACAAGGTAACTATCCTCGACTTTGACTTGACAGGGTCAGTCTGCTTTAGCTTTGTGTTCTCTTGGGACGTCATTAAATTTCAGTTTCCAGCACCTGAGCCTCTTTTAGAAATCTGACCACGTTCATTCTTATCTCCCTGAGCCTTAATGTGATGTCCTCTTTCCATTACCATGCTTAATTTTTCTTTTGAACATACGAATTCCCTCTTTCTTTAAACACATTTTTCCAACCATGATTCAACTCAGCTTGTGTTGAAAGGCCCTTCTGAGCAGTCGCTGTAAAGCTGCCGCAGTGCACCGGAGGACGGTCGCACTGAAAATGATGATACTGAAGTACTCTGCTCCAAATTTGAAAGGATAAAGCTGGTAAACAATAACTAGTTTTAACAAAGGCATATATCACAAGCTCACAAGAAACACACACATACTGTGTCAGCATAGTCCAAAATTAAAAGCAAGGATATTTTTATACATGGCAAAACTGATAAAAATGCAGAGTTAGTAGTTAAGGAGTTGAGGAGCTGTAAGCTGTTTTTCTCATGTGTCTTTAAAGATAGTGATAGAGCTGAAGCTCTTGATGTTGTCTGCTGAGACTGTCCACTGAACTGCAGCATTAGCTGAGAATGCTGACTGTTAAAACAGTGCAATAAAAAGTTTCAGGACAATTTCTGTAAGGAGATGTTCTTGGAAGCTTTATTCCCTCAAGTTTTCTAAAGGAAAGTAAAATAAGGCCAAGCGAGGAGAAGCCAAACCATTTCGTGCACAGCAATCAATTTTCTTTCACTTTATAAAGTTAGAGATGACTCAGTTATGTTTTCAAATGTCCTTATTTATTTATTGTTTTGGATTCAGGATGCCTTTTGTGTCTCTGACGCTGCTGCAACAGACCTCTAACCTGTTGTTCTTATATTCAACCTTAGAGAAAAAGACTTCTCTTCTCTTCTCTTTTCTTCTCTTACTAATGTACCAAACACAGTGTTTTGCAAAAGTTTACACATTCATTGAAATATGAAAATGAATGATTTGCGATTTGTTTGATTTTGTCGTGATGCATAATAATCCAAATCCTCACACTTGTAGTTCACAATTGATCTTGCCATTTACCACAAGAATTGTGGCTTGTCTTTAATGTCAATGAGAGCATCTTGGATCCTGATAAATTCTGGTTCAGAAAAGTAACAAACAGATAGTCTGGAGAGCCAAGAACCTGATTACTTTTGGACACTGTTGAGGTCTGTAGGGAGCAACTGACCAATTTTCTAACACTATTCAGATAATCTGAAAGAAAAGAGGGATGAGGAACATTTTCCATTACACACTTTGTGGGTTTGTCACATAATGTTCCAATAAAATGCGGTTAAATATGTGATTGCAACGTCCTGACATGGGTTCAAATGCTTTTTGCAAGGCAATGTATTATCTACAGTGATCACCAATTCACATTTGATTAACATATAAACAAATTGGTGGACTTGTAAGCAAAATGAGACTTTTTGGATTTTTTTGTGTCTGCTTATTTGAGTAAACTAAACTTATTTAAATTTTGAGTCTAAGTCTTTAAACATCATCCACAAATCTTTTCATGAAACACCCCATTATTCTCTAGTGGGGGTTTTGATTTTGCTTTTTTGTATTCAGTCCGTACAATTAAACCAGGTGTCTCCAGTGGACTTGCCCTTGGAAAGACCTTGGAATTTTAAATTAGCTCAGACAAGCGAATCTATCAGAAGTGTTGACATTTCCCTGGACAGGAGTGTACACATCAATCAATGTGCTTATTGATTTATTCTGACAGCTAACAACTTTCTGTGTGCCGTAATTGTTGTGCAGCATTAATGTTGGAGATGTTGACCTTAGCCAGAGTGGGACGGCCAGAAGAGCATCTGTGTTACAACTTTAGCATCTAATAAATGAAAGAAATAGGAGAGTCTTGGTTTATGAATTGTTTTCTTCTCTGGACTAATTGAAGAAAATATGTGGAGCTTAACCCATGTATCTGATAAGTTCTAATTACTTATACAATTAACTATGATGCAGTAACAATACACTGATTCTGCACGTCTGCAAAGATCCACAGCTGAAGTCGATCTGTTGAATGTGTATGTCACAAACGTGACCATCATGTAAGAACGGCAAGACGAAGGCCTCTGTTAAAACAAACAAACAAAAAAAAATACATTGAAAGTTTTATTTAAAGTTTGTCACAAACCATGTAAAGACACAACAAACATGTAGACAAAGACAGTCTCATCAGATGAGAATAAAACTGATCTACACTTTGTTTGCTCCAAAAATTTGGTCTTTATTTAAGATTGACAAGAAAAGTCAGTTGTTGAAAGAAGTCAGACAAAGTAATTTAGGGGACAAAGCACATGTAAGAAAGAAGGACAGAGAAAACCAAGCTCAGATTAGCACAGAACAAACTGAAAAATAGAGCGTTATTATTAGGAGCAAATATTTTCATTGTGTCATCGCAATGGTAAACTGACAGGGTTATGTTTTGTTGAATTGACCCTAAAAATAATATCTGCTTTGCTCCTGTTCTTTGTACCTGAGCAGCCTCCTGCTGAACAGAAGTGAGGGACAGATGAGGAGCGTTCTCTGCTTGTTCTCACGTTCAACAACACTTGTTCAAAGAACCTAAACATGTGAGTCTGACTTGTCTCCTCAGCAACACTTGTGTAACTCACATCTTTGCCTTCGTTTGGCAAATGGAAGTGTTTATTTTATCTAATGCTGGGATTTCAAGCGTACTTCCACAGTCTATTTTTTATGCTGAGTGAGGAAGTGACCTGTCAAGATAACACCTGGAATGTGAAAAATGTCCTTTTTGCCTTGAAGCCACACCAGCGAGCCCTAATGTGCATAACCCACATTTCTGTGCTAATTTCCTCTGCACTACGGTGGCTTCCTGATGTACACTTCATTTAAAACAATAACCAAGAGGACTAAAATAAACAAAGGAAACATGTTGGCTAAAATTAGCTGCTTTGTGGTATATTTTTCTAAAAATAGCCTTTTGTTTCAATACTCATCCTGACACATATAAGACAACCACACAGCATCTCCACAGACCTCAAGATTTTCTTCTGCACTTCCACCAAGACACGGTGTGATTTTTGTGCTCAATTGTGAGCCCACTGAAAGGATTATTCCAAATAAAACACCACAGGCTTCCCTAGATAATTGTTTTAGCCAATCTGTTGCAGTGTTGTGTGTCCAGAGCCATCTGCTGTGTTAGAAATGCAACTACTGACCGCAGATATAACTCCATCATGGATGTCTTGTCTCGTAATCTGACGGGTCTTTTAAATTTCTCTGACACCTCAGCATATGTTCTGATTGTTTTATTTCTACAGCAGAAAGAGATAACATAGGATTGTACCTGGAATCCCTTGTGTGTCTGTGTTCCAGGGGCTTTGGCATCGATAAATAAGAAGGAAAAGGCATGTTGCCATGGAGGGATTCCTTTACCTCTCAAACGTTTATTCTTTATTCCTGAGAAATTACGGCCAGCCTTTGAGCCAGCTAAGATGCTGGAATGACATGGAAAACCAGGTGGAGCTTAAAGACGAGAATAGTGGACACAGATGGACTACAATGCTCTATGAAAAGGTCATGAGGCCGTCATGTGCTCACTCTGAGGGATAGTACATGACAAGGGGACAAAGCCAGTGACCCAACACTTACAGAGTGTCCTGACACGCTACATTCTGCTCAGCACACATTTGATAGGACCTATCTGCTGTCTGATCCACTTTCTGTTCAGCATATTAGCAAGGCGGTGAATATTTTAAAAGCACATGAGTTTGTTGTTTGCAACATTTTCTTTAATTGTCTTTGATCTTGCAAATTGTAAGAGTGATAATAATTTCCGAATCCAAATTTGAGAAATGTTTTTTTTTTTTTTTTGTAATGCATGAAAGGAAAACATGAGCCCAGCTGAGAGCACCACGAAAGTCGTAAAAGGCTTTGACATCAATATGAAGTGATAGCCGACTCTCCTGTTGCCATTTTAATTCCTTAAGTGAAAATATAGCTTCCTACTTATCCTGTGATGAGAACAAAGTTGAACGAAATTTAGTCATCAGTGGCTGAGAAACCCAACAAACTAGCACCCCGTCCACAGAGTGTAAGTTGATGGTGGATGGAAGGGAAGTCAAAATGCTGATACACAACTTTGCCCTCCATTTGTCTCAGATCTGGAGGAAACCAAGTCAGAAGGGAAACAAATTATCAACAGAAAACCTATAAGAGGAATGTGACCAGGTATTGATTAGCCTGTCATTCACGAGAGGACCCAAATTTGGGTCCTCTAGTGACAGGGGTGTCAAACTCCAGTCCTCAAGGGCCGCTGTCCTGCAACTTTTAGATGTGCCTCTGCTGCACCACACCTGAAAAGAATAATTAGGTCATTAGCAAGGCTCAGGAGAACCGATCTACACAGGGAGGAGGTAATTAAGCCATTTCATTCCACTGTTTTTTACCTGTGGCACATCTAAACACTGCAGGACAGCGGCCCTTGAGGACTGGAGTTTGACACCCCTGTCATTGTGAATGACAACCTTCTTGTCTGGTTAAGGAGATATCTGCTCCTTTCTCCTGTCTGCTCTCACTAAAAGTTACACGCATTTTTCTAAGTCTAATATTTTAGGAATTTTTTCTAAAAATCCCTGGACCTTTATTATAATTAATAATTACCTTTAGGTTGTGGCCCTCTAAAATAGTACGTAATGTGGATGCTGGGTAGTTTGTCCTTTTGTCTCTGTCTTGCCCTGTGAATGACGCCTAGAGGTCGGCATCAGCTTCTCCGTGACCCTGCAAGTATAAGTGGGTATTGCCGATAGACGGATTGAATAAGTTGATGGAATCAACCCATATTGAGATTTAAATAAAACATCGGATTATCATCCAGAGAAGCACAAATCTAGTGAACAGAAAGAATCCACAGGCTCACAGTTGGTGGATGGGATGATTTGTACTCCAGCCTTAATCTCTGATTCTGGCAGTGACGTCTGCAGTATTTTTGGATCATGAAATGCTTGAAGAGCATCATTTTAACTTGTCAATGCATGAAGCAAAAAACCAAATGCCGTTTCAAGAAATGAAAGAAAAGCTCCACAGCTGCACGCCTTTCAAACACAGATGAGCTCAGTGGATGTCAAACCAACAAATCTAAAAGTGCACCCACTGAGCAGAACAAGATGTTGCTCAATTCTGTTGTGACAATATGGGAAGGAAACAAGTTGGATATTTATTATCCATGGGGATTCAATATGTCAAGATTAGAGAGCGTTTGGTGGTTTCATTAATGAGGTTTGTTGCATTGAGTGATCACAGGGTCTCCATCATCAACAATGCAGGGAAATCTAATTACTCTGACAGTAATTATTCATTCGTGCTGTTTGGAGGATGACTTTGGAAAGATGGTGTTTGATGCCCTTGCCTCAAATTTTGATGAGTTACCACTGAAGAAGTTCCTGTGATCACTCCGCACTAACAGCATCCAGGGTTTGATT
The DNA here is from genome assembly GCF_000485575.1 of Poecilia formosa. NCBI lineage: Eukaryota > Metazoa > Chordata > Actinopteri > Cyprinodontiformes > Poeciliidae > Poecilia > Poecilia formosa. The sequence continues at coordinate 248,735 of NW_006799985.1, read as the reverse complement.
GTCATGTTTTGAAACCAGCGACGGTTAAAAGAGGTCGGCTGTGAAAGAAAGGAATTATGTGATATGGAAAACGCTTTTAACAACAAGGATGAGGTTTATAGAAACTCACTTCACGTTGTTTTACATGCTATATGTTGGGATTATTTTGTAGGCATGAAGAAAGAAAGATCACTTCTAAGAATTTAACATTTTCAAATGCTTCTGTCAAAATATTAATGCAGTTGCTGCGTATAATTTCCAGTCAATGAAAAAGAATCACTGGATTCTGTATTCGTGATGCCTCGAGGTTTGGAGTTGTGTTTGTTTTTCTTCAAGGTCTTTGTACTGTTCATACCTTTTGGAGCGCCTCTTAATGCTGGAAATAATTGTTTCCCAGTGGCACCACCGAGTAAGCGCAGTTCACCCTGGTGTCACTTAACAGCGCTCTTTTAGGAAAGAACAAAAATATATACCGTGTGTTTTTCAGGGGCAAGTTTTGGATATTTCAAGCAGAAAAGAGCCAGCAATATTTTCCCTAAAGGCAAGCGCCAAGCGGCTCCTTTTTGTCTCTGTGTACATGCAGGCAGGGGAGACAGTCAGCTGCTGCACAGACGCAGTCAGTCTTTGCAAAGACCCACTATTGAAAATGTTTATGAACATTGTTATGTTTTTCAAATATTAGAATCAAAGCTCATAGATTAAGGTGAGGTTTTTTTATTTTTTATTTTTACTTCTGAGATTTTTTGTGTGGCACCACTAGTGGCCTCTACATTAATCACAAATTAAATAGGAAGAGACATGCAGCAAAGGCCAGGAATGAACCCAGGTCAGCTGCGCACATACAGTAACTATACAGTAACAGCCATGTGCAGCTACTGTATTTTAATACAATTCACTGGCAAGTTTAAATTCATAAATACTGCCCCTTTGTTTTCAAAGGAATCGTTGTTTAAACCAAAGTCAGGTTCTGACAGCTGCTTACAGGGAGGTCCGCACTGATGGTTATTGTCTGAGATTGTGAGAGGACAACAAGTCGCTACATGTCAGCTTTACTAAGAACAAATTGTCTTTGCTCTTTGTGAAGCATCATACTGTACATGCTGCGCTGGCCCGGCCTCTGCGATACATGTCACATCAAGCAACAAATATCCCCTTCATCTGAACACCCCAAACTCTTTGGCAAGCTCTTTCTTTCCTGTGTCGTTATTGTTGTGTTCATTAAAAGTTTATAACACAGGTGTGAGGAACACGTGGGACTAAATACTAATTGAATGACCTGATGAAAACCGGCCAATTGCTCGAAGCTTCGTACGGAGGGCCTTGGTCGACTGCTTGGACTAGAGTTGGTCAAGTTACTTGAAATAGTAATTGTTTAACTTGTATTTAACCAGGAAAGTTGATTGAGAACAAATTCTCATTTTCAACAAGGTCCTGTTCAGGAAACATCAAAGCATCATACATACTTTATACTTTATACTTTATACTTTATACTTATAATGTAATCCAGTTATTATTTTTTTCCCCAAAACAAATTAGCTACTTTAATAATTACTTAGTTACTTTAAAAAAGACAGTGAATATGTTACAAAAGCAATATACCTTTTAGTCTGATTCTATTCTTTCTGCATATTCCATCATATATAATTTAATCAAATTAAACTGTTTTGCATTTTTAACATTTTGAACACTTCATCACCAAAAATTGAATTAAATGCAACAGTCTCTAATTTGAAGAATTTTGTTCAATATTTAAACCTATTTTCTGCACATTTCACTATACATTTTAGGGAAAATCAAGCTTTTCTTTGGTTAGACTGTATTTATTCTAATTTCACCATATAAAATATAATTACTTTTATATTTACACTCCTTTGTTTGAATAGTTGTAAAATACTGTGACAAGATAAGTCTCTCTTGACTGTGAACTGACATATTAACAATTACAACATTGTTAATGCATCTTGAGAGAAGTCATAGTGGGTTTTGAAAACATTACTTTTATTTTTTATTGCAGCTAGAAGTTGATTAATCTGTGTGTTCGTAGTTTAGTTATGAATCGGGACACATTGAATTTAGGTGGTCTCTTTTGTTTCTGAAATATTTATTATCGCAAACATGTATATTCCACACCATAAATAAACTTACAAACATAAACTTTAAAATGCAGACTTATTAAATTGTATTGGTAAACAATGGAATGTTTATGCTTTTTTGTTATTTTTTATTATTTATGGAATTAATAAAAAAACATTTCTACTTGGCAATGTTTGTGGAAAGATCAAATATTTAAGGTGCAACATTTTCTCAGTCAAGACTAATAAACATTGAGCAGGCTTGAAACTCACATGATGGGCTCATTTTGCTTCTTTAGATTGAAAGGCAAGTTGCTATGGCAACTCCATCACTTCACCTGGATATATTAATTACTCAGAATCAAATTAGCCCTTTATAGTCACATACGATTTATTATGACAACCTTTTATTTCTATTTATTAGGAGAAAACTTGTTTGAGTGTGCACTCCTGTCCTCGTTTTTTATCGTTTCTGTTGAAATGGAGAGTTTAATTATTCTTTTCAAATATTCAATGTCATGGGGAGGATGGATTAATTGTTACTTCATATCCACAAATCACAACCCTTCATACCGAGTCCACTCAGACGCACAGAAAACACAACCTTTCCCTACACAAAAACACTTTGTTGCTTTGTTTGATACAAAGACAAGAAATAGTATCGGTTCACCTGGGTTCAATGGCATCACTATGGAAACAGCTCTTTTGTCAGAACTGAGGGAGCACACCTCAGTAACCCAACATATTGCCACATCCCAGGTGTCTTTTTAGGGGGGTTCTTTGTAGCATGGCTACGAGTTTTTTATCTAATATATTGCGAACAAAAAATATATTTTCTACAGGACTGGACTCATGCTCAGTGTTTATATCCACAAGATATAAGATGTTTCAAATATTGTTATTCCACACTGTTGTTTTATTTTGACATATTACAACCTACATTTTTTTTAACAAATGGATACGTTATGCCTGTTATGTTAGCAGGTGAATTTCTGTGTCAAGTGTTTTGCAGCCACCTACAGTTTTGTTTTACAGGATTGTCTTGTAAATAACTCCATCCATCTTTCCATCAGGTCTGATCAGCTAACCTGCACCTATTGAAGAAAAACATGGCCACAGCACCAAGTTTCCAACACCATTTTTTTACGGTCAAAATTGTGTGGTCAGGGTCATGTGCAGAGTAGTTCAGACTCTTAGAGCTGTCCAGTTTCGTTGTAGTCTGATGTGTTCATCGGTCATCATAACGTTACTCCCCTCTAGAAGTCAAAAATGCTTGTTTTATTAGATTTAAAAAACACATTTTCAGTGAGATCACGATTCTGTAAAAGGTTTTTGTTGCAACATATAAGAAGTTCAGAAGCTACAAAAACTCTTTCAAAAAGACTGTCTTTGAAACAGTCTTTTCAGTTTTCCATAGGGACAATTTAAAGGTATTGACCATGAAAAACTGAATGCCAACATTAATAAATAAATGTAAAAAGCCTACAAGATTCTGCTACAATATAATTATAATGTATTGTCAATTCTGAAAACTCATTCTCCTGAGAAGCTTGTTCAATTACAATAATGTTACTCTGCAGTGCTAGATATTCATTGCTACTTGTATCTATTTCAAAGGCTGTGGCTATCTTCATTAATGCTGTTTCTTGTGAGCATTTCATTCTTCAGTCATTATTCTCTCTTCATTAAAGCCTCAGATGATGCAGCTTTGTTCCCTTTTTACTGTGTTAAATTTACACGTTGCTTTGTAGTGCTGTGAGCCTGAAATGCAAGCTTTTCATCAAAAAAGTTTCACACAAGAGAAAAAGTTCAAGTTCATTTGGTTTGGTTGCCACTGGCATTTTTCCCTCTCTGGCTCTCATTTTGTCTTGAGTTATAACTTCATCTGTAACTAGACAAACTACTACGGCAAACTAGCCAACTACTGTTTGCCTGGTGTGCACGTCATGGTGCATCACACATGGTTTCACACCTCTTCTGTCACATTGTCACACAAAAGAGGTAAAACAAACAATTCAATTTGATAATTTCTGACAAAGCAAACGCTGTCCCAGCTGGCACAAGGTTAAGTTTGTCCCCAGTCGAGGTTGAACTCATCAAACGTTTTTCCTGGTCATTCTGTTTATTGACAGAATCTCAAAGTATAGTTGTTGGGCGTCTAGTTTGGGAGTCTCTGGATATCATCTGTGTGTTTTTTTGGGAAATGATCTGTAGCATGCACTGGAGTGTTGCTGTAAAGCGGCAATGACAGGAGTCATCTTCTCAACTGGAACAAGGTGGGTGGTACCCTCCATGCCAGGGTCAGGAGAGCCTTTCCACAGTGATATTAGAATAGAGCAGAAGATGAATAGCCTGAATGGATCCTCGTCTGCAGAGATGTCAGGGTGAAAAAAAGAGCTGGACCTGAAAAAATAGTGTATATAAGACAGTAAAAGGGAAAAAGTTCAATAGGAAAACTTTTGCAAGGCACCGATTTCATCTCACTGTGTATAAATTAAACACCATATTTTTTGAAGAGTCTTTTCTCTTTTTCGCTTTTCAGTAGAGTCATTGAATTCTTTCTCTTTTTCCTTTCTCAGTTTTGAAGCATTGTTGTCAGAATCATTCTTGATGCTGGATCAAAGACAGCAGGAGAATTTAATTTGCTGAAGGTCATATCTTCCTCTTTCTTGTCGGCATCACACTGGCATCAGAATGAACCGAATCATTATTTTTAGGACAACATTCATTCCGGCCTTCCCTGCACGCCGCTCTGTTCTTTAATTTGAGAACGGAAACGTGACTCATCTCGTCATAATCTTTTAAGTCTCTCCAAATTACATTACAAACAAGGTCAGAACACTTTCAGAAAATAATAAGATTCCGATAATCATTTCTAATCCCCCCTCTGCTGCTTCAACACAAGATAAATTGCGTTCTTGATTTATTTTCTTCCAGTGCTGTTTCAAGTAAACAGTTTTGGTTTCCTCTTTTGGTACAGGGATTATTCACTCACCCTCTTTTCTTCCTACCCTTCCTTCCAAAAGGCAGAGCTGTTTATTTGCTTTGGTGACTGTTGTCGAAGCTTGTGAGCATGCAACATTAAACAGTGGAGACAGTTTCAACTCTATACCCCACAATGCACTTGGGTCAAGTTCATTTAGGTGTGACTGCAGGATTGGTCCCTTTGGGGGCAATTAGTTTTCACTAAAAGTTCCGGGATGGTGGAAGCAGCAAGATGTCAAACAATGACTTCAGCCCTCATCAGCTACACGCCTGCTCCCCCCTGTTCCTCGACTGTTGGTGTTTCTCAGTGCGCACCAACCCAGCTGCATGCACCAGTGCTCTGCTCAACAGAGCCTGCTCTTCTGCATCATTGGGAAGCACCGTGCAGTGTTAAAAATCACCCCACCCGGTTCCTACATCAAACTCCTTAACAATAATCTGACACGTCTCCCTTTTCTTTCCATCACGTTCTCGATGTAAGACAAAGCATTGCTTCTCACGAGATCATTAGGTCTGATGGAAGCTGATGAAACATCACAGATTTCCTCCTACAAAAGTGTCATCTCTTCATCTCTCTCTGCTGACAAACAAAAGAATTATTTTTGGAACTGAACAGTAATGGTTTCATCGCTCTCTGATTACCATTTTAAAGTAAATCCACACAGCAGATATCACCATTAACCGGTTGTGAGAGTAATCCAAGCGCTGACAGCACTGATGAAAGTTTTTTGGGTGCAGTGTCAGTCTTTTTATCTAAGGCACAGAGACACCTAGTGACAGGATTTTTTTTTCCCTTCAGCAAAGAGAAAAGACTAGTTGTTATGGTTACAAGTTATAAATAGAGCAGAAGTGCAGGTGACAGGGGAACTGAGTTTCAGGATGAAAGACACCGATGACATCTGCCCCACAAATCAGAGCTGCAGATCTGTCAACTTGGAGCAAAACATCAGTGAAGCCACAGAAACCTAAGCTGCATTAGTTAATGCCTTCATGCAAGTTTTCAGTTGTTTTTTTTTCTGATTAGGATGCCAGTAAAAGGAAAAACAAAAGCTGTCCTGCAGTTTTTGAAAGCAGTGAGACATGGGCAGCTTGTCTTGTCATCAGAGACTTGAGTTCCCAGACTCCCCTAAGAGTTTTTTGTTTTTTTTTTGGCATTTGTGTCATGCACATTGTTCTCCGCCCCGGTGCCCATCACCAAGGGCCTCTCTACAAAGCCTGTAATTAGAGTCAGCTCAAGGATTTAATAAAGAGGCGCTCACTAGATGGCAGAAGTGCTCGAGACATTGCCAGTGGCTCCAACTTCAAAGCTAGAGATATGGCTTGGCAGGAATGGCCAGAGAAAAGCTGCAATGAGATAACAAGTCGTGGCTTTCTTTTGATTCGTGGCATGCCAGAACTCTTACTGTACTGGTTTCCGAAGCCAGCAAGGTTCATGTGAGTGGTTTGATCAATCTGCCATTGCTCTCCTGGGCAATGAGTATCTCCTATACGGAGCCCAGTAATGATGTGAGTGGGAGGCAAGATAAGTTGGTTGGTGTGAATTTCCTCTCCCCACTGATTTCCAGCCTATAAGAACAAGAATCTCTTCCTATCGTCTGCTTTGGAGTACAGCGCCTTCCAGAAACAATCTCTGGAGGAGTTTTGTGATCAGCCGGAGAAGTTTAGTGTGGGTGGATGTGCTTTAAAGCAACTTCAAACCGCCTTTGATTGTTGTGAACTCAGAAAAGCAGCAGCATCAAAAGAAACATTAAATGGCATTTGCAATTTCTGAATAAATATTGTTGTTAGTTGCCAGGCTGGAATTTTGTGTTTTTACATATTGGTTATTTTGATCAGATCGTTCACAGAGTTAATTATAGAAGATCACTTTCTCATTAGCATAGCTGAAGGGTATCCTCGTTCACTTTAATTTTATATGAACTACACTCAATCCCTCTGACTTAATTTTGCTGATAAGAAACTTTTTTTCTTGCTTGCTTTGAAAAGCCCCCAGAATGCTCCATGAATCCATTTTTAAACTACTACATAAGCCTCTCCATGAGGTTAAAAGAGTACTCTACATATGCAGTACCGACGACTTCAAAGTTTTGAGAAAAGGCTATAGGCATCAGAAGTCTTCAACACCCCAAAATATAAACATTTTTTTCTCAAAGCGAGGCAAAATATAACTTTCACTTTCAATTTGTCTCATCTAGAATGTCACAATTTTTTGCACAAGTCCCTTTCAGCTGAGAAAAGTCACAGGTTGTAAAAAGCCTTAAAGGAAGAACTCCATTGTCAAATAGTAAGTTAAAACTTAACAAAAACGATACTATGCTGAATATTTCATAGTTCAAAGAGGAGTGGATTTGGGTAGATCAACTATTAAAATCAGCTCATTATGAAATAACTTGTCACTGTCAATGTTCTTCAGAGTTGAGACTAGATATGTGCAGCCACTGTATGAAAAACAATATATTCCAAGTTATCTGACAATAAATAAAGCTAAACTTTTCATATTCTTGGCTAGTCCGGATTGCCAAAATAAATTTTATTTACAAAAAGCTAGTGTGTTGAGGGAGTTAAACTTGTATGACTCTTTTTGTATCATTTTTAAATGTTTAGCAATTGCTTGTACAGCTGTTAACCCCACAATAGTCACTAAAATACTTGAAACTGACAAAAGTTACAATACAAAAAAAGAATAACTGAAAATTAACCCATGGAAATCAGATTCAACAGAATCACTTTGAAAAAAGAAACTAATTAAACAGGCCTGGAAAAAACTGATGATACATCCAGAAAAAAATTAAAATAATTTCACCATAGGGACATGTTAAACTAAGGTATCTCTTCTAATTAGCATTATAGTTTAATACTAATTAAATCAGCAAGTTTGCTGATTGCAGCAAACTTGCAATCAGTCAAACTGCCTTTCTAAAGGGTGAATGAAGTCATTGTGCCGTTTCGTGGCATGGAGTGTAACACTGAAGTAGGACCGAAGGACGCATAGCCTAGCATAGCATAGCTCTAGGAGACGAGAAGGAAAACTATAGACAAGCATGATAAAGGTAAAGGCTATAATACCAGCTGAAAGCAGCTTGACACTCCTGTGACTACAGTTGCACATGTGGTTCAGCATACTTGCTGATTAAATACAAGGAACATCATCTAATGCAGTGTTTCCCAAAGCCGTTCCTCAATACACACTGGCCTGCATCCTTTGAATGTTTCCCTACTTTAGCATTGATTCCAGCTGATGGCTAACAGGCTGTTACTGCACTGAAATCATCTCAATCAGGTGTGCTAAGCTATGAAATCATCTAAAACACGAAGGCAGTATGCCTCGAGGACCAGAGTTGGGAAACAGTCTAATGAACCCTGGCCTACGCCTTCTTGTTACCGAGTTAAATTTATGCTTTCGTGTTTCAAACCAGCTTGACTCTGTTTTATTATGACAGAGTATTGGGGTCACAGGGAGTAAAAATAAGGGGAGGAAGTGTTTGTTGTTGCTCATCAATTTCAAGAATAAAACTGAAACAGCATGAAGAAAGTTGAAAATGAGGTGGAGGAAAAGCCAACGAGGTGTGATAAGAGCTGATCAAAGACTGCTAATAGGTCCAATTACCTCACAGCATAACATAACTTTTGCATGAAGTCGCCGTATTAGTATGTTAATCCCACATTAAAAGCTACCTAACAAGAGAAGCAATTATTTGACGGTGTGAAAATATCGCTGATGAATCTATTACCACTTGTCACAGCACACTGCTCCGAACAAGAGGCAACTCTCTGTGAATATAATGCCCAACATATCCACAATTAACTTTTCCCCTCTGTACCCCTTCACTGTATGATAACATTTCTGTCCCAATTTTGCCATCTTTTCACTCAGCTGAACTTGCTCCACAAGGTTAATCAACCTATTTCAATGGGCCACATACATTGTCTTCTATTCTCATTAATTTGCTAATCTTGTTCAACTCTCAGTGTCTGCAACAAATGAGAAATTATGACCTGCAACATGCATTGAAATATATGAAACCATGCTTTAAATATAAAGCATGGCTCCATGCTATATATTTAAAGCATGAAACCAGTCCCGGTTTTAAATACTGAATACAGATACGTGTGTGTATGAAATTAATGATGTGACTGGCAGGATTTAATAACCACAGAGTGAAGTATACACAGTAATGCAATTCCTAGCCATTTCATTCCAAATGTAGCCTGCACTAAACTCCAGTGGGCATTTGTCTCAGAAAGAAAGGAAGCTTATTCTTTTATGATGTTTCTCACACAATCAGTCTCTCGGTTGTGTTGCCAGTCAGCAAATTACATTCCACAAAATGAACAAAGACAATAAGAAGAGTTTACACCAAACCCCAACGTCAGGTTTTATGACTTTTCATAGTGCATTCATCCAATTACTGTAATTGTCTTGTCCATGTCTCACATCAAAACCTCAAACGCTTCTGGAAGCCAACAACTCATCAGCTTGTTATTGAAACCAGTCCAGGATGTTAAATTAACAACCACGGATCCTTCTGATGTTTTAGTCTCTCGCTTTATGGGGTTCAATGAAAGCATAACTGGCCTTCAGAGTGCTTGTTTCTCTATGTAGTATGTAGACCAAGGAGAAATCCAGATTAAAGTGCTGGATTGCTTTCAGCTGCTTGCTTTTGATATTCATAAGAAGTCATACAAAATAGATGGGGAGGGCTGCACAGGTTAGACTGTTTAAAAGAAGGAAGAACAGAACAAAGGGAGCCTGTTGTCTCACATGTCATATTTATGTCAGCTATAAAGTCTGACGTGGAAAGTTTTTCAGGGCAGAATTTGTGCCTGTCCTTGATGTGCACAGATAACTTAACCTCATATTAATATTTCACTATTTGCGACAAACCTCCTATTATGTGGTTTGTTTGCAGTCTGATTATTGGACTGTGTGTGGTATGATGCGGTGTTGAAATTTCAAAATCTTGGTTGTGCACACATGTTTTGTGCAGTTTAGATGTTCTCCTCTTGTCAGTATTCATGTGCTCTGTGTGCTCCACCGTCGTTCAACAATTTAGAAATGTGCATTTTTTTCCAGTTATTGTTGAGTATTTCACCAAGCTGAAAATGTTAACTTGTACATTTTCACTTGCACTGTTATTGGTTAGCTTGCAAATGGGCTAATGATTAATTATGATTATTTTTTTATATGTTTGCAGCAACAACTATTTTACTATTATCATCATTAATACATCACTTTTGCTAAAAATGAACAAACTGGTTGGTTCTTGGATTTGTCTTGCCTCCCTCAGTCTTTTAGTATGTCTGGCTTAGGAAGACTAAAACTGACTGAGACATTCTGATTACTGGATTCTGATGCAAAACTCCATTTACCAAAGCATGTGTTGCTCTTCTGAGCATGTTTGATTGAGTCGTTGTGCTGGCCTTGTGAGGGACTGGCTCCACATTCACAGAATATTATGTGTTTATTTTGTGCAGAAGCCAACAAAACACAGAAAGTGTTTTCTCAAGTTCACATTTCTAACCCTAGAGTTTGTCCCGTCTGAATTGTAAATGTCCATTTGGTTTGGTTTTTCATATATATTTTTAGCAAAGATTACTAAAAAAATAGATAGCCATGAACATTTTGGTGAATCTAGGCTAGTGCTTCCACTTGAGGTTTCTCTCCTGTCATTCATGCAGTCCGTGATCACTCAGGCTCTTCAATCAGGTACTCTGAGTACTTTGTATGTGATTTAAACCGTTTCATTATGTGTATGACTGCCATCGTCCCTATTGAGTCCATCGAGATTACCTGTCACTCAGAAGTTTAAGGGAAAAGGAGGCTAATTTTGAGTGATGATGGACTCATCAGTCTGAATCGGGGGCATTTAAAGTCCACCACCTTTGAACCTTCAACTATCAAAATCAGAACCAGAAAACAACTGATCACCTTACTGTCTCATTAGAAATCGAGCTGATTTTGCAGTCCCATCTCGATGGGATTGCAAAAAAATCCCATCAAGAGTCAGATAGGTTCTGTCTGACTCGGTCTAAATCCATCTCAGCTTCTCAGCCAGTCAGGAAAAGCTGATCTGCTAAGGCAGACTTGACGTAATTCAACAGATATGACCTTCATCCATCAAATCCAGTCAGAAAAAGGGATCGAATATTTTATTAGACTTTCACTATTAGACTCAGAGAGAATAAAAATGTCAACAATCGATTGATAGACGTAACTATTTCATAACTGGAGTTTTAAATTAAAAAAAAAAAAAACAGGTTTGCATTTCAGGGTTTTGCAGATTAATCATTAAGAAAATGTAAAGTGATCATAGGATACGTTTCAAAGCTTTCAGACATTCAAACTTTCACACGAAAGGAACACTGACATATATTTACAAGAAAAGCAACCCCCGTTGGCGAAAAGTCAAATCTGATGTATTTGTGTATTTTATAACCTTTTTTGTTTTTTTTACTTTTAAGGTTATGATAAAAACTTTGTTAACCCAGTTGAGTGAAAGGGCATTTAGACACTTTTCAGAATCAGGATTAGATTTCTTTGTGCATCTTGCCTCCAACACTTTCTGCACCAAGTTGATAGTCTGTATGTGTCCACCATGAGCACTTCAGTCATTTTTAAAATGAAAACAGATGGTCCTCGTTGTCTCCTCCCTGCACTGTTGAACCTGAAGGACATCTGAGGATAATAATGACTGATGTGCCAAACGCCCAGGACGCCGGTAGGGATGACCTCTGCTGGACAGCAGTTGCATAATAATTGAAATTATTTAACAGCTAAAGTGAGCGGCTTTAGACCAATCCAGTTTCACCATATGACGGGGACAAATCCTGATGAAATATGCATGTTGTCCCTAATCTTCATCCATCGTAAACAGCTGTGCTGGGCTGTGAATGCGGCTTGCTTAACCTGGAGAGGGAGTGGCCTTTGATCTGGATTTGGCTCTGCTTACCCTAACCTGATCCACTTTTCCCACCATCTGTCATTCCTTTATTAATCATCTTTCAAAAGCAGATTTCCAAAGCTAAATAGCATCAACGTTTTCAGTTGCTTGTTTTTAATCACACTCTGAGCACGCTTACACACACGTATATTCTAATTCCTAACCTCAGGTCCAGGTGTTGACTGCAAATCCAATATTTGTTGTGTTTAAGTCAGCCAGTTGAATTCCTTCCTGCCAGGTTATAACTTTTCTATTTGAGCTAATTATTCTGTTTTGACAAGGTGTTTACAAGTGTCAAGAACAAAATTATAATTTACTCTGCACATCCTTGAGAGGGAATTAACATAAAAAGGATATCAAGAAAATGAATTTTGTCCTGCTATATTTATTTATTGCTCCAGCAGCAACAGATGTCTCATTTTCTAGTATTTTGTATTCAGCCCAGATAATCCTAAAATTAAACTAAAAGCTTTTCTCTGGAACTGCAGTATGTAATTCTCCACTCTCAAAGGACAACCTTCTGCGTTGCTGTATCATCTCCCTTGACATTTGGACAGTTCTTATCCTCGCTGTTCAGTGTAATCAAGTGTGGTGCATAGTTTGAGTTTATTAAAATCTGCAAAGACTGCAGCAATGCTAAAATAGAAGTAACAACTTTAGGGAGCTCTCCAATTTAACTTATTTACAGCACCTGACTGGTGCAAAAATATATAACTAAACTCTGGAGCTTATTTACTAAGAACAAATCCTATTTATGAATGAAAATAACTTTATTAGATAAAATTTTCAACAATTATTAACGACTCAGATGGTGGTGAGCAACAGTCTTATATAGTGGATGTTCAGTGCCTAGCTTTAATTGGACTTTGCTGAATCATTTTTCCACTGTGTGCTACTAAACAAGAAAAGACTCCATCTGCTTAGAGTCAAACATACTTCTCAATCCCCAGTATGTATTATTTTGCATATGAACTGTATTTTTTAAATTTCAAGATGCCATATGGTTTTAAGATAAAGATATTTGTTTGTTTTATTATACTTTATTTGTTCCTTGATTTCTTTTGTGCTATTCTACTTCTAACAATTCGGATTTAGTGTGTCCATATGAGTCTCTCCAAACTTTATAGTATATATACATATCTAATGAGGAGTTCAAATTTGCTGTCAGACTTTGTTTCAGCCCACACCTGACTAACGTGTGTGGAACTAACATCTTACTACAAATGCATATAAGTGCATATTTCAACGTCTTCACTTTCTCTGCAGAATTAAAGATAACTCACTGGAAATTGTGAGCAGCACACAAGCTTTGTTACAGACCAATCTTATTTTAAAATTTGAAACACGGTTTGGTATCTTGTGCAAATGCACTTTTAAATTAGCACTAGCCATCTGCACCTTCACAAAAACAAAGGAGTTTGAAAGGACTTGTCCTCTGCATGTCATGATGTTATTTATTCTGCTCTGAGGATTGTCCCTACCTTGTATAGCCATGTTTATCTTGCACAGCTCTCTGGAGAGAAGCCTCAAGTCAGCCTTCTGACAACAGTATGACTCTCTGAGGCATACTAACAAGATGGAAACAAGCGAAGCTAATTCTACCAGACCATTCATCTCGCCGTCTGGCATCTGAGCAGATGGAAACGTATTAGCACATGATACTTGTGCCACCAACAGAGCACCCATGGGTGCACAAAGGAAGTAAAAGTCAAACTCTGAAGGACGTACGGTTTGAAGTTAAGTTGAAACTATTTCTCACAACCGAGTACAGATGTGAACATTTCAGAAGAGAAGTGAGATCTGAAGCTAAAGATTGTATTTAATTTTATTTTTTATCAAACATACTGTTCATCTTTCATTTGGGATTAATGATCAAATTCTTGAAATAGCAAGCATTACTCTGAGGTTTCTGGGAAAATGTGTTTTTGACACATTAAAAGGACTGTAAGAATTTTAAGGGCACAATGAAAATGGGATTGTGCGAGCTGAAGCGTTAACATGGAAACATACTGACCTTGAAGCAGTGTTCGTGTGGCTTTAGTTGATCAATTCAAGCAAGAAGAGATCCAGGCTGTCATACAAGGGGCAACAAATGCTGCTTCCAATCATACAGACAGCTTTCATCCTGGCAAAAGAATCGGCCTCGATTTTTATATTTACTGTTAAACTCTAGATCTAAAAGCACCTTAATAGATGCTATGCCAGTTTTCTACTTTGTCTTGCATCACTCAAAAAACTGAGAGGGGCCAGTTTATGGTAACAAAACATTTTCTGCTTTGAATCAGTTTTCCATCTTTTTACAGTTTCCAATTTTACAAATCAAACCTTTTCTGCTAATATCTTAAGCAAAATTAGCAAATGTAAAACAGGCATGCTGCAAGGCATGTCGAACGTTTTGTAAATTAAAGATTATTTATGACACCACTGCATCATATAGGTGTATTTTATTACTACAGTCTCTTACCGTAGTACATCATGTTAGACATGTATAACTAAAATGGCTTTGCTAAGATTGATATCTGGTTCCTAAAAAGAAATGTTGAATAAGCAAGCAAAGAAGCAGAAATTAAAAAGGAAGAGAAATAAAAAAAAACTGTGCATGCTTTCCAAAATAATTACAAAATCAACAACTGAAGTTGGAATATCTCTTAACTGGACAATAACATATTAGGTTTATGGAAGTGTTAGAAAGAAGGTTGGTGTGGAGTAAAAGTCACAGGAAGTCACTTTTAACATTTGCATCAAATCAAATATGAGTCACAGAAAATATGGAGGAAGGTAATCTGACCAAATGAGACCAAAATATAATCTTTTGGCCTGCATGAAAAATACTTTGTCCGGTGGAAAACCATCACTATCCACTAACACGTTGTCTGCACCATGAAACACATTATTGGCCACAGTGTGCTACGAGAATGCTTTTCTTGAACTGGGGCAGGTCAAAGTTGATGGTATGGCCATTGCTTTCCTTCACCATTCTGCTCGATTCTCATCTCCCTTCAGTGCTCCAGCAGGGATTTTTCCCCATTGACCTTGACTTCTCAACAGGGTCAATCAGCAAACAGAAGGAGTTGTGAACAATGATTTAGAATCGTTGTCTGCCAATGGTTTTAATTTAGAAATAGCAGCAGAGGAAGTGAACAAAGTCATTCAGTGTGTTGGCCTTTAAGACATTTTATTGTTGGCAAAGATGCCATTCAGTTCGGCACTTCTCTCTTTGCAGTGTGAGATGTTGTTTACAGCACTTGCAATTTCTGCTAAGCTTCATAGTGTGGCTTACTTCTCATACATCAAGGTCAAACATTAATAATTGGGTATAATCAAATCCAATCGTTAAAAACTTTCAGCAGAGTCCAGGCCTCCGGCAGACAACCGTTTTTCAATAATAGGCAAGGCTCCAAAACCTTTGTGGAAAGCAAAGAGTAAAACAAGAGGCTGGTTTTTATCAAGCATTCTAGCATCTACATATGCTAGAATGACAAGTTCCAAAACTAAATCCATTTGAGAATCCGAGACATTAAAATTGATGTTCGCAGATGTTGTCTAATCAAATCTGACTGCACATTAGCTATTTTGTCATGAAGAATTAACAAAAAAATTTAATCTGCAGATGTGACAAGCTGGTGGAGACATACCCCAACAGACATGCAGCTGTAATTGCCCTCCAGAGTACTGACATGGGGAAAATATTAAATTACAAACAGGTGGACTCTATTTACTAATCACTTATGTGGACGTGTCACCTCAAAGAGGGCTGTATAAACTTGTATAAATAGCCGTGGAAATGCGCTAAGTCATTGTTGGGGAACATTTAATTTTCTGAAGGCTTTTTGTCTTATGTTGTCAAAACAAATTTGGTTATGCATCTTGTTGTTGTGAAGGTTTTGCAGTAATTAGTCGGTAACTCATCTTGCTCAAGAGCTTCTAATCAGCACAACTCTACCTCAAAGAAACCCCTACTGAGAGAACTGCACCAACAAATTCCTCATGTCTGTTTTAACTTTGCTCTGCAATTCAGATGGTAATCAGCTGTTTTCATCCAGGTAGAGATTTATGTTCAAGAAGCTCATTCCAGCAGCTCTGTTGTACATTCAGTCTTCTGCAGATTCATGTTGTGAAATCAGTTCAGCAGTGCAACAGATACATCTGCATATTAACTCCTGATAAGAGCTGACCTAAGCTTTGTTTCTGTAGATCAACACTGACTGTATGCCTCCAGTTTTGAAACGTGTTATCAGAATACCTTGAACTAATTTGTGCTGTGCAGAAAAAAAAACAACTGTTTTCTTTAAATTGCTTAAATTAGGAAATAGGACATGCAAGCACACAGCTTGAATGAATTGAAAATAAACTATGCACTGCCTGCACAGTTAGGCTCGTCTTGTAGAAGACATATGCAAATTTTAAAAGGTCAGGAAAAGCAGATGTGTTTGATGCGACTGGTGGTGGGAAGATCAGAGAATACATCATCCTAAAGCTGCTGCTGGAAATGAGGGCTAAGGAAGGTAGCAAACATATCATGTGACGCGAAGGTAACAGAAAGAGCTCTGAGGTGATTAGCATTGCTTAAATACCTTTTAAGCCAGTGTCATTATTCCAGGAGTTAAACGCTGAGGTAGACCGATTTCTCCCTTACACTTTTTTTCCCCTCCTAACAATACCCGTCTTAACAGGTTTAAATAATTTTATGTAACAGACCAACACAAAACGGTGGATAATTGATGTGATATTTAAATATTTTACAGATAAAAATCAAAAAGTGTGGCAAGATTAAATCACATCACCAGATTCCATAGTTTAGTATACAGCCCCCTTTTTCTGCAATTACACATGCAAGTCGTTTGAGGTAACCAGCCTGGCACATCAATATAAAAGAGGAACATTGTGTTCATTGTTTTTTGCAAAATCTTCTAACTGCAACAACAAAAAGATTTTAAAATGGGAATGGCATGTGCCACAGTGCATTATGCACATTATTCAATCAGTCTAAAAGCAGAAAGAGGCCAGATTAACCTTCCTCTAATTGAACGACTCAGAATAACAGTTTTGGAGGGACAGTGGTTGATAAATTCTGTGGATTTGTTCATAACTTTGAAGGTTTACCAATACAGCTTCTATTTGAAGCTGGGCTCAAACAGCATCATCTGGACTTGTGTCACAGCTAAAGATAATTTAACCATATTGTTCAGCTCCACTTGGCAAAGTTCAAGTGCAGTGCAAAAACATCCTGTGTTATCTATAAAGCACGGTGGAGGAGAGCTAATGATATGGGTTTGTTTTGCAGCCAACCAGGGTCTTAATCAGATAAACACTGAATCAAATGTGAGATTTCTAGACTAAGCTTGGTTAAAAGTGGGCCAGGTAACGCACACAGCAGCAGTTGGAAAAGTGAAAATGGAAAAAAGATCAAAGTGTTAAAAGTGGCTCTTTTAAATTCCGGACAGCAACATGATTGGAATGCTGTGATAGGTCTGCGTAAAAACTAATTTTCACAGACTTCAGTGACCTAAAGAAAAGTAGGCTAAAATGCTTTTTCAGACACCGCAAGTGACCTGGGAGGTCATCCAGAAGACAATTATTTCATATTCTCGTCTTTAATATTCACTTTACAAGCTTCTGAATCGTGTACTGTGCTTCACACAGTTCCTCTGCATTTTCATCACTTCTTAGGGAAGATGATGAATTTGGGAATTTCTGGGTTCAAAATTTCGAACACATCCCTTTACCGACACAACTCATTATTGTCTGAAAGAGCAAGAGTCTTTGAAGATGCCAAGTGCTTCCCTGAAAATGTCTAAAGTCCACAAGAAGTGAGCTTTCAACTTTCAAAGCCAAAAGGTTCAGCTATATCAGCATAACTTGCATCTGGCACCAAAAACAGAATATAAAATCCTGGGAAACTAGTCCCCAATGTATACTAACCCTCTGGACGCCTCATGTCCTGCAGCTTTGGACTGAAAGGAAAAATACTTCTTCCCTACCAGTGTGCATTTTGGGTGAACACTGACAATATGTCAAATCTATGTGTCACACACACACACACACACACACACACACACGCACACACCAAGAGTGACTTAAGAGAGAAGTGATTGGAGACCAGCCTATGAATTTCTCATCTTAACTTGCCCAGATTATCAAGAAAGAAAACCTTGATTATATGTTTGCCTTTTATGAAGTCCCAGGTGTATTTACACACGTAAAGTGAAGTCTGTCTAAAGCTGCTGCCGTTTAATCTTGGCATGACTCACTGAAAGCTGGTGGCTTTGCAGCAAAATGAATAGTGGAAAAGTTGCCAATCCTGTTAATAACTACAACTCCAAGTAACTCATAATGTACATTTGCTTTTTGTGACCTTAGATCATCCGTGCACATCTACAGGGCCTTGAAAATTAATTCACACCCTTTAAGTTTTTTTTCACTAAGTTGTTACATTAAAACCACAAACTTCAATATTTTTTTTTTCAGGGATTTTATGTGATAAACCTACAAAAACCATCAATGCTGTCCAGCTTTCCTGTCCTTGTTGAATAAAATCATCCCCACAGCATAATGCTGCCAACACTGTTTCATTGTGGGGGTGATATGTGTTAGGTGATGTGCAGCATTAGTTTTACTCCACATATAACCTTTTTCTTGGTGGGAAAAAGTTTTTTTTTTTTTTTTTTTTCTGGTCTCATCTGAAAGGGTGTTCTGCAATTTGTGTCCTCAACATGACTTGTGTTAAACACCAAAAAGGATTTCCTCAGGTTTTCTGTCAACAGTAGCTTTTTTCTTGCCACTTTTCCACAAAATGCTTATTTTCTGAGTGCATGAACAATAATTACTAAGTTGGCAGAATCTTCCACAGAGCTTGTGGATTTGCTTTAGCTCCCACAGATATAGCATGCATGGGATTTGAGTTTAGTCAATGTGTTGCAATACAAGAATAAACAAAGTCACATTCAGAGAAAATTGGAAAAAGCAAGAGCAGAACAGCAATAAAGTACATTTACGCATTCAAGGTCCAAGTACAAACTTATTTTAAACCCAACCACTCTTCCAGCAGTAGAGTCATCTAATGTATTATTATTATTAACTTGGTTATAGCATTCTTTCTTAGATAGCATTTCTATATCCATATCTATGACTGATACAGTCATAGATATGGACTGTACCAGTCCATATCTGGTACAAATACTACTGCAGCATAATCATTTTTAAAACTTAGCAGTGAATTCAAGGCAACACAAATAATGTTATCAAATAATGCAATAATTTCCCATTATGCAAACTATTGCATAATGGCCTGCAATAATTTGCAGGCCATTATTTATTTAACAGTGTTCAGTGAAACTTGAAAGCGGCACCTTTTAAATTTGAGGTACTGCTTTATAATCAACACAGTTTTAAGCTTGTCCAAAACTTCACCCATGAACTACTGTACTGGTGTGTTCCTTGGTATCCATGATTCAGTTCTGTTAAACTTCTCAGGGCTTGACAGAACTATATTTTTACCGAGAATAAATTAAACAAAGGCGGCCTCTGCTTAAGCAACATGTGAAAGAATTTGGTAGAAATCCATTTAATTTAGGTGAATCAGATTTAAAGAATCAATTTTATCCAATTTTGAACTTCCAATTAGATGTCATCCACTACTCTGTGATGGCCTATCACATAAAACATTGAATGCTGTGGTTTTAACATGATTAAAAATGTTTTAGCAGTACTGACATGTTCACATCGTACTGCGAAATTCGTTTGACTTTGTGAAATTAGAAATGAAAAAAATCTTGTAATGATTGCAAACTGCCTTTGAACGTGAAGGGCAACATTTTGTATGACATTTTCTCTGGCAGGTAAAGCAGATTCTATCTTCCAAGATTTGAAGCATTTAAAGGCTTAACGAATCTGCCTTTCAGGAGACCAAAATAGAGGACTGTAAATGTCTTGTTATCAAATAACCTATTATCAGCCTTTTGTCTCTGTGGGCTAACCATGTTGACAGTTGGCCACAGTTGGATGTTGCCATTCATGACATATTATTTAGAGTTCTTGCATCATTTATCTGCACTGATCCATAATGATTATAATTCAATCTGCTCCACTGTTGTTTTAAAGGGAACTGCATCTCCCCCTGCTGTTTTTACTGTAACTGCACCATGGCACAATTAAATAAAACAGGATTGTGTGCAGCCCAGTGTAGCCAGGGACTTTTGTGTTGCCTTGATTTCACTGCTAAGTTTTAAAAGTGATTATGCTGCAGTAGTATTTGATCTAAAATTTTTCCCCCTAAAAGAATAACAAAATGAATATAAAGACGTAATATGCTAGTTTTTTACAAGCACCCTAAAAAGTTGTAGACAAATTGTAGACTACTGAATTAATATTAAAAGCTATTATTTGCTTTAAATTATAAGGCGTTAGTAGAAGTCTTTTTGCTTGTTTATTTATTAAGCTTTTGTATAAGTAGGCTACAAACTTATGTAGAAGGAAGTAAAGTTTTTTATTATTATTATTATTATTATTGTATTCTGGAAAAAAAGAAGAAAAAAAAACACCTTAAAGAATTTCTACGATTTAATGTTAATAACATTAAAAATAATAATAATAATTTAGCTAACACACAAAAACTGCTTAAGACAGGTGCATCTCAAAGGTTTATGATCAAGCTTTGAGATATTTTGTGACTTTTGATATTTTCAAAGTTTTTTAAAGGTTCCCAACTTCTAGTAAAATGATAATGATATAGTAAATAACAAACGTTCAAAGGACTGGAGTGGACAA
This sequence comes from Poecilia formosa, assembly GCF_000485575.1. Taxonomy (NCBI): domain Eukaryota; kingdom Metazoa; phylum Chordata; class Actinopteri; order Cyprinodontiformes; family Poeciliidae; genus Poecilia; species Poecilia formosa. Next base: position 227,992 of record NW_006799985.1, on the reverse strand, counting down.
CCTATGAACGTTTGAGTTGTGTTGTTACAATAAAGCTTAGCTGCACAAGATTTTAAAAAAGGCAAAAAGGTGAGATGAACTGTCACCTTTAAAAAAATAATTTTCCTTATACCTATATTTTTTATTTTATAGACTTTTTGAAACTAGTAAAATAAGTTAAAACTAGTACATAAGACAGTGTAATGTTTTATTATTATTATTATTATTATTATTATTATTATTATTATTATTATTATTATTATTATTATTAAATCATTTTAGAGTTAAACCAACGCAGAGTAGCTAGTTTACAATTTGACTTCAATAGATCTTATTTAAAACACGGCGGTGAAACGCAGAATAAGAAACGCATCATGGCTGGATAACTGCAGACGTAAATGCTGCATTTGCATACCAGATGTTGAAAGCAGTTTCACCGTTGACACTGTTATGTCCCGAACACCCGAATGCAGCACGACTTCTTGTAATGCACTTATCATTTTGCAGCCAGTCGGCAAAAACACGAAGGTTCGTAGTAGTTTTAATGATTTTTAGATTTTATTTAGTTTTAAGAACATTTCCTCTTTATTAAAAAAAAAAAAAGTTTCTGTTTTACGTTTTTATTTTATTCCTTTTGAACGGCAAATACTCTCATCTTTAATAGTCTTTAATTTATGTTCTTATGTAATATGCCTAATTATGTTTTATGTTAATATTGATGATAATAATGTTTAAAAAAACAAAACAAAAAAAGAAGCACAACTTCCCGTCAGCTGATGTTGCTGCATTGCAAAGATCACGTGACCATTTTCAACACGTGACGCTCTGGACCAGAAAGCGTCGACATGGCATCGGCTGCACAGTGAGTTACCAGAGATTATCTTATTTAATTATGTAAATATTCACGTTAAGTCACAAAATTCTAACTTTTGCTGTTCATTTGCCATTTTAATTACTGCCAGGGTGAGCTGCGCGCCGGAGCTGCTGCTAGGCAGAACTTTAATTCCGGAATAGTAATACTTCGGGTCATTTTTCAGTCTGTATCTTATCTCTGTCTTTACAATAACAATAGTTTCAGTTTTAATTTTACGCTTGAAATGAATAGATGAGTGTAGATGTTCTACACAGTTCTAAATAATTGAAATAGTACTCTGTAGTTTTATGTTTATTGTTTTAACAGGATGCACATAGCCGAGGGGATACATTTAAATATTTTTAGCATTTCACTGGAATGTAGATTATACCGTCAAAGGTCTTTGACTTGTGCAAACATCTCTTATATTGGTATTAAAGCAATGCACGTATTTGCACTTTTCCTATAAAATAATACAGTTTTTGTAGAGCTAGAAAATCTCGAAAGGTATACAAATATCACAAGGTTTGACTGTAGTGTAGAAACAATTTGTTCACATGATCCAGGAAATCTTACACAGAGAAATACATAGGCAGCTTAATTACAATTGGTCTCTGTATCTGACTAAGATTTTTCTGTTACTAAATTAGAATAAGCCTTATTCTTTCAGGTTGCAATAAAATACATTTGGTTCATGGATTAACCTCTGTTCTAGGTGGAAACATGTTGTGAGCTTTATCTTATCAGCGGAGATCAGATTTATTTCCTAAGATCTATCAGTGACAAGTTTGCTTGTCAGCATCTTCTGGCTAAACTGTTTCTTTTAAACAGAACTGGGTTTTTATTGCCATTTCCTCTAATCCTAATTGATCATTAGGTGTGCCTATATTTCAAACAATTTCAAATTCCTGAAGTACTCTTTAAAATGCAATTTTGCCTTCTCTATTTAAAGTATTTCACCTGCAGAGACCAAAGAGGCTGAACACTTAGTGTAGATAATGTAGAGCCAGTGTTCAAGAGACCAAAGGTCACAGAATGAGTTGGAAATATTGTAGTGCCAGATGAGAAACAGAGATGTTAGAAAAAATGTTGATTTATCTAAGTGTATATCGCCATCGCATTATGTAGTTATAATAGTGTCATTACATTTTCTAATATTGCATAGAGATTTAGAGATCGGAAGTCTGTATCATGTTCATTTTTGTAAACTGGCTTTAAAACAAACAAACTTTAAAATGTACAGAAAATGTGCATATTTATGAATAAGGAACTATTAAATTTATTTAAAGCCATGATTTAATATCACAGTATAGATATAAATATAAACTGACTAAGTAAAACTGTGACTTGTCTAAATACCTAGTCTTATTTTTTTATTAAGTAATTTTATGGCTAAACCTTTTCTTCAATGCCTTTTCATGTTTAATTATTATACAACTGAAACAGAAATGAAACTTTAAAGATGTTTAGTCTTCAACTAATTATACTGCATGTCAGTGTTTTTAATGGTTTGCCTTATCCATGAACTACATGGATAAAAATAATAAGAAGAGTCAGTACGGTTGTCGTTTTGCAGGTGGAAGACAGACTAATCTTAAAGCTAATCTTAGTAAAAACCTATGTATTTCAGTGTGACCAGGCACTGCCCCACCCTGACCTTCCTGAGATGTACCTTCTTGTCCTTTCAGACCCATCTACTGGCTGGGTAATGACACCCTCAGGGTGTCAGCTGCCCTTTTCGCTGAGAATCGTCAAAGATTGTGCCTGGGGTTGAGAGCTAAAGAGGGTTTACTGCCAAAGTCAGTCGTGTTGCTGCAAGGGGGAGAGCAAACGCAGAGGTACTGCACGGACACCGACGTCCTCTTCAGGCAGGTGGGTTGTATTTTTGCATTTAGTTATCACTTTATAATCTGTTTACCATCTTTGTGAACACAAGATAAAACATCTTCTTGTTTTTACATTTCTGGTTCCTTTTCCTGTGCAGGAGTCTTTCTTCCACTGGGCTTTTGGAGTGACAGAGGCTGACTGTTTTGGAGCCATAGATGTGGACACGGGAAAATCCATTCTTTTTGTTCCTAAACTGCCTGAAAGCTACGCTACTTGGATGGGGGAGTAAGTCCTAAAACTCCTCAAAGAGTGCCAACACTGTGCAGAATACCACATTTGTACATTCTACATGTTTTTTGGACTTTGTCAGTTGTTGTGCTTGCATCTGTGCACAGGATCTTTCCTAAGGAGCACTTCAAGGAAAAGTATGCTGTTGACGAGGTGCAGTACACCTGTGACGTAAGTATGTGTTACGTTTCCAGACGTGGCGTTTTAGCATGACGATATATTTAATGGTGACAGAAAGTGAAATCTGTTTGTAGCTAATCTTAATACAAATGATCCAAATCCAATAACTGTTACTGCAGGAAATCAGCATGCCAAATAGAAATGACAGAGATGAAAGACATAGGGTAATATTGAAGAATATGTTTGACTCGTAGCTGTATATGTATATGATTCTTCTTTTAAGCCATGTGCAAGCATTTTTATGAAAATCTGGGAAGCTTGTATTTTCAGTCCTCACGTTTTTGAGCGATATCTGAGGTAACGAGGACAAGTGCTGAGGAAGGCAAAAGATTCAGCAGCTTGTGGTCGTCCACAAGCTAATCATTAGCTCTGAAAGATGTCACAAGTTTATGGACTTTAAGAGCAAAGTTGACAATGGCTTCTTCACTTTTAAATGATTAGCTGGGCTGGTCGGGTTCGCCACAAAGTCGTCAAACTCTTCATATTACAGAGATAAAAAGAAAGAAAAACATATGTCCCTTGCGCGTACCTTTCTAGGCATTTGAAACGGCAGCATACACAGTTTTATAACATTCTAGAACAGCTTGCCATTAATTGTTTTGAAAATGCTGAAATATTTTGTGTCAAGAACGTTACGGCTCTGAGAATCCATTTGTAATTCACATTTGCTCCATACGTACAAAATGTATGTTTTCAAATGGCGCAGCAATGACCCTTTAATTACATTTCTTAATTGAAAGTGTGCGCTTTGCAAATGTTTGGTCCGCGCCGATAAAGACGTGCTCACCTCAAGATGCCGAATAACCGCAGCATCTCCAACTGATGCACTCTGATTAACTTTATAATTAATTTAGCAATTAACTTATCCACTTATATAACAAACATATCTAAACACTGAAACATACACAAAATAGGAGCATGTCATAAGCAGCTCACAATGGTTTTTTTTTAATTTTCTTTTCCTTTGTTTTACTTTAGTTTTTAGTAATTTATGTCTTCAAAGAGCTGACAGAATTTTATGCTCTGCAAAGAGTTTCATTTTGTCATTCTTGTATAAATGGCAACATTTATAGCAAGATAAAAAAAAAACCTCTTCTCATATTATTTATGATTATTTATTATTTAGATATTATTTATTGCCTTCTCCACCAAACCCAGGCAACGTGCAGCATGCTGCGTCTTAGTAAGGTCAACATGACATTCTCAAATCCCACCGCAATGTTTGAGAGCATTGAAACAAGAATTTGTTTTGAGATATTTATGCTGCTGGCAGAGTACGGCAGACTCTCGTCATCAATTGTGGTGCTTATTACTGGAAAGGCCACAGCGTCAGACTGACCTTTTTCATGAGGACTGATTCTTGTCTTTCTTGAAGCTCTGCTGGGACTCTGAGTCTTCCAATTATTTTTTTTTTTGTAGGTTGCTCAAGTCCTGTCCAACATGAAGCCATCAGTTCTCCTGACACTGGTAACTATCATTTAATTAACAGGATTACGCTTTATGATGTCCGCATGTATTAGATACTTAGTAACTGTATTAAGGGTGTAACGTTATACATATTTGTACCGAAAATATTCAGTACAGCAAAATCCAGGCTAACCTCCATAAAAAATAAATAAATAAATAAATCAAACCAAATCTTCAGTCAGTTCTATAATGGCCCCTTTTTTTGTTTCCCTTGACTGAAGAGAATCAAAAGCAAACATTGACTTTAAAACTGAAGTACACCTACTCTAATAATTGTTTTATACTGTTTGAAATGTAATACTTTTATTTCGTTTAAAGCGAGGACAGAACACGGACAGTGGGAGCACCTGCCGCGAAGCCTCCTTTGAAGGAATCAGTAGGTATGTCTAATTGGCCGTAATTTGCATTAACAGGATTTACCATCTATTTGTTCAGGTTGGCTGTGTGGTTGAAATTCTTGATCAAAAGAAGAGAAAACTGTTCGCTAAATTAGAGAAAGATCGATCCTTTGAAATGCTTTTCTCGAAGGCAAAAGCGTTCAAAGTCTCTGTCCCTGGAAGTCAGACAAGTAGAGCCCCGATATGAGTTGCACAAAGCTTTTTACACAGTTTTTATCACCACATCCTGCTTACACACACACACACACACACACACACACACACACACACACACACACACACACACAAGTATGAGATGAAGAACAAAGGGAAAACCCAGCACATGTCCCTAAAAGATAAACAGCTCAGCATACAGAGGTACAGGTCAAACCAACATCTGCTTAAACACTTTTTCGTTTTCTGTGATGACCTTTGGTTGCACATGTTTCTTGCACTTTGTTCTAGACACTCGTTTGCACTATGAGCCAATTAAATACAATTAAACAAACACGTCTATAAGAATAAGAAATCAGACAAATGTATAAATTTTTCCTATTACGGCTGTTTTCCATTCATAGCTAAACATACATCAGTGTTCTACATACGCGTTAGTGACTGTAATTATGTAAACATCGTTGCTTTTTATTTGTTAGGTCTCACTTTATCAGAAATACGTTTCTTGCCTGCATGTGTTCGTTGTGTTTTTCTTCTCACAGATACTTTGTGTGAACCAGTTGTACCACATTACATTTAGTTTATGGTGCACTTCTTTTTTTACAGCTTCCAAGTGAACAACACTCTCTTACACCCAGTCATTGTGGAATGGTGAGTGTGTCAAACTGCATTTTTATACCGCATGACTGAGAATGGTTGCCTTATGAGCTCCAAAATGTTTCTTCAGCAGAATTCTTAAACAAACACACATCCTAGGGATTTTTTATTTTTTTGTCTGTGGTTCTTTTCAGGGTGGAAGTTTTCTACTTCTGCTTCTTTCCTCTGAGTCAGAAATCTCTCTGCATGGACATAATGATCTACGTGCTCGCCTGGTTGTCCTTGCTATTAGAGTTTGAGCCCCCCAGATGAATCGATGTTCTCAGAAATGAGGAAGAATGCTTTTCAGTCACATCTCTTGGAGCACAGAGCCTGATTGAACCCTCTGCCTCGCTCCTCTTGCTGAAAGTAGCATTGGTGTCTTTTTAATTGGATATCTGTTTTTAGAATAGACGTCAGTGTTTCTACTGGTTACCCCTGCCTTGGATTTATTTGATTCCATTACTGCAGGGATTGCTAAACATTATCCCTAGCAATCCCCCAAATGAATGAGAAAGATATGAATTAGCTGTAAGCTAAAGGAAGACTGCAGCACTGTTTTGTTGTGAGCTGAAGATTGATGGAGGTTCTTCCCGAGAATATTTGATTTAATTAATGCAGAAGATCCTGGGGTTAATGTTAGACATGCTGATTCACGCAGTTCATTTCGAACATGTACATTTTAAAAAGTTAAAAGGGTGAAGTTTATATTTAATTAATCTTCCCCCACACACATATAAGACACTTAAAATTGTCCCAACATATTTCCATTACAATGACCTTTTACATCCTGTGACTAAAACCCCATTAAATTGCTGTGAAAATAATCCACACATATTTGTTTTTAAACAGCTTTGTTTGGAAATTGCTATAATTTTAGCTTTGTAAGGTGTTTTAAAACTTCATGGATTAAAAAAAAAAAGATTACTTCAGGGTGTCCACAAGCTGTGTGATTGACCATAACGTGAACTGATTGCTCCTTGTTCTGTCTGGTGTTGCAGTCGCCTCTGTAAGACTGATATGGAGTTGGAGGTTCTGCGCTACACCAACAGGGTTTCCAGTGAAGCGCACAAAATGGTAACACGCTCCTTTTCAAGACAGATTATATGAGAGGATGGCTAAACTGGGGCATTAATGGAGAAGAAGTTGCACACCTCAGACCCTTAAAATAAAGATGCATCGTATCAAAAGGAGTTCAAGACTTATTTGTTTTAATTTTTTGATGCTAAAAGGGGAAGCAACATAGGAAAAGGGTACATTTTGTTTTTCATACATCGCTTGTGAGTTTAACTATTGCATCAGACTTAAAAATGTATTTAAGTCTGATGAATTTAATTATTGGGCACAGACAGTTAAATTTTTCTGAATTTTTCACAACAGAGAGCTAGATCTGTATTTTTTTTTTAATTTATTTCTTATTTTTCCCTGAAATAATTTGACGTACTTATAAATCAAAAATGTTAAAAAGTTGACTAGACAAAACACAAAAAGCCCCTAAGATGTCAGTTAATGCCATTTTTAAATTGTTTTCACCTATTTTGTTGTGGGGTTGATGTTCCATTTTTAAAAAACAAAGATAAAGCGTTTAGTGTTTTCTGTGCATCTAGTGGATGCAGATATTTAGTTTCAGATTACTTTAACCATAATAGTTTCCTAATAATTCATTCTTGATAGTTCCGAGGTTAATCTTAATGATAATCTATATTTGCCCTTTGCTGTAGGTGATGAAAAACGTCAGACCTGGAAAGAAAGAATATGAAATGGAAAGGTAAGTTGTAATTTTAGTCTTTATCAGTGGATCTGCTGCTCTGCATTTGCTGACAAGACGTGGAAGCACAGCGTCTTGTGATGATAGATTCCTGTGAGACTTCTAGCTCATATTTGTCTTTCAATTTTATATTGTTCTTTGGAAAGAGACAGAAAATATTAGCTACCCGTTTTTCTGTCTTTATAATCCCACCAAGGATGGTGAAGGTCATTGAAGTTCTTGACCGTAAAATGAGTTTTACTTAATGCAGACGACAGACGTTTTCACTGAAGATGACTGGGCTCAGATTGTTTACTTTGCTTCTCATTGGTAAAGCTGTGTTTTTGTTTTTATTTTTAAGTCTGTTCCAGCACTATTGCTACTCCAAAGGCGGGATGCGACACACTTCCTACACCTGCATCTGTGGAACGTGAGGCTTTATTAATAAAATTAATATAAGCTACTTTTGAAGTTTATTACTTTTTACTTGATGATGTTCATATTCAGTAGCATTCTTTTCCTTCTCACATAAATCCATGTTTATTATACTTTTCTTATAGGGTATAGTGCATTTAAGGTATTTTTGAAGGAGAGTTACATTTAATTATTTAAATGCTTACAAATGAATCTGTTTCATAAACTCCTTAAAAGTCTGAAGAAGTAGTCTTTGTTTCCAGGGAACAATCTCTACTTTCTAATCTCAAACAGTATTCCAATCAGGGAATTGACAGAGCTTGACACAATCAATAATTAGTATGTTGTCGGGTTGCCATGTGGACGGCCCTACGGGGACGTTTCAGGGTGATCTGGAGAAATAAACACAAAGTGATTCATATGTCACTTTTTGAGTTTATGAGCTTAAAACATGAGAGAAAAATTGTAATGCCAGTTAGTTTATGATCTATAAACATTGCAGAATAACTGTATACCAGGGAGCTGAAGCTGTGAAATGTTATTGATTTCTTTCCTCCTCATTTGCTCCCACCAGGGGCAATAATTCCTCTGTCCTCCACTACGGTCATGCTGGGGCTCCAAATGACAAGACAATTCAAGATGGAGACATGTGGTGAGCAGACTTTAGCAGTTTTTCATCAAGCTACTGATTCATGACTCACAATTTGTTTTGGAAGCATTTCAACAATTATCTTAAGACGTTGGCTTCAAATTGCCTTTCTGTTGTTTTGCAAGATTAGCCACACTGGAAACTCAGAAGAACTTGAAACCTAAAACCAAACTACAAGAAACAAATGAATGAGTTCTGATGTTCCTTTCCCTTGCAGTTTGTTTGACATGGGAGGAGAGTACTACTGCTACTCCTCAGACATAACCTGCTCCTTCCCGGCCAACGGAAAGTTCACTGCAGACCAGAGGGCAATCTATGAGGCGGTCCTAAAATCCTCACGCGCCGTCATGGCTGCCCTCAGACCAGGTTATCATCTTCAGTGATCCTAAGGACAAGTTACCGAAAGAAAATGTGACCTTTTTATTATTTTAGAAACAATACATGACAGAAAGTCTTCACATATTCCATAAAGTACAGTAATTGTGAAACATCCTACTTAGTATTTTTTTTTTCATTCTTTTAATGATTTTGTTGAACAATCATTAAGTATGCACCTTTACAGTACTACTGCTTTTGTCATTGAGCTAGAAAATCTACTTAAAACGCCAAAAAGGTGGAATAAGCAGGTGATTGCAAGTCCTGAATTATGTATGATTGCTTAAGGGAAAATCAATAACATTCATATTTATGCTATGAATGTTTGAATAGATACAATGTTGCTTTGCTAAAAACAATACAGGTGCATATCAATAGTTAGATTATCGCTAAAGACAAGTTAGCAACTACAAAACATACATAGTTTCTTAGTTTCATTACAGACCGATTGATATATTTCAAGTATTTATTTCATTGAATGTGTATGAATATAGAAGATGACTGTTTATATGCATGTTGATAGAAAGCTGAGTGCAAGGAGAGGGTGTGGTAGAAAAAAAGGCACAATCTCTGGGATTGTGAGGCAAGACCAGAAAACAGGAGAAAAGGAACTGAATTGTTGCTCAGTGAGGAAGTACATTTTGCATTTCTTAACAAACAAAAGTCAAGAACACGTATCAAACTCGTGGTCTGCCGGCCAAATCTGGCACACCAGGAGTTTTTATGTAACTCTTTAGAACCTTTGAGATAACATCCATACATCCATTTTTTTACACCCTCGTCCCAAGTGGGGTCGGGAGGGGTGCTGGTGCCGATCTGCAGCAAGACATTTCGGGTCACCAGTCCCGAAATGTTTAATTTTTTTTGAAGCCTTTTGGAGATTCTGATTTCATTTTCCAGCAGAACTTGCCCACACTGCCATAAATACTAATACATATTTCAATGACCACGGCATCTCTATGCTTGTTTGGTCACAAATTATCCTTACATAAACCCTGTAGGAATCTGTAGAGTACTGACAAGAGGAGAGAGAGAGACACCAGAGCTAACAATGCAGAAGAGCTGAAGGCTTTTTTCTAAACAACCTGGGTTTTCTCTGCACCTGAGCAGAATCATAAGCTGCTTATGTTGTTTCTGTTAATTGATTTAGTGCTAATGTTTGTGCACTCCGCTAGTTGTATCATGAGACTCTTCTTCTGTTGATTTGGGAATCAGATGCTGAAGAGTATTTGTTATCCTGGGGCAAAAAATATTTCTAACAAAAAAAACAAACAATTTTTTTTAGTAGGTAAGGAGAAATAATCCCCGTCGATGATCTTTGTAGCAAACATTTGTAACTAGATCTTATTTTTGGCACTTCCAATAAATGACCAGTAATTCATTCAACATGTAATCATCAGAAAGATCTTTTGTTGTTGTTCCAGAAAACATATCTTCATCCATATGTGATAGCGTTTCAGTGGGTCTGACTCAAAAGGCTTTTTTTTTTTTTTAAAGAGAAGTGCGTTATATCATTATTTATTCAGTTTGAAAATAAACGAGAAGGAATTATATACCCTTTAAAGAGAAGGACCACCACGCTGTGTTGGACATGCATGGCAGGTTTTTAAGACTTCTTGCCATTTGTGTTGTATATTCTGTGTTTGGTGCATTTAAAGGGGAGTTTAATCATTTCTGTTAGCACACACAGAAAGCAGTCACAAAAAATCAGGGCTGCACAGGGGCAGCTGGAAGGACCCTGAGGCGGGGAAGGTATAGCTGACTGAATTCATGTGAAGACTAGAAGACAGTGTGAGAGGTATGAATCTCACCTTAGAGAAAATCTCATCCAGTGCAGAGTTGTTCACACTAAGTGTTAGTGACAGCAGCTCTGGCTCCAAAACTACCTCACCTCTACTTCCTCTGGAGAAGGTGCAACTTTTCCACATAAGTCCCTATGTGTTATAGTTTGATGGACGTCTAGATTATTTTCCAGTAAACAAAATCCGCTTTTCTATGCAACTACACCTTCTGTTCCTTAGTAGCCAAAATACGTTTGTTTTGAAGGTGTGAAATGGACTGACATGCACCGTCTGGCTGACAAAGTTCACCTGGAGGAACTTGTGAAGGTTGGCATCCTGCATGGAAATGTTGAGGACATGCTGAAGGTCCACCTGGGTTCTGTCTTCATGCCGCACGGCCTGGGACACCTGCTGGGCATCGATGTTCACGACGTGGGAGGTTACCCAGAGGTAAGGGGGTAAAATATATATATATATATTTGTATATATTTAGAAGCTTTTTCAAGTTTGTACATCGAATCAAATGTCCCAATTTTACTGACTGAAAGTGAAATTAATAAAAGGAGATGGCTTTGATCAATGTTTACAGCTCAAAATATATTAGATGTTTTTAATTTTAATGCATTTACAGGTGATCCAGGAGAAATTGGCCAATTTTGATCTCTGGCCATTTGATTAGTGCTCCTCAAAAATTTTACATTATGCAAACTACAGTAAAACAACTAGTGGCTAAACGAACCGAATGTCGTAAATCACTCTGGTCAACAGCCAAATAATTGGCTGGGGGTTTTTCAATTGTTTTAGGGTCATTTTAATGTGCTGAATCAAAAAAATCACATTGGTTTTGCTCAATCAGGTCAACTTTCTGAACTCTGGTTGCAACTCTGAGCATCAAAATGCATGACTTGTTCTCACAAATGGATCGGTTTCCTGAGGATCAGCCAGTGATGAGCAGGAGGAGAGATTCATCAGGACAGAAAAGAGATGGAGAATTTTGCACAATGAAGACAAACTGTTCAATAAGCATGTACTTACCCTTATCAGTGTTTATAATTCAACTTACAGAAATCAAAGTTTTTAACCTTTAATTAATACACTCTGTCAGAAAACATTTTTTTTCTCCTGAAACCTTTTTTGTATGAGAAATATTAATGGATATAAATGAACTGATAATGTCAGAAGACTGCATTTCTCCAAGTCAAATTAGAAGAAAAACCTGAACTGACTGAGGATGATGGATGTCATTTTTGGATTCAGTGGTGCAAAATGGTCCTTATTCAGTTGAAAAAAACAAAAAACGTTCAAAACATATTTTTTTTGTAACCCAGTGTTATAAGTATACATGAATTATCTTGTTTTCCAAAGTGGTTGTATCTTTTTTGTAAAAAGACACAATTATCTATGTGTTTTAAGGGGGTAGATCGCATTGATGAGCCCGGACTAAAGAGTCTGCGTATGGGCCGCCTGGTGCAGGAGAGGATGGTCCTCACTGTGGAGCCTGGGATATACTTCATCAACCACCTGCTGGACAAGGCGCTGGCTGACCCTGCTCAGAGCTGCTTCATCAACTCCCAAGTGCTGGCCCGCTTCAGAGGCTTCGGAGGGGTCAGTGTGCTTCTGGAGTTTGACACGTTTATGTCTTTTTGTTCCTGAATTGATGGGAAAACGTTGAATGTAAAATAAAGGTTTTCACTCACAGGGACTTTGAGTTTATGAAACTGACCTCAGTGTCTTTAACTTGTCCAGGTCCGCATCGAGGATGACATCGCAGTGACAGCCAACGGCATGGAGCTGCTGACCTGCGTGCCTCGAACAGTGGAGGAGATCGAAGCTTTCATGGCCGACTCTGACAAAAACTTTGATGCTGAGAATGCCTAAAAATAAAACGGCATATCATGCAAGTTACGCAAGTCTGAGCTGTCTGGAATGACCTCTGATGTTATTTTAAAGAAATACATAAAATGAACAGTATCATTAGAAGAAATTTCTCTCATCTTCTCTCTGATCCTCCTTATGAAGGTTTTTGGTGATTTAAAGTTTTTTATCAATGTAAACAGCGATATCCTGATTTTTGAGGATTTTTAAAAACTAATTTTCCTATTTCTTTATCATTTTCTACAACAAAATGAAAATAAAGATTTAAGCTTGTGCAACAGATTTGTTGATGCATTTCATTTTTAGAAAAAAAAACATTTTAAACTTAGACAACATGTATTTTCTTCATTGTCATGGTTGTAACCAGAAGACCAGGATGGAAAATGGCCTCTATGAATTTAATGGCCGCCTCACTAAACTCATTGCAGGTTGGTGGTGGATGTTTCTGGAACTATATTTTTCCTACTGTTTATGGCAGTTCATTCTTAGACATATAGTTTTTCTAACCTATGCAGCGGTGTCTCAAAATACTATAGGTCTGTCTAAACAAAGAATAGGGTCAGTACACTAACAATAAGACAGGAACGGAAGTATTTGCAAGTATTTGTGAGAACCTGGTGAGATTTGAGGTATTTTTACATAGGTTGTCCCTCTTGTGTGACTTTAAAGTAAATCACAATGAAAAGTAAAGATGCAAACTATTTGAAAACTTGAAATTATCTTTCTACATTAACATCAAGTGTATAATCCTTAAAATCCCCCCGAAAAATATTTCTGGGAAGATGTTTTATTTGTATCTGTTCCTCAGAAATCATATAACTGCACTTCAGCCAGTTGGAAGTTAGTATTATTTGTCTACCAAGATAAAACGCAGATATGTTGGTGATGAAAATAAAACTGACAATGATAGGCTTTTATTTATGTAGATAGTGATAACCACTGCTTCACCTCACTGCCTCTGTGTCTGATTATTTAATGTATATTAGATGCGAGTCGGAACATTTTATGATTACTAACCAAAATATACAATGTGTTGCATCGTCCTCTTCATAATAAATCACCACATCTTGTCTCAGTGCAACCGTGTGCCGCCTGGTAACGACAGCGTGAGGTTTCCTGCTACCTTGTGTGGATAAAGCTACAATTTTGTGCTTTTCTGACTGATCTTTCAATTTTCCTGGAGCATTTTTCTTCTGCCGGGCTATCAGATTGACAAATTGATCATCAAGCCCTTCTCTGTCTGCTGCAACTAAGAGAAAGCTTTCATGTTCTGCAATTTGGTGTTTTCGAAGAGCAATGTTGATCCTATTCAGCTTCAAATACAATAAAATAGTTAGTACATTTCCTCTCCGACCAAAAATGGTAAAATTCAGTGGCTTGCCAACTATTCATCAATCTTTTTTTTTTTCCTTTTTCAGTTTACAATCACAAATTGCAGAATATTTGATGTGGATTTTATGGGATAAACAAACACAAAGCTGTGCATAGTAAGCATTGGATAGAGGGTGATATATGATGTGCACAATACTTTAAAGATAAAAATCTGAAAAGTTTGTCTGTTTAGCCCTACTAAGTTCTCAGTTTTTAGAACCATCTTTTCTCTAATTACAATTGTTCCTGCCAGCTTTACAAATGTAGAGATTTAAAGTTTTGGACATTTTTATTTGCAAATCAGCACAGGTTCAACTTTCAAGTCAAAGATTTTTAGTTGGATGCAAGTCCAGTCTACGACTGAGTCATGTTTGCTCTAAACCTAAGGTTTTCTTCCAGGGTTTTCCTCCATTTAGCTTCATATGTGTTTCTATGAACTCTGAGGAACTTCCCCGTCTGTGCTGAGCAAAACTTCCCCACAACATGATGCTGCCACCACCATGTTTAACAGAATCGTAACGCACAGTGGTTCTTTTCTTTTAAAATGTGTGACCATCCTACCGACAGTCCAGTCTAGATCTTAATGTCAGACTTGACTGGTTTTCATGACATCATTTTGAGCTCCCTGCATCATCTATAATAATCGGTCAAACTCCTGACAATGTTGTTTTAAAGCAAAGCTGCAGCTCTTTTGTTAACCTGTGAAAAGCTCACCTGAAACATTTCACTGCTTGATAAAACTGTTCACTTTATTTTTAACAAAGCTGCAGCTCTGCTAGAACCTACAGTTTTATCTCCTTTATTGACCAATATCTACCTATTCCTTTGTTTTAAAGGGTTCACCATCAGTCAACGTGTGAAAGGCAGAATAAGTATCCCCCTGCATGTCACAGGACCACATACACACATAATCATCTTCAATTAAACTTACAACACTTCTACCGGAAGCAAGAAATGACCAAACAAACATGATTTGGACTTTACCACCAGTGGAAAACTGGAGTTCCTGAAACTCCACACAGGCTTCCCGCTAGTCGTCTATTTTTTTTTTTTTTTTAAAGAGAAATAATAACATTACATTCATACATGAATTATAATGAGTAAATATTTGAACTGAAGTGATACATGCTCTCTGTGAAATTAAATAAATCCTGGCTGTGAAAAAAATTATGAATGTATGAAATAGGAGCTGACAGACTACCAACTAATTAAAGGTCTGATTCTTGCCAGAGGGCATTTGACTAAATAATTTTACCACCATTACTTTGTAGTAGTCACTTCTACGCTTAACACTTGTCAGTTTTAATTACCGTAAAATAAAAAATAATTATATAGAAATAAATAATAGATGGCAAAGACGATTTATCTTTACATTTATGCTACTCAGCAGTATTTACTTCAACGGACATCTTTTTCTTAGGTGTTTTGTTTTGTTTTGTCTCTTTGTGAGGTGATGGTGTTGCAGGCCTGAGTAACCCGACTATGGCAAGTTTATGTTGCTCTTGGTACAACTCCACCCTGTCTAAGATTTTTTTTTTTTCTTCCTGGCCTTTAAGACTTTTACCGAGGTAGTGATGCTGCAGAAAGTGCAGACACTACTGTGCGTCTCCGGCAGATCGGTCGTCTGTGGCTTTGCATGAACTTATTCTACTCTGTTGCAGCAGCTTGTGTGTCTTTTGATGTTTAATTGTTAGTTTTAGGAATTCAAGAATCTAAAAATGTCAAAGTTCACTCACCATTGCTTTAAAATCTCTCAATCCAGTGGTATTTGGAAAAGGTTGTGTTATCTAGTTGGGTGTCACAAAATGTTAGAGACTGAATGGATTACAAATTGTCTCAGCTGTGCACTGGCAAAGCTGGACTGCCAATTAGCATTCAACACTGGTGACCTGTCAGACATCCTACTTATCTAGTTTGCAAGCACTCAGCAGCAAAGTGGGTTACATGATAATTTAATTTGTCTTTTTTTTCTCTCTCTTTAACCCCAAGTAATTTGCAGCAGATTGCCACTAATAATGCCCCTGTTTGTGTTAGAGGTTTCTTAGTCCTTAGAGAGCTGTTCATTTTCTTTTTTGTTTTACTCAGGATTGTTGCAAAGTCAGCGACCGGATGCAATAAACCATTCATTGTCATCGCTTACTGAGAAGAAGTGATTGCAGGGAAAATTATTGACTCAACTGTCTAATGTTGCCTAATGATTGGTTAGGAGGAGCAATTGCCGCAAAGTTAATGGCTCAATGCAGTCAGGCATCCACTGTCACCACATGTGAGCTCAGGAGGAGGGATTACTGTGGAGTCAATGATTGGATGCAATCAACCAGCTAATCTTACCAAGCGCTTGCTTAGGAGGAAATATTGCCGTGACCTTATTATCACCACGGATCAACTATCCACTGCTGACACACTTTTAGTCAGAAACAGGATTGCTGCAAATTTAAAAAAACTAAGTTGCTTTACTTGCCCACCTTCACCATGTGCTTTTTCAGGCTGTTGCTGGAAAGTCACTGACTTTGACAATAACTTTCTACCAACCTGCATTATAAACAGAATTTCACTGCATGGTTTTATAACTATCATCAAATTCAAATGTGTTTAATATAATTCTTTACTTTTTTATATGGTTGTGTAGATGTAGATTTATTTGATTATATATTTCTGAAATTAACTGTACCTGCCTGTTTTAAAAGGGCCTGAAATGACATTTACTGTCATTTGCTACATTAATAAACTCAGTTGAACTGAGTTGAGTTTTCTAAATGAGGGGAAGCTGTGGTGTTTATTCTTATGATCTTTGGATCTTAAGACTGAGTCTCAGAAGAAAAGCTGGACTCTAACCGCTTTTCTCCACACACTTATTCACCAGAACATCTAACAAATGAACAAACCCACAATGGACAAAACCCACAGAGAGTTAAACTGTATAATTTTCAACAAGCAAGTGGACAATTTTATCACATTATGAGTGAATTATGTGAATTGTGTGAGTTATAGACATTAAGCTGCATGGTCCTATAAATTCGTGCAATGCCTGTATTCAGAAAAAAATTATGTAAAATCTTTAGGGACACACTTTGACTGTGAAAGTGAGGACCGTGTTTGATCCTACAAAATGACTGTTGCTCATCATATCAGCGATTTATGCATTAAAGCACTTGTGAACTGTTCTCAAGGGACTCAACCACTTACAAGTTTGGCAGTCTTTCATATCAAACTTATATTAAATGTCCCACCTACGGCATCATTTGCCTCGCTTCACCATTTATTCTGAAAATATACACAGTTTTTAAGCCGCTCTCTGCTGTGTGTTCAGGGAATTTGTGGCGTGTTGTTAGCAGTTTCCCAGAGGAGAATCACGGCTGGGTTAACGGCTCCACAGCTCTTATACAAATCCACTGAACTCATGCTAATAAGGAATAACATTTTCAGACTACGATAGATAAACACATGGTAGGTAGAAAAACACTGGTCATTTTTGTAGGTTTATCTGGCAAACAACTTTGCACTCATTTTCATACATTACCCATATCCCGGTGACAAATCGAGATTTATCTGGGTTATTTTTTATTTTTTATTATTCAGTTTTACACTTTGGCAAGGGTGTTAGATTTATAAATAGGCACATTATTAAACCAGGAAATGCAACAGTGTTATTGCACTACTGCAAGCTTTATTCACGCTGACTAGAAACCATGGAGGCTGTAGAAAGTGTTAATTAACAAGAAGTTAAATGTGCTTCCATGAGATTGTATCTCATTCTCCTCCTCATTCTCAAACATACATGACTTTATATGAAAAATCTAAAATACCATTTATATTCTTAAAAATTGACAATGTGTGCAATCCATCAATGATCTTCACTTTCTATTTGAATTCCAGAAATAAACAAACTTTTCGATATTATAAATTATTGCGATCCACCCGTGTGTGCCACTCTTCTGAAAATACTGAATAATTAACAAAACGACAGCAACTATGTCCATATAATGGTAAACACAACAATTAGGGAGAGCTGACCTGGCGATTGTCCAGTGCTAGTATAATCCACAAAAAGTCTCTGTTAAAGAAGCCGATTATTCAAAGTGCTGCAATCAAGCGTAATGGAAAGGAAGCATCCTCATTAAAATCACCAAAAATAATTGCTTGTCATGTATGTTGCTCTGGATGTAATGAGTCCATAAATGTGATTTTCAGTTCAAATTAAATTACTGTGAAGGAACATTTTGATCATATTCTAGTTTATCGAGATGCATCTTTATATCTCATATAATTGCATGAATATATTTTTACTTTTCTTTTAAGTCCATCAAAAATGAGCCTTCAAATAAAGTCATCTCAGCATGTTGCCCTCTGGAAAAGTGTCAAAAAAACAAAACAAAACAAAAAACCTGAAGATTAAACCAAGAGCCTGAAAATGAAATATAAACATACGAGGCTGCAGATCATTAGCTTTCAGATTCCCTTTCCACTTTGAATGGGAGGGCAAAGGTCACAGTGCCCTGCTAATTCAAGGCTCATTAAACATGCTGGTTGTTCTGCTGCAAACCTTGTAATCCCTAAAGGTTGCGGATGTGAAGTCGAGGTGAAAACCAAGAGCAGTTTTCATCTTAGAGGCTCTAAACTCCTACAAGCGTAAAACCACTTTGGGATTTAATTTGATTTAATTGTTGGTTTGGTTTGGATACACACACTCCAGATCTAAATGCTGTGAAATGATGTTTTGTCTGCACTGGATGGAGCATGTGAACAATTTTTTAAGCTGAAGAACAAAAAAAGCAAAGGTTTGCTTACATTCAGAGGGATGGGAGCATTAATAAGCCTGGACTGAGGTTTCCCTGTTTAGAAGACGACGTTTCAATTCAAAAGAATGACAGCGTTTGATTTCAATTGACATATTTTTCACAAATGTGTATTCCTCTTGGCTAAATAAATGTTCTTTAAGGAAAATGTCACATTTTGGCATTCGTAGAGGTTACTTATTGGGCTATATCGTAAACTTACATGTTGTTACATCATGGATCAAATGTCACTAAGAACTTTGTCTTCTAAAAAACAGGAAGACAAAATGTCTATCACCAAATTAACCAAGAAAGGTTTCACATTTCTTCAAAGAGGAAAGACATGGAAATAAAACATAAAATCAAATGTCACTGACAAGCTCTTGGTTTTGTTCAGAGGTTAAAATGCATTTGAGTCAATAAATAAAAGAAATAGTCAGCAGCAGCCATGACAAGCAACTCTGAGGGTAATGCAATTATAAGATGACTGTTTATTACCCCTCAGGCCTCCTGATTCTGGTTCTGCTCTGCATCCCCAGAATCAGAACCAAACTAGGAGAAGCAGCATTCAGTTTCTATGCACCACAAATTTGGAGCAAACTTCCAGAAAACTGAAAAACAGCTGAAACACTGACTTCCTTTAAATCTCACAGATCAAAATTAAAATAGAGGGAAATTAAAATGTTTTGATTAACCCACCAGAACCATAGCAGCATATTATCGGCTTTCTTACATTTTTAAAGGTGCAGCAACCTGAGTGTGTACAAGCACTGTCCCTCATTCTTCTATTATTTACCGAGCCGGAATAATTTTTGTGATTTTAGCTGGAAAACAAGAAACATTTAGGCTGTGTCCAAAAACAGAGAAGATAATTGTCCAAACATGAAGCAGAATAGATCAGACTAGAAATATTTTTTACCATCCCACAGTGGGGAAATTTAGGTCTTACGGCAAATTTTCATTGTAAGGAAAATAATAGTGAAAATAGTAGCGATTTTTCTTAATTCTTTAAGCACTTTTGTTGCAGTTTCACTCCGATTCTCCTGAGATATTCCATCCTGGTGTCATTTCAGGCCCGTCTACCGACTGGGTAATGACACCCTGAAGGTGTTAGCTGCCTTTTTACTGAGAACTGAGACGATTTAGTCCCAAAGTTAGTGTTGCTGAAAGGAGAACAGAGGCTGCAGTTCTGCACAGACGCTCATCTTCTATTCAGCCATGTGGCTGTCTGTGGTTGTCTTTATAAAGATGCAATTCCAAAACCAGCAGTGAGATTATTGCCCTTTTTCTTCTTGTTATAGTTTTTTGACTACTGCTGAATCTTAGATTACATCCATCTTCTGTTTCTCTGCTGTGTGTTACAGAGTGTCTTATTCTTACTTTGGTGCTAGTGTCTTTCTTCCACCCGGCTTTTGGACTGACTAAGTCTGGATGTGGAAATCCGTTCCTTTTTGTTCCAAACCTGCCTGGAAGCCATGCTACTTGGATGGGGCAGTAAGTCGTATCCTCAAAGGGCTTTGTACACTGCCAGCTGCAGCACTGATGAAGTTACAGAGACTCACAGATAAAACTGTGCATCATCTCAGTTTCGCCGACATTCTGCAGATCAACTTTTCATTTTTGGTTAGTTCTGAGCAATTGTTTAACACACAGAAGATTTTTATTTTATTTTATCAGAAACACTGGAAATTGTGTGCTGTGTTTCATGCAGCTACTCTTTTCCACATTCAGGAGTCCATTTTGGTTTGTGTGCAGCACGAGTGGCAAGAGGAAAACTGTTTTTTGAAAGAAGGCTAAAGGAAGTCCTGCTTGCAGTTTGAGTAGAAAGTATTATTTTAATCTACATACAGAAAAAGACACCCACCTACAATAGACATGTTAAGACTAGACGAGCCTCTATTGTTACTTTTATATTAATTCTGTCTCAAGCCAACACTCTAAAAAAACAGCTGTGTATAGAGCATTTTATTACTGGAACATGTTGGCTTCTGTAAATACATTAATTACAGATTAAAAAGCATCTTATACAAAGGTATTTTATTGTCTTTTTTTCTAAAAAGCATGATGGTATTGCAATATTTGAGGCATGCATCCTGGGAAGAAACTAATGGGGATCCTTAAATAAAAAAAACAAACAAAAGTAGCACTTTAGAGGCACTCCAACATCATGCTGTTGAAATGCTATTCTTCATCAGACACATGGAAGCTTTTCAGAATTTACAGTTCTTTGGATGACGCTAAATATCACCAAATACTGAAAGATACCCATTAAAAGCTGCAAAAGACAAAATAAAAATATTTCAGATTAAGAACAAATGCATGCGTGGGAATACCACAACTTTTCACAAAGTTGTGGTATTCCCACAAATTCAGTCAGTTCCCACAACTGACTGAATTTGAGCTATTTTGCAAGGAACAGTCGACAAAAACTCAGTTTCTAGTAATGGAAAGCTGATAGAGACAAACCTCAAAAGACTAGTAAGAGGAGCAAATTTACAGACTTCTATTTGTAAAAAAGTTATTAAAAAATATGTAAACTTTTCGACCCATTTGGGCGTTTGCTATTGTACAGCATGCAACCAAAAGTAAGTGAGGCTCTCGATCAAGACTGTAAGAGAGAGAGAGAGAGAGAAAAAAAAAAAACAGTACATAAGAATATATTTAAAATAGTTAGGAAAGTTTGCCAAAACTGAAAACAAAAGCTTCTGATCATGTTTGTCCATTTAAACATTCCACCATCAAAAGACAGACCTTGGCATGAAAATGGACCTGAATTAAAATATTTTCTTGCTACAAAATGAAACAACGGAGAACGTATTTTCTGGTCAAAACTAAGAATGAATTCCAGTAGAGTTTGACATTATATGCTATCAACATTTATCATTCAACATGCAGTCATTAAAATTTTAAAAATGAGTTCAGTGGGTAAAGAACTTCAGTTCATTATTCTGCACCTTCTGATTAGCTACATTAAAAAAAAAGTATTCAAATCTGTACTAAAATATGAAACATGTTAGGTCGGAGCATTGCTCACACAGAAGGTAAATGAGGAGTCCTGCATGTTGGCGCAAACTTTCTCCACTAGATGGCTCTAAAGTAATACAGTTAAGTCTTTGCTTTCAATGAAAAACAGAAATGATTTAATATAATTTCCTCTTTGATTGATAACAAACTCCAAACTCCCACTGACTCGACAGATTTGTTGAGGATTACATGGTAAGTGACCTGCAACTCTAGGAAAAAAATATTTTGAAGACAAACCAACCTGTAGCTTCATGGATGTGTGAAGCATTTCTACATATTTATCTAAATCTTTCACTTGCCTAGATAAATGTCCCAGTTAACTACTAAAAGTTCTACTGTGTCAAATCCTAGAGATTTTCATTTTTTAAGCTATCGACGTTTAGCATGATTTTGAGAAAAAAAAAAACTGTAGTTATGAAAGCAGAACAGCATGTTTCAGAAGGAAAAATTGCTTTCAGATGACGGCACATATTGACTAGAAAATTGCACCAGCCAATGGTTAAACACAGGTCAAACTATAAAATGGTGAATAAATTTAACAGCCCACATGCCACAATTTGTAATTTAAACAGGGGATGAGCGCTCAGTTTGAACCTCTGACCTGTGTGGGGCAGCAACAAGCCGCCACTAGACTGATTCACAGAGTCTGTTTGTAGAAAATGAGGGAAATCTTCACCAAAAATGTGAACTCCACCAACAACCACCATCGGAAACAGGCAATTTTCTTAGAAAAGGTCTACGAGTGCAAAACCACATATACCAAAACCACATATACCTCTCATCTTTTTAAACAGTCTATTTAAATTACATCCACAAAGGTAAACAAAAAAAGGAAGAGAATACAGATTGCATTTTCTTTTCACATTTACTTGACTTTTCCCCCAAAAAACAACAAATGGTAGAATGAATTCATATATTTGAGATTTTATGGTAACTAACCAAATCTATTGATGGCATGTTGAATCTGAAACCATTCTGTTTTGTTTCCGCTGTGATTCACACAGATGCATATACACAAGCTTCTCCTTTGGTGGGACGGAGAACAGGCCAAAGGTGAGGATCAATGAACAATTTGCATCCTCCCCTGGTTTATTTTAGAGATAAAATTAGTTCATCTAGGCTGGATTAACAAAGATTATTCAAGAGTTGGGACTGATTTACAAAGTGTGGCCTGCAGCTTCATGATCCACCACACATAACCATATCCAGGACATAAACGACAGCTGCTGCATTCTTTGCTTTAACCCATCCAGAACCACATACATAAGAAGCTCAAGGTATAATCTTTTCAGATTAATACAATCTTAGCATTTCAATTAGAAATCTTGCTCTCAGAGATTAGAGGAAAAGTGGAGATGCACAGAATACATGTTGATTAGGGTTCAGCGCAAAGTTAATGAAGATTTAAAGAGTCGTGTCTGGAGTTCACTGGTGATGGTCCACGGTGTTTGACCGAGTCCGAAGTCAGTGCAGCTGTTCAGTATTTTCTCAACAACTTTAAGGGAAATGTTCATTTCCTCTTCTAGCCAGACTTGGCACTTATCCACACTGACAAAAGTGCAGATATGTGGTTTAATAACAGTATTACTGTCCTAGACTGGCCAGCAAACCAGCCTGACCAAAACCCAGTAGAGAATAACTGGAGTGTTGTTAAGCTGGAGAAAA
The DNA here is from genome assembly GCF_000485575.1 of Poecilia formosa. Taxonomy (NCBI): domain Eukaryota; kingdom Metazoa; phylum Chordata; class Actinopteri; order Cyprinodontiformes; family Poeciliidae; genus Poecilia; species Poecilia formosa. Next base: position 204,535 of record NW_006799985.1, on the reverse strand, counting down.
TCCAAAATGCAGACAAACCTTTTTTGGGTCTCATTACCAGAAATGAAGGTCTGAAATTGTGTGTAACGTCTTAATTATAATCTCAACTATTGAAATACCTCTAATCAGTAGCTAAAGGTAAATTGAGAGGGGATTAGTAATAACAATGCTCAACACTTGTGAGGTACTACATGAGAACGTTTATAAACAACATTGTTACGGTAAAAAGGGCTAAATTATAAACAGGAATTTATGAACCACAGACATATTAAATCAAGCCATCTGTACAATGCAGCTATATCAATAAAGCATTAAAATTATTTTAAAAGTTGTGTGTACATTGTCAAGGATTGTTTGGTTGTGGAGTGATCATGACCCACAGGGAAGAAGAAACAATGTCATGTTTTCAACTTGTCAAAAATCAGCAGTGTTTGGAGCATCTGGTTCTGCCATCCAGCAGGCTGAGAGACGCCCACGTCCAGTTCAGAGGCTGCGATTGGCTTAGAGGCAGAACAGCTGAAAAGAAGAAGCCACCAGTGGCCGATAAAGTAGCATCCACCCTGGAGAGTCACATACATAAATAAAGAAGACTCCCCCTCATTTTAGGTTATGTGGGAGGGTCAGAGAATCATCCAAAAAACAAAGCTTTTATCAAACGTTGTCATACACAATCATATATACAGATAATTATATTACATAAGCTGCTGTTTCATCTCAGGGCAGCGTAGGACCGGACACGTCGTTAGCCCCATGGAGGGTTTAATGCACAGAATTTGTTGATGAAAGGAATGTTTTTGTGCTGAGCTCAGTTTAATGAGCCGATGTTAGTGAGGCTGGATGTGAAACCGCTTATTATATGCTGGACATTTTCCACTTTGTTAGAATATACCCTCCGCAGAGGGTTCACTGGCAGTCTCCGCTGGACAAAGTGATGCACAAGAGCCAGCTGTGAACGCTTCATCTCAAACTGAAGAACAAGAACCCGACAAGTTTTTTTTTTTCTGATTCCTCTGTTTGTTGTGGCTCTCGTTGATCCGGACAACGTTCCTTATTTCCAGCACCTAGATTCATGTCACATGATTTATGGCCTCTGTTTTTTTTTTGTTCCCCAACAGCAACCCGTAAAAGATCCAACACAAATGGTCCTTCTCGGGTTTTCATCCCTCTTAATATTAATGAGGGTCCTTTCTGGAAAAGGTCCTGTCCGTCCGTCTGTCCAGGCAGGCTCGGGGTCAGAGAACCTTTAGTGGGTGTGAATTAGGATCCTCGGGAAGTCGGTGCTAGCTGTGACCTCGGTGTGCTTTCTGTTTGTGTGCGATGCGTGAACAAGATGCACAGCATGCTGTTTTGTAATAATCGTAAACACAGAGGCGAGCCTGGACCACCACGTTGCAGTTGTAGTACTTGTCTCTGCAGTTCAGGTCTGAAGCAAACGGAAACAAAAATCACTAGTTATCAGGGTAACTTCCACATCGAGATCTTTCTTTTTTTTTTTTTCAAAACAAATGAAAATGAATTTCCCTGGAACAAGTTCGACATTGCAGACACTACAAGTGAACATATGTTCAGGAGGATGCTGAAATCATCAGAAGATACTGATCCCCTTGTCAGTGGTATTCCAGACAATGTAGTAAAAGTTGGCTGACCTATCTGAGGTATGCAGGGCTCAGGGCTGCAGTCCTCCCTGTCCGCCGGTCTCAGCTGGTCATCACAGGCCTCAGAGGACAGCATGTCGTCTGACAGACAGCGCACCTCCCGAACGCGGAAACCTCCTTCGCACGTTTTTGAACACTGGGAAGGCCATGAATCAGCGGATTGAGTGAGAACTGTTTCGACAAAATATTTACGGGCAGTTTATACCGCTGGCATAAATTCTGTATGCATAAAATACTCATTACACTGGATCACTTTACAGCAGGGGTGTCCAAAGTGTGGCCCAGCGGCCATTTATGGCCCATGAACTGATTTTGAGCGGCTGGACTAAATTTAAGAATCCTTTAATTAATTGTATTTCAGAGGTGAAATTCCTAGTGTAGAGCAGCAACAGGAATAAGTAAATAAAGCACACAGCTGCAAAAAAAAAGAAAGAAAGAAGTAATAATAGAAAAAAAAAACCTTTACAATAAATTAGAGTAAAATCTGGAAAAAAAAATAAAAAATAAAAATAAAATATATATATATGTTGCAACTCACCGCACTCCAGTCAGTGTGGTACCACTTCGCCCCACAGGTCTTAATGTTGCAGCTCTGCTGACTGAGTGGTCGGTCCAAGGATGAGCATTCATAGGGTGGCATGACGGTAAATCCTTCATCAGACTTTATCAGGCAAACCACTGACCTCTGCTGACTGCCTGAGCCACATTCTGCAGAGCACTGGTTTAAAAATACAATATTTTAAATAAAGAAATGCAAAACAGACAGAAGAAAAACACAAAACATGCTAAAAGCCTTTTGCCTTTCTTTGTACCTGGCTCCAAGGACCTGTGAACCACTCGATTCGATTGTCACAGGGACCGTTGTTACAGACCTGGGAGTCTGCAGGCCGCTCGCTGCCACACCCCTCTAGAGGGAGGCTGCTGATGTGGTTGGTCAGGCAAAGAATGCTGCGGGTTCGGACACCCATCCCGCATTCAGCAGAGCACTTCAGGGAAAAAGCATTGTAATTAATGTGGGGTAGTAAAATCAGCAGGTTTGTCATAAAAAACATTTTTTCTTCTTAGTTTAGGGTGAAGAAGTGTATAAATGCTTAAATATAAATAATACAATTATATGAAGAGTGTGAACATTTCTAACCATAGCAGGAGTCAAATATAGTCAAAGAAACAAACCGTGTTGCAAGCGCTTCTTATTCTGCCAATAAGGCATTCAAAGTTGTATTTCTTACTCAAAGTTGAGAAGTAACACATTTCATAACATGGCTAAAGGAGAAACCACTGAGTGCCTTTAAATCTAGACTGATTTAAAACCTTAGAGTTGCTTTTGAAACATCAGAAATGAAACATTAATCAATATTCTGATGTGCAATAATGGCACTTGACAAAATGCAATGCTTCAATTGTCGACTGTGTGTTATATGACTTTGTGTTTCCATGATGTAAAGCACTTTGAACTGGCTTGTTGCTGAGATGTGCTATACAAATAAACTTTATTGACTGATCGACCAACTATGGTGTGAACATGAAGTTCATAAAGTAGCTTAGTTTAGTAAAATACATTCTATTGCCATTACTTTTTCTTTTTATGATCCTCTATCCGGATAAGTCATCTGCTGCTGTAACAGATTGTTTTATTAGGTAAAACTAAAGCCACTTTCTCTTAATGTTTGTCCTACAATTTGTTCCTTTATGCAGGAGCCAACTGAAGGAGGACGAGTGTGTCATGTTCTTTCACTGCTTGCAAGCAGCATGCAAGAAATGAAATTTCAGATCTACTTCCAGAGATTGAGTGGTGATACAGACAGTGTCCTTTGAGCAATGTTTTGACCATTACATTATTGTTGTGCAGATAAAGCATCAAGCATAAAACATGGCTTGATGTTATAGAAAACAAAAAGAGAGACGGGGCAATATCTGCATGGCTGCCTAATGCTTTTTTATTTATTTATTAAGATTCAACAAAAAAAATAAATGTTGGAAAGTTTTACTGTAAAATCTCATTAATGTGAAATGCACTGCAGGAAGCAGTGATGACAAAATTATCTCTAATGTCTGCCAGCACTGAATGCAGAACTTTACTTCACTACTCAAGCCACTGCGATAAATGAAGATTTAGATCTCTCCGTAGGGTGCACGTTTATAAGGTCAGAAAGCTTCTGATTTTGGAAAGCATTTCCCCAAATTCCTGCTCCTCTCTGAGTAAATGACTAATTTCTATTTCATAAACTGAAGCTGAAGATGCAGACTTTCGGCTGCCTTGTACAGATGTTTTTCTTTCATGCCTTTTTTTTTAATGTATTTCGTCATTTCAAACATGAAAACGTTTGTTGGTATGGCGAGCAAAATTAAAAAGCCAAAGTCTTAAAAGAAATATATAAAAATGTCAGACTGAACGTTTTGTAATAGTTGGTAAGCCTGGATGCTGTTATACAGTATGTTCATAAAAGTGGAAAAAAAAAAAAAACTCTATAGCATCTAATTATTTCTTCTCCTACCCTGTTTCCCCACTCGGTGTAGAACCAGCTCTTGGCACAGGCTCCCATGTCACAGTTCTCTACGTTGGTGGGTCGCAGGTTCATGTTGCACTCCTCATCAGGAACGAAGTCACCCACGTTGCTGACACAGCGCACCTCTCTTGACCTCTGACCCACCCCGCACGGCACCGAACACTATGGAGACACACACTGCTTGGTTACCACAGGGACTGTTGCCTCTTCATTGTTGAAACGAGTTTCATTCGCTAAACCTAGGAATAAACTAACAAGGTGGCAATGTAAAAACACAACTAATGAAAAATGATCTTCTTTGCAGGAATAATTTTTCAAAGCTTAAAGTCAGCGGATGAATAATTCATGTTTGAGTCATTCCACCCGACTGTTTCCACTCACAGATGTCCACTCAGAGCGGATCTGCCACTCACTGCAGATCTTGAGCTGGCAGGTACTGGCCGTTTCGGGTCGCTCCAGGTGTCGGCAGCGGCTCAGGTGGACGTTGAGGGTGCGGTTGGCATAAACTTGGCGGCACAGAACCTGACGGTGCTGCATGCCCAGTCCGCAGGTCTTGCTGCACTCCGACCACTCTCCGATATCCCAACTAATCCAATGAAAGCTTAATGTTAGCAACGCTGCATAAAATATGTATTTTTCTAGAGATGCGTCTCGCTAGTAAAAGTTATGGTATTCAGATTATGCAAAGCAAAACTGAATGTTCACGACGACTGTACAGGAAAGTACAGGCGTCGCGAGATACACAGGTTCTGAAATAGCAAACCAAAGAGTGGACTCGGTTCTGTACCACTCCCCAAATTATTATCATAGCAAATCATTTTGCGGGGACAGAGTATAGTTTACTGTTGAGTGGCGCCACCATCCATCAGTAAACGCTGCTCAATCACTGCATCAAAGCAAAATTCTAAAATAAAACAGGACTCAAAGTTGCCCAGCAGCAAAACATGCATGTCAACTTCCATCACTTCAATACCGAAAGCTGAAAGCAAATAATTAATATTCAACCCCAACAGTGACATTGACTCCCAGGATATAATTTTGATCATTACCTAGAGTTTACTTTTTAGCTGCGTTTTCAACACAATGTTCTTCAAGTGAAGTAATTACCAGAAATTAGCCAATGAGAACAGAAGTGATTCTCCTTACAATGCTGGGCAGGGCTGCAGGTTGCAGGCCTCCTCCTGTGGACCTGGGCGGCTGCTGCTTTCACAAAAAGCATCCGACACCTCGACGTGATTCAGCCGGTGGACGCAGCGGAAGATTGAATTTCTGAAACCTGAGAAAAATTTCTGCATTGGCCACAACATTTAATTTGGCCAATGATATAGTCACGATGGAAGTTTGCTTGAAATTCAACACATTAAACCTTATGCCCAAGTTGAGCTCTCTAACCTTTTCCACAGGAGGCGCTGCATTCTGTGGCACCAGTCAGTTTCCAGTTGTACTCCCTGTCACGTCTTGGAGGAACCACAGCAGGTACCTGGTTGTCAGGAAGATGTGGCTGATATCTTCCCCCACCTGCAGAGTTGAAGTTCTCCTGCTGCGTGTACTCATCCTGTCCTCTTGCAGATTCTTTGGAGGCACAGAAACAGAAGATATAATACCAGACTGCACCAGCCGTCACCAACATCAACTGCCATTTCCAATTTCTGACGTTAATTGTTTTGTTAAACCTTTTGATCGTAAAACCTATTCCATTTTCTTTTAAGAACTTTAATATAAGTAGATAACTGGGAAAGAGCATCAACAACTATTTCTGTAATCTTTGTGTCATTAATTATCAGCAGTTATTTAAAATCAAACTAGGCTGTGCTATATTAAACCTTTCAGTTAACTGCTTGTTCTCTCTCTCTCTCTCTCTCTCTCTCTCTCTCTCTCTGTCTCTCTCTCTCTCTCTCTCGGCAGAGTTAGCTGCAATTCACCTTCTGCTGTTTGTGTTGGTTGCTGAGGCTTGACGGTTTTCTCAGAGGGGAGAATGTACTCGTAGTGAACCCCAGGGTTTGGTTGCTGAAAGATCATCTAAAAGAGAAGTGATGGAGACTTTGAAGACAAGCCTAAAGAAATCTTCACAATATTTTGTCATGCTTTTCAACTTTTTTGCTGACTCAAGTCAAACTCATGCCATAAAATTAAAGAGAACTTTAAAAAAAAAAAAAAATAACAATAACAACAATAATAATAATATGTAATTTCTGCTTACATAAACATCCAGAATTTCATTGGTGGGGCCCTCAGCAAGAAAGGATTCCCCAGCTTTACTGCTGATCTCATTGGGTCTGCGGTAGGTGAACATGGTACCTCCACCCTCATATTTCCCCGGTCGGTCGATAGCCCAGTTTCCATTTATAATGGATCTCCCTGAACGGCTTCGCAGAGCTGCAAGACACAGAAATTAATGACCATATAATCACCAACAACAACTCTGAGCTCAAACCAACCTTCTCGATAAAAATTACGCACAAATCTTCTCTATGAGTATTACTTATAGCAAAATCTGGCTGACGAGAAAACAAAAGACATGCATCTCAAACTACATTCATACACCCTCAAAACTGAATCGCCGCTAAATGCTTGAGGAAATGTTTGGTTTTTCAACACCAATATTCTTGACTACTGTTTCAGTCTCCTGGTGCTCGCAAAATCTTTCACACAAATCCTATAACAAACTCTCCCTGGATGTTTTCTGCTGATTTTGTGGATTACATGCAAGAGGCAATTAGAAAAGCATTAGCAGTGTAACATTAGACTGGCTTGTAAAAGAGTGTTTGGACAACTAAAAGCACTGTTGGATATGTGCAGTGTAAAACAGAGTCTGATCAAGAGAAACTGAGACAGAGAGAAAGAGAGAGAACAGAAAATAGGACATAGCGTGGACATCGTAGATGATTCCAGATTTATTTTAAATGAGATGTCAAACAAAATACTGGAGTGACCTCCGTCTTTTTTCAGCTACGAGTCATCTGTCTGAAGAAACTTTTATACAAGTTCCACTTTTCTTACAAGAAATACCTTTTTGTCTGTTTGGAAGTATATACCAAGCAGCAATAGCCCTCATTCTTTGATTTCTGAATACATGAAAAACACAGCAGTGTTCAAACAGTGTTATTAAGGTAACATTGTTTAAAACTACAGAGAAGTTAAGACTGAAGCCTTACTACCACAGCAGATAGTCTGACTAACTAAGCAGCTGATATTAGCTTGTGTTGCTATTTAGAGAGCAGAACATCACAATCAAATTGTATCAAAATCAAACTAACAAATCTCATGGATAATCCTATGCAACTGTAAGTAGCCACATACTTTCTAATTTTAGTAGTAGCAGGAACAACTGTTGCTGACTGTGTTGAATTATGCCATGAAGTTTTGTTCGTTAAGCTAACGTTTGTGTAAATATTGTGAACTTGTGGCATTTTGTCTCAAGCATTTCATTCTGTGAAAATTTCCTACAGGCTTTTCCACAACTTTTGAAAACTCATCACGTCATCTAAATTTTTAAAAATGTTACATTTATGATTAATAGTCTGTGTCATCACTTCTCATGAGGTTTATTTTCACTGCTGTCATAACAGTGTGTGCAGGAGATAGATTTCTAATTTTTTTCGACACATGACCAGAAGTAAAATAAAGAAAAGTTCTTAAGTAGACGACAACCAGAAACTGTAAAGCAGGGTGGAAAATGAAATGCTCTATTTGGAGGGAAACAAAGCGTGCATTTAGAATGAATGTGAACTCTAACTATGCCCTGTTTCCAACTTACAGTATTTGTCAAAATACTGAGTATAGCTACTCATTCTTGTTAAATTAATGAGTGGATTTAAATCTTCAGTTGGTAGACCAGACTCCGAATATTCAAGGACCATTATACTGTTGTAAAAATGTGCCTATACAGACTTAATATGCCCTGCTCTAAATAAAACAAGCAGAAACCAAAACTTCTCTATTCAACCCGTCCATCTGTTGTCTATAATTGTTCATCTTTTACAGCGTCGCTATCCCCAGCTGTCAGGTCACCTGCCCGTCAGAGGGAAACACAGACACACATAGAGGAAATAAGCCTGCCTTCATTCCTGCAAGCAATCCAGAGAATCCATCAACCTGACAGGCGTGTTTCAGCCAGTTGAAGAAAGACAGAGAATCTGAGAGAACCCAGGTGGACGTACTCCATGCAGAGAGACCCTAGGCTGAGATTCAAACCCAGGAACCTCTTGCTGCAAGGCAGCAAAGCCAGTAGTTGCACCAGGTTAAGAGGTCAGGAGTCTGTACAGCCCACAAACTCCTAACCTCAAGGGTTGAGACAGTGTCATGTCTACAAGTATAAACTGAAAGCTTGCCCAACAGTTGATCAATTTAAGCACAACATGTCTCTAAGGTTCATTCTTCACCTGATGTTTGCTCTACTATTCATCCGCTGATAAAAGTTTAAATATTCTAGCCGCTGTACTCCTTCTTATGTCCACCACATGTCCACTTCTGGGCGATATGGTGTTAAGATACAATGACTGGACTTAAGAATAATGAAAAACCAGCTAAAGTCCAACAGAGACAGATGAAGATAATTGCTCAGTACCACTTTTAGAGATGATAAGAAAGTCTAGCTCCTCAGCTTTCAGGTGTACAGACGAAAGTAAACATGCAAAGCAAAACCACAGACACTATTACTACTCCACAAAGTTGAGAATCTTCTGTATCGTCATCAAGGTCCGTTTCTGTTGCCCACCCAGGTAGTTTCTGCTCTTCACCATCTCCGTCACGTTGATCCTTGTGGCTCCCTCTGGGATCTCCACTATCTTGTGGTAGCCAATCTTGGACAAGCTGTGTTTGAACACTCCGGAGACCAGCCTGCAGGTCGAGTTGTCACCTCCGCACATGCCGCACTTGTCAACCACCTTCCCAGATCCAAGATACTCATCGCACCCAAGGCTCTATGGAGCAGAGAGGGGGAGGACAAGGAAGGGTTAAGTGATAGTTATTACAGGAGAAAGGTCATAAAAGTGAAACACAAAACCATGCCATGCTATAATTTAGAATTTACAGGATGTGCGAACGAGCCAGTGCCTTATTTATTTTCCCTCCACTTTAGGGTGTGAGTTTTATGTGCCACATCAATTGTAGCAAATTACAGGAAAGCTGGGTGTAGTAAAAACAAAACAGTTAACATCAGCACTCCATAATCAGGAGAAAAACCAGCAAACTGTGTAAACAGGTGGTCAAAGAACCAAAATGTGTTTCAGTAAGCCACCATTCACTCAAACAAGCAGACTGCTGTAGCCTTTTATCTGAATTTTTCATCTGCTTAATAAAACAACCATGCTTCCCCTTTAGGACTGAAGCTGTATTCCCACAATAGCAAGAAAAACAATAAATAAATACATTTTAGACAACAGCTCCTCCAACACAGACTGGATTCTGCGCTTGTCACATGGCCGCGAGGTGGAAAACCCAACTCAACCGACAAATGAGACAAACAAATTTACAGGACGTGTATCATAACTCGCGCAATTTTTGGCCATCTCAGCGGATTTTGCTGTTCTTAAGCTGCGATAAATCTGCAGCAGACATGTGGCAGAACAGGCATACAGCAACGAGACCATAAACAGGTGGCGAGAGGTAGAGTGAAGGAGAGATGGAGGCAGGAAAAGGTGATCCGAGCCAAACGAGGGAAGCTGAAAAGGAGAAGCTGGCTTTCTCCCTCTCTCAGCATTACTCTCTATTTTCAGCCAAAGCAAACATGAAGTGCCCACTTTCACAAAGGAAATAGTAAACGATGGAAATAGAGAGAGGTGTTGAACAGCTGAACACTTCTGTGTTATAGTATATTGTGGCACAACGTGGAGCTGAATAAAGACAGGATCACATCGTTAAACATAACAGTTTTGACACAGCGAGCGACGGCCACGTTTTATGACCTCTTTCTACAGATCTGCGCAAATGAAACGGCTCTTTAGTTTGCCCGATGAATGAAGCACGAGGTAAAACACAGCAAGGTCCTTTTACATTGCTGGCCAGCCACATTTAATTGCATGTCTGGTAAAGATGAGTAAAAAGTCCTAAAATAAATTAGTCTTTTATTGCTACAGCAAATACCACATTCATATACAGTCTCTCTGGTGTTTAATGTGGTGTGAATGTGTTTTTCTACATGCAAATAAATTTTATGGCAGACCAGGATGCCTGCCATGTCAAAGTTAAATCTCTGTCTATTCTGACTAAAGCAGACGGTTCCAGTTAAAGACTTTGCAGAGTTTGGTAAACTCCACACATTTATGTTTATGACAGAAGGACAAAGTAACACTTTTTCTGACGTAACTCCCAACCGGTCAGCTGCCATGTTGTCGGCAGTCTTGCCATCATTTTGATTTTGCACTGTGGAAAATAAATGTGGGAACTCATCCAGTCCAGGGGCCTGAAGTTAGAGCAAACTGCCATCTGCATCACAACATACTGATACCCAGGCAAAACTAGAAAGTCAAAAGTGGAGGCTTCTTGAAATTAGTATTAATCGATCAAGTAAATCACAGCAATATCCTTTTTTTTTAAAGATGATATTATGCAACTAAAATACATTTACAAAAGGTAAAAGTATGTTTACATATATTTACCTTGGGTGCCAATAAATGTGTCCAGCACAGTGAGCAGCTACACAGGAGCAAGAAACAGCTCAAATGAAATATCTAGTTTGAAATATCTACTGAGCATTTGAATGGATTCTAAGAAAAATCTCTACAGCATGAAGCTATCACAGCATAAAGCCACGGGCAATCGTGTGGTAGTTGTGGTTGGAAATGATGATTCATGCTGTACAGTTGTTATTTTCCTTTACAAATACAAATCCAGCTCTAGGCCCCATGATGTCGAAGAGTATAATCACACACCATCATCACTGCTGTCCTCATTTACAGCTAATCAGCCACAAAGAAACATTAGTCCCACCACAGTTTAAATGAATGACCAATCATGTGCAGCAGTTATGGTTGGAAAATGTGATATGATATTTACTCTTTTCATTTGAAACATAAACACTTAAAACCATCCTTCTTGATTCCAAGGAGTCATTTAAGAGCACAACTTTTAACAGTTTGATGTGCTGCTTTCAGCTACAGTAAAATACATAAAAATCTGTTAGAGCCTGTGTTGAAAAGCAACACATTCCTATCATCTATCTCTCTGTATATCTGCTTATCCTTGCATGGCCATTGGGGTCTGAAGGGGGAATGTTCAAACTCCATAAAGAAAGATCTCAAATTCTGGGTTCATTCCCAGAATTTGTTGATTTATTGGGTATTAGGTGAAAATGAAAGGAACTCAATTGGCACCACTGTGTGAGTAATTTCATCTTAGTGTAAATAGAGCTGTTCTGTTAGAGATCCTTACAAAACAAACAGCATCGTTAAGACCCAGGAACACACCCAACAGGTCAGGGATAGAACTATGGAGAAGTTTAACGCAGAGGTAGATAATAAAATAATATTTTAAGCTTCACAGTTCAAACCATTATCCTACAACAGAAAGAGTACAACTACTGACTTACAAAGACATGTCCTCTAAGCGGTCATGGAGAGCATTACCACACCAACTAATAGTTACTCTGGAGGAGTGTCAGGAATCCACACTGCAAGTGGGAGAATGTGTTGACAGGACAAATATGGTCTTTATATACATGTGGTAACAAGAAAGCTATTTTTTGAAGAAAGCCACGAAAGACACCGTTTGGAGCTCAAGTTGAATGCCTTGGGACATGTTGGGAGGAGGACCACAAGCATGAACAATGATCTGGTGAGAAAGGAGGTAAACAAAACCTTTTGGCTTGTTTGTAAATTCTATGTGTGACGGAGAAAGAAAATTGCACATCACCATGTACACAGCATCCCCACGGTGAATCACTGTGGTGGTGAGTTTCAAAGTGACATGGTTGTGGAACAAATTGGGCCAGTCTGGGAATTTCAGAAATTGCTGATCAGCTTTGTGTGTCCACACACAACCATCTTCTCTTGTTCAAGAAGAATGGTTTGAAAAGCAGAGCGTGTGTGTGTGTGTGTGTGTGTGTGTGTGTGTGTGTGTGT
>NW_006799985.1:51064-192306 GCF_000485575.1 Poecilia formosa | reverse complement strand
GTGTGTGTGTGTGTGTGTGTGTGTGTGTGTGTGTGTGTGTGTGCACCTAATGTTAATTGTTACGCTCCACGTGGATTCTTTTTCTTTTTGGGAAGGATCATCCCAAATAACCAAGAAAACAGAGTTAAAATCATCAGCCCAATTTGTTAAAGTCAAGTAGCAACAACGTGTAGAAAAAAAACAGATAAATAGTTCACAGTCTTCAGCGCTGGACGACTGTCATGAGCCCTTACGGGAAAGCACAGAGTGGCCCAGAACAATAATACTCTACTCCTTCTACGTAAGTTTGTGCTTGTAGCATGACAAGGAAGATCAGGAATGGAGACACAAAACTGGAGTTTCTACCTAAAATCTGGAGGATCACTGTAATTCCCCTCAACTAAGCATAAGGAGTCCCAGTACATTTGATTCTCCGAAATAACTAGAGCCATGAGACTCCATGAGAATTTAACAACCCAGAAAGATACTCCTCATTTGTTTGACAGGAGCATACATGCAAGAAAGATATGGAATGCAATTTGTCCCTGAATAATCTTTCTTTCAAATTGTCAGACTTTCCCTCCGGACTGGCAAATTCAGCCTTAAGTGTGAACCCATGGAAGCGAGGCATAGCCGGTGTCAGAAGAACCCATGAGCACGTGCGACTGTAGTTCAGGTAAAATGTTGCCAGCTCCTATATGCCTGAATATTATTTTTAATAACTACTGAGTCAGCTTTCGAGTCTTGGATTTGCTTCTCCATTGAGGGAGAACAACAGATTTTTTTTTTCATCCTCTCTCTATGGGTGGCTTTGTCATGGGCTAATAAAAATGGTTCTGTTTTTAGTGGAAGTAAAACGTGGTTTTTATAGCGTCACTAAAGCCCAGCCTTCATCTGGATGTGGTTATGTGCGTCAGGATAGTGGAGTTGTCTCCAAGTCAAGATGTGAACCCAGAAACCATCAACCAAAGTGAATCCTGGCAGGTTTCCACACGAGCAGATGATTTTTAAACTCGTTGCATTCCGAGGTCTTTGTTAGACAGGGATTCAAACACACGAGTCAGTAAAGATTTCATCTCCTCTCAGGAAACAAAACAAGTCTTTTTAAATTGGACATGGTCGCTGTGAAGGACTTTGGGTTTTGTTTTCTTTTATATATAGGTTTATCCGGACCAAAGTTCAGCTCTGACAGCACTTCCACTGCAGCTCTGACTTTACAATAGATCTTGTCAAAGGCGTCTCCAAACCCAAAGCTTTATTGAAATGTAGCTCTCAAAATGCATTTCCTCCCTTACAAATTTGTTCTGTTTTGATTTTTATTGTCACATTTAAATATTTCAGCTTAGAAAATAAATTTTAATATCAGACAGTAAATATAATAAACAGCTGAGGGAAGCACATTGCTTCAGAAAGCACTAGAAGTACAGCAGGGACATTTTAACCACCATAAGGTAGCAAGTATTTTTTGCAACCCTACTGTAGGCCTGCTAGTTGCCTGGCAGCTAATGCAAATGCATTAACTGGATGTTTGTACTTTTTGAATGGTCTGGCTTTTGTCTGCTTAACTTGCTAACGATTTATAAGTTGTACCAGACTGCAGGCCTTGTGCCAGTTTATTTTTGGCAGCCGTCATATTTAAAAGTGCAATTGTACAAAAGTAAAAAAACTACAACACCAACTGTCTTGAAAGACAGATATTAGCGGCAAAAGACTTTAGCCTAGGAGAATCCGAAAATAACAGCCAGAGCAACAACGCTCTGGCAACAACACAAGAGCGTTGTTCCCATAGACTTTTAGACTTTTAAAAGTTTAAAAGTCTTTTAGACTTTTACTGGGACTTTTAGAAGGCCCAGTAAAAGTCCAGAACTGGATCTAATTGGAGAAGTTAAGGCAAATCTTTCTTTTTTTTTTTTTTTAAATAGATATTTACAGATGCTATCCATCAAATTTGACAGAGCTTGAGTTATTTTGAGAAGATGATGCCGACATACCCAAAGAGATATGCAGCTGTAACTTCTATTCTGTCCAATTAAATACAGATTTGCATTTGTAAAAACAAAAACGAAAAAGGCAATTCCCTTTCTTTTCTGTTGACCTATCACATAAAATGTAAACAAAATACAAAATGTTTGTGGTTGTGTTTTGACAAAATACTTAAAGGATCAATGGGTGAGAATACATTTGCAAGACACTGCACATAAATATTTGCCGTTTTATATCATATTATATATATACTTTGGTATATATATATATATATATATATATATATATATATATATAAAAAACAGGTCATTTTGTTCCCACGAAGAAAAAAAAGGTTTTTATTGTTCAAACAAACTGCATTTGGTGGTACTCCTCGGGAAGGGAACTGGATATTGAAAAAGAGGTGGAAAAATACTATCGGAGCAACTTGGTAATTTTATTTATTTTTTTTTACTAAAGACTAAAGTGGTCATGCATATAAATGAATGTGCAACTGTTGCTGCTGCGTAATTAAAAGGGTCTTGAATGCTCACATACAAAGCTTAAATAAAACCATAAGGAAAGTGAAGGCAGGACTGACTGTGGTTTACACCTAAATGTCTTTTTGGATCTGAAACAGAATGATCTGCGGCTGACAGACACTTCCAGTCCTGGCCTGAAATCCAGACTTGCAGCAGCAGCTGCAACACCAGCATCCAGATGTGGACAGCTGTCCTGGCCCATACACAACAATACAAACTACAGTTATGTCTAATACAATCTACCATATATTTCTCTTACTCCTCTCTCTCCTTTCTAAACATATCATGTTTAATCTTCAAAGCACATGTATGATTTTGGTCAGTGGCTTACAGACAAAAGAATGCCATAAGATAGACTTGTTGCCAGTCCAAAGCACTAAATAATAGTCTGCTTCTTCATACTTGTAGGTTTGACAGAAATGCTGTTTTATGACATTTCTGTTTGATGTGTTGGAAGCCAAGTGTTGAGAAGACATAACAAGACTGGATATTTCTCTGGACTCAGCTTGCATTCCACCACTTTGCAATAGCAGTTCGAGTTAAAAATGAGAAGCTGCCTGCTTGAGTCTTTTTACACAAATAACTCTTCTGGCTACATGCCGCCAAACTTAATTCTATGAAAAACACAATGAAATTGAAGCAGGACATGCATAAAACGATGGCTTCCCAGACTGAAAACAATGTGGTGATTCAACCTCCCAAGTCTAGATCCACATAAATCCACACTGGGTTCCCACTAGAACTTCATAACCTGCATTTTGGCAGGTGGCCTTTCATCTTATTAACAGATAGTAAAAGGACAAATTAAACTGTGAGAGACAGGGAATGCTAACTCCTCCATAAAATATGTTCCTGTTTTGAATTTCATTATCTTGTATATTGATGTTTTATTTCTCTTGTAAGGTTTTAATGAGGTTTTGAAATAAATGTGTGATTGATCTGAACAATGTGGGAGGTGTAGAAAGGTATTCTGAAACAGTGCGCAGAAACTCAAGACCTGAGCTTATTTTGAAGAGGACTATCTGACAGTCATGATGTGGATTTCAAAAGCACTTTAGAGGCTGGTAAAAGTATTTAGTAAGAAGCTGATAAAGTTGTTACAGGTCAGCTTTAGCTTTAAGCTCATCTGGAAATGTGATACTGATTTAGGGTGGCTTCCAAAAAGAGGATACAAAGCCAATATAATCCCAGTGACAAGGAATTTACAAAGGAGTTGACTTCAACCAGAATTCACTTTACTGACAAACACATAGGCAAAAAAACTTTTTTAAATATATATTTTTTTCCAATTTGGCTTTGAATAACTTTTATCTGAGAGACAAGATTATGAGCTTAGATTTTGATAAGGAAGAAATAAAAGTCAGTTCACTTTGCTACTACCATCTGCCCCCCACATGCTGAGATGCAGCACAAATTTAACTGGCTTTAATGAGCAAGGGTAGTCATCTCTGTCTTTCCTTCAAGTCAGCACTTAATGATTCAGGGTGAGCATTTCACCCTGACCAATAAACAATGCTACCAGTCTTAATGTGAAACATGTACTGTGCTTTTCTTGTTGCACCTAATTGTTTGGAATTCAATACCTTTTTTTTTGTTGTTTTTTTTACATCAAACGGATACCAGACTTAATGCAAAATGCAGTTTTCAAATTCTGTAATTTTGGTCAGCTTCTCTTTTCAGAATCGTTTTTAAGAAGGTTTTCAAGAATGAACATAATTTTCAACGTCACACAGAGTATCTCAATCAGCCTCAAGTCCAAGCTTTGACAAGGATGACAAGGTCAGCCCAGACCATGACTTTTGTGATTCTAAAGCAATTCAACGTCTGATTTTCTGGTCAGCTTCACATCATTGTCCCCCTGAATAAAAGGAGGCACACTTTTCAAAAAGGTTCCACTTTTATGAAGTCAGTGCAAAGAATATTTTCCTAAAAGTTAGTCCGGCACTACTCACACTAACTTCTAACAATAACCTTGTTTCTCATCTCATCTTGAAATTATCCAGCTTTCCTTTTTTACGGTGACAAACAGGTTCTATATGAAAGCTTAATTTTCCATGGTTGGCAACAAAGACATGCAGTGTCTTTCTCTAAAAATGTATTCAAGTGAATTATTAAACAATACATCCCATTTACTTTTGAGTAGCTTTATCTAAATAAATGCAATCCTTATATTAAGACAACTTCTTTGTTGTTTTGGTCTGATATTAAAATTTCTTTCATTATCTGAAAGAAATCCTTAAGGGGCAAAAACGTTTCACTGGACAGTATGCAGTAAGTAGACCACTAAATGAAGAGCTTATGCTTTTGGAGATTACAGATCATATTCAGATATTCACAATTTTTTGTATAAACAATATATGCAAAAAGTATTGTTTTAACTCTCATGACCAAATTGATTCAAAGCTATCAGAGAAATGTGCCAAAACTGCATATAATTTCACAGGAGACATTATATATGTTTTTTAAAGTATTAAATCAGCCCAAAAATACAACAAGACATGCTGTTTAGACTTGTTTTGCATCTACAATTTGTAAGATAACTCACACATTTATTCAATTTGCTCCTTTCCCTCAGATTTAAGTCCTGGCTCTGGTATGATGGAAACACTAACTTGCAGACTAACAATGGTCTACAACCACAGCACAAACCCAGGTTTGGTGTTTTGTGTAGCAATCATCCAACCTTCTGTTCTCCACAACAGAGCTTTGTTCAAAATCAAAACTGAGGAATGTTAAACCAAACGGCCCGCTTTCACGAAACACAAACAGGCTGGGGTTCATTAATGGAGAACTCACAAGACATGAGCTGAAGACAAAACAATTGCAGCCATGATTCCAGCTAAGTCACAAGTACTGTGTGTGCCGTTTTAAAGACAAATCCCCCCCACCCCGGTGTCCTGCATGCTTTCCTGAGTACACACTGTGGGCCATTTACCTTTTTTGTAAGAGGAGTCTTCAGGAGAGGTAAAACCTTTTCATCCCAACAGAAGAACAAGACGTCATCCACACCACAGACTGTCCTGAGTACGTGCCAGTGTGTCTTCATTTGAAGGCTCCACCGATAGTAAAATACTCAGAAACAGCATGCAGTGAAGTGAATCTTCAGCCAATGAAATGGATTGAGTTTCTCCTGACAGAAGCACTCTCATATGGATGGTCAGTTTTAGTAACATGATAACAGAAGAGTCTCCATTTGCTGAAGGTTTGATCCCTAAACGTAGCCGGATATTGGCTATATTATATAAAAGTGATCTCCAAATTCTGTTGGAGATCCAAAAATAGCTCCTTTTAGTCAATGTTTTGCTCATTTCTGTGTGTTTTATTACCAAAATACAGCAGCTACCCAATGAAGCCTCAATATTAAGTAACATATTTGTCACCAAACAGATTTTTATATAAAAACAGATCCAGAGGCTGTTAACAAGCGGTGCCATTGTCGAATGAGGTTGGGCATCCTTATCATGACCTTGGTGCTTGATAGGTTCACATAGCAGCCTCAGGTGTCCCACAATGCATTTATTCTTCAGCAAACACAGCTCATCTGAGCTGGTATCCCGAGTACATTTGTTAAGCTCCAGGACTCACTGGCTCTTCCAGTTGGAGAGAAATATAATCCCACAAGCAGCCAGTGAATGTTCTGTGGAAAAATAAACAGCTCAGAGAGCAAGAAGAGCCAGAATCAAAACAGCAATACTGTAAATGCTTCCACTCAATAGCTGGACCACAGGATCACAAGTTTGCAATATCAGACACTGTCCAGTATGTTTATAACACTAAGAGCCTGGCAATAAGAGAGGATTCATCTTGGAGCGATGGATACGACACCAAAACTTCCAGAACCTCCAAGACAATCTCACCCAGAGCAATGCCTCAACTGTTATAATCAGACGCTGAGCGACAATGGGAATCCCCGTTCTCCCTCAGGTTCCTCCTGGACCCAGCAGAGGTGATCCTACCTGCGACCGCGGCTTCCCCTGCACATGCACGTGGAGGCAGACAAGCAGCAGCAGAGCCACTTCTGACAGCATCCTCTCATGTGGCCACAAAAATGCTCACGAGTCTGATGGCTGCTTCCGTCTGTTTCTTCCTCGCCTCTGTCGCTCTGACAAAGCCAAAAAAAGAACCTTCTCACTCCAGAAGTGATCTCTGCAAGCTACTGCCGTGAAATGAGCAGGGGGAGGTGCAGCTAGGGGATAAAGAGGGGTATTTTCTTTAGAGCAGAAAGAGTAAAATGAATTGGAAGGGAGGAAAATACGTGTTACAGTTACTCCTGACATTAAATTGGAAGTCAGAAAGGAAGCTATGTGGAATTTTTCCATGTGGGATGAAAGGGAGGAAGGAAATTTTAAAAGCATAACCTCAGCAATTAAAATATGTGCAACTGGCTGGTGGCCAGGCTATCTTCAGAGGATTCAAACACATGTAAACTCTAAATCAGAAATTATCTTTAAGGTTGTTTCTCATTCTATGAAAGCAAAACACAATAAAGATTGTGCTAAAAATGGAAACATGCTAAAAAGGTAAAACATATTTCTGTCAACACATAAGTAAAACATTGATCATTTTTGCTCCATAATGCAGGCAGTTAAAAAACCCCCCATAAAAATCACATAGCTTACCAACTGCACCCAATTTGGTCCACAACATTAATTCTTAAAAGTCAGAGCAATGTAAACTTAAATTGGCCCTTGATCCTGAGATCAAAGGCGACTTTCAGCTATAACAGTGAATATAAACTGTCAGATTGCAACAATAATAACACTGTTCGGTGTAGAGGTTGTTTGTGGATGACAAAGACACCTCGTTACCTACTTTGCCTATTTATTTTTATGGCAGTGAGATATTTTAAAAGTGATGTCAGTGAAAGAACACAAATGTAAGAAACCATTTAAAAGGAGAGAGAGAGAGAGAGAGAGAGAGAGATAGAGAGAGAGAGAGAGAGAGAGAGAGAAAGACCATTAGCAGATAACAAGAAGGCTGAAGTCATTAGGTTTATCATTAGATGTATGTATAAGAACCAGGGGAACCTTAGAGATGTCATAACTTTGTTTCTACAGAAAATGACTTTTTTGAGAATTGACCTGGAAAAGCATACCACATCAGTCTGCAACAATTTGAAGAGTTCATGCTCCAGAAAGCTACATCTGTCATGGCTGTGAGTGGCAGAAGTTCAGCAAGATACGTTTGCAAACGCTGAAGAAATATAATGGTAACTAAGTAAAAAAATGTCAGTGAGCAAGTGCGTCACATTCCCACTGCTAAGTCTGCAGCGTTTGCAAACTTCACTATAAAAATGAGTACTGTTGAACTAAAATGACAACTACTGGAGTAAAATGAGATCTGACACCTTAAGACAACATACACAAATCTACTTTTCAATCTTGATTTTTGGTAAGAAACTGCTATATAAAATCAGCATTGTTAAATTACTCACTGAAACTTACTCAAATGTTTTTAATAGTTGGACAAGAAGAAATTTCCCAAAAACTGTATTAGGTAAAGCAGGTATGTGAGTGAACATTTGAGTAAGAATTTGTTAAGTTTTGTACAAATGATTTGCTTTGGACTTTAAATGGATGTCTGTTTTTACTGTCTCTAAATAACTAAAACTACACCCAAATATTTACTTGGCAATAATATATAACATTTATGTCAGTTATAGTTTCTTAGTGAAACACCTATCCCCAATATTGGGTTCTACTCTGTGTAACTACTGTGCAAACCAAACAGACTTGGAGCTTTTTAATGCAAAGATCTTTTTTTTAAATTTTATTCCACACATGCAACTGGCTTGACTTATGCTATTTGCTGGAACAGAGCCAGCATGAGACACAGACACACTCACACACGCGCACACACACACATGAAATCCCACATGGGGTATCTGCAGGATGCAGAATGACAACTGTATTTTCAGCTGCAGTCATATAAAAGGGGAAGGTCCCTTTTCAGCAACCGATCCATCGCAGTCGCAGCATCGGCATTGTCCTAGTCTTCTGAAAAATCAGGGACTAGTGAGTGTATGGTGGGGCCACGCCAACGCTTCAGCACACCCTGGGGTCCATGTGTCTGTCTATAGGTGGGCCAGCCCAGAAGCAACCTTGGCTCAGGACGCCTGATCCTCCCGGTCTCCAGCCCACACATGCTAGAATGCTGCAGGTGTTCTCAACATTACTGAGCTTTGTCGAGGTCCAATTGACTCACACTCTTACAGTTACTGAGGGATGTTTCAGTGTGAAGCTCATGAGGAAAGCTATGATGACTGCAAACATGTTTTTGGCAACAGTGACTTGCTTGTAAATGAGAGAACTCAACTTGAATCCCATAACTCAACTGGACTTAATCTTTCAAACCGAAAGACAATAAAACAGTATTACAACCTTCCTGAAGCATGTGCTTAAATCTCTCACAGAGAGCCAACCAAGTTTTCCCCAATTATTACTTTTAAATCCTTTACATTTAGTCAACTTGACAAAATCCTGAAAACAGGAGGACGCAGAAAGAGAAGACATAATTTTTGTGCATCTGGGATACATATTAGTCAAGCAAGACCAGACATGTAGGTCCCATGATTGTTTCCCTCAAGCAAAGTGTTTTGACTGAAGAAGGGAGGATAGAAGAAGATGGCTAATGAATAAAGCAGGTCAGGAGAAGAACACTGATAGGAGGGACAAGGTGTGTCTAAGAAATGCTTCTGTGTCTACTCATCTCTGGCTTGAAACTAAAAGTATTTTTGTACCCGAACAGAAGTAATGAGGTTTTTCCAAATAATACCTCACTAAAAACACTCATCGTTCTGGCTGTTTTATTATAATAACTATGTATGAATCCAATTATCACAGTTTTGATGGAACTCTAAGACTAAAGCACGTTTTGATGTGGAGTGCATTATGTGTGAAATTGCTGGATATCATGAGCGAGTCTTGAATTTTAAAGTAATAAATATTCAAAGCACATGTACAACAGCACAAAAGTGTGGCTGAGTGGAGCAAGCTGGGTTCCCACAAGCTGACCAGATCTGGATTCTGAAGAAGGTCTTATCACCAAGACAATCTGAGAACACAAATCCCAGACAGATGTGACGGTTTCTCTGGCATAGCATACAAAATCGGTAGAACCAACCAGCCATGAAATGGCTCCAGGAAACCTTTTAGAGGCTAATAGGGACAGACATTTTGTAATTATATATTTCAATATACAATAGATCCAATGGACAGTGGACTCCCGCAGTTCAGTTCAGTATTAGCAGATTTTTTTTGTGGAACATAACTCCAAATTATGCGTGGAAAATTTGCCTAGTCGCAAATGTTTTCATAGAGCATAAATATTTGAAAGAAAATGCAGCTTGGGAAACTGAAATATCGAGACACATGCTACTTGACATGATTTTTGATGGCATTTGCAAAGCAGCCAATCCAGGAGTGCCATTCATTTTCTTTTTTGCTGATTAGGATTTTAGCCACATGCAAAATACACTGATTCACGACACTGCAAAAAAATATATTTGAAGGCAATAGTAACTTTCTCACATTATTCAGAGTATTTCATAATGATCTCAAGCAAACGAAATAACAGTAAAGCTTTTATAACCAAGCCAAAAAAACTGCTTGATAAAAAGAGATAGAGATACCATCACTGTCAAATTTTAGGAAAATACAAACTGTTAAACTTTAATAAATTTTGTTGTGTGTTATAATGTGTTATTTAATCTTTAAAATTGTGAATAATACTGCTCCTTCGCCACTGAAAAACTTTGTCTAGCTCTGCTCTGAGCAGACAACCGGGAGCTCCAATTCCATGAGGTGTAACGACTGCAGAAAACCGAAACGTAGCTCAGCATTTGCAGAGACAGCTTTCTCATTTAAAGGGATTAAAGAATGGAACAAACTCCCACAAAGTCTTAGACTTTCTGCTGACCTGAAGGACTTTTCACTTAATGCCAGGAAAGCATTATTAGAAAACAAGCAGTGTCAGAACTGAAATTTAAAACTGTAATTTAAGGCATTTGATTCTGTCTAATTGTGGTAATTTCGTACAATGATTGCAGACAAGGTATGTGTGGACATTAAATGTATTTTGTATGATTTTAGACTGTTGTATTAACCCACCTGCTAAGGGACTACAAATAGAAACCTGTTAAACTGGTGCAAAACATCTTATTTTAATATGAATATTTTTGCACATTGTCCCAGCTAAAATAACTAAACAAACAAACAAAAAACTAAAGAACTAAGGTGCCTTAGACAGAAGTGAAAGAAAGAAATCTGAGTCTAATTTACTGCCCTCAGAACCACATTTGGCAGACATTTAGTTCAGAGCCACATCTTTATTTCAAAATTTAATTTTAACTATCCATTGGCACGACTTTTTGAAGCAGATGCATGACATTTTACCTTGCTATGTTGCTTTATTGTCTTAATAGTTTTGGGTTGTTAAATGCTCACCTGGTAACGTGCATTGCAAATTAGCTAAGGCTATTACTTTTAAAAGCGATCTGCTTTTGATTACTTAACACTTGTCACTATGCAAATAAACAATAAAGAAGAAAGAAAGATGTTGCTGGCAACCTAACTAAACCTCATACCGAATGCATCTTAAGGAGTGATTTTCCACGCACCAAGTTCTTAATTTGTTTTTATAGATTTTAAACTGGCTTCATGTCAGGTGATTGATTGGACCCCTCTTGTGTAATTGGCTGCATGGCTGGGATAACCATGTTTAGTTTACAGCTTCTTATTAAGACTGTCCCAGGATATTTTCCAGTTAATCCTTCCTTTGGTTATACAAGGTCTACCCTTACCTTATGCTGAATATGCAGCATCCCAAATTATGACGTTCTAACCTCCAAACTTCACTGTTGGTATACTGCTTTACCCAGTGTCAATTCTCCTCCAAACATTGTGTGTGCAATGACTTTTATAGAGTTCAACTTCAGCAACAAGGCATTTCAAAGTGCTTTACATCATAGAAAAAAAAAACAAAGTCATAGAACACAGTCAACAACATTACATTTTGCCGTCATTACACATCAGATTATTGGTTAATCTGATGTGGAATCCAATGCTAGAGTCCACATCAGATGTGCTGATGTGGACTCCAGCACATAGTTTTTCAATTAAAAAACTTTCTCTATTAATTTCAACTCCAGTTACTAAGTATCTTTCTGTGTGTGGCATTTGGATCTTGGACAACTCTTCTGATCAATCTTTGGCTCATTTGAACACTCAGCTGTTTCAAAACGTCTGTAGCCAATGCCATCATGTTCTCTAGCAATGAGATTGCAAACACTTCAAAATATGTCTAAGGCTTTACCAACTATGACATGCTTTTAGTCTGTTAGCTTGGTAATCTGAGATCAAAGATTAAACCATTTGATGGTAATTTGCATTAATTGGGAGCCAGATTGCTTTATATGAAAGATCGATTTTCAGTTTTCTTGGTTTGCTATGTCTTTTGGGTCTCATTTTATTAATGCGTTCAATTCCTATTTGTATTCATTAGACATCACACAAAGCTTAATTTAGGGACTAACTTTCAAATTATTTGTAAGTGTGAGATACTTGGGTTCTTCTGACACCTGTAAATCTGATATTAATAGCCTCATTGCAAATGCGGCTATAACCCACATGAGAATACAACCCACAACTACATTTTGGATCACATGGAAACATGTGCAAGAATGATAATGCATGCATTAAAATAGACAGACCACTGACATTCTAAACAAACTGATGACGCAAAAGAAAAAAAATCTCCACAGCCTATTAACACACAGCTACTCAACAGCTACTCACAGCTACTCAACAAGCTAATTAGTGGCAAGAGTCAACTGCCTGAAAAGAACCGCTGTTGACACTAAATGTACAACCACATCTGTAAAGAATGTTCGTATAAGTCACTGTGGAGGTTACTGCTTACTTTTGTCTTGGTCAGGAGTCACCTTAAATGAAAACGATCTTAAGTACGAATTATTGAGGTAATAAAAAGAAAGAAAAAGATGAGGAACCAAAATACCACAGTGCACAACACAAATGTTGAGAAGTGATATTAAATATGTGTAAGATAACAATAAAATAATTCAATAGGAACTGAGATTTTCAAAAAGTACAATGATGAAAATATGAATCTCAATTAAAGGTGTATCAAGCCATCTTGACAGTGAGATAAAACAATTTAAATCTCTTTCTGTTTAAAAAAAAATTAAAAACATTATGAAGAAGCGATATGGCATTGAATTAGGTGATGTTTTGTTGTGTATTTTTCGTGCATGTGTATTTTTTGCATGCGTTTCCTGTGTATTTCAAACATGGCCGTAATAGTCTTCTGAGTTGAATAGCCAATATTCTCTTTATTTAAATTGGGGTGGAGGGCAGATATAAGTTTACACTTCTTTCAGCTCCTTTTTATTCATATTTTTGTTAGTTATTACATTAATTATTCAGATTTATTTTGAGTGCATGAAATGAAACATAAATAAATGGATAAGAATTTGGGGAAAATGTGTCATTTCAGTGTAAAATTCAAAGGGATGTGAGAGTATTGTCATCACAACTTTTGATTTTCTTTCCTGTTTTATTCCTTTTAGGTTTAATTTCCTGTGTCTGAAGAAGAGGATGAGAGTTTGTGCTGATTTTAACAGTTTAAAGTGACTTAGGCTGGATTTAGCTGAGCTGCCAAAAAATGTTCAGGAAATGGAAGTCCACAGACATTTGCCCTTCCTGTTATTATAATGTCACATATGGTGTCACACCTACACTCAAAACACTGCTAGGTCATTTCTTTAACTTAAAATATTTAGTTTGTACTGTTAGAATAAAAGTCAGACAATTTCAACTGCAAAATGTGACCATGTTAGTTTCACTAGAGCAAATACCAAACAGGAGCCAGAAAGACATTTAAAATGCTTCCTTGTTGTGTTTTCACAAATAATGCAGGTTTCAAGAATGTCCATTTCTGTTTTAAGCAAATTTCTGTTTATTGAATAATTTTTCAGTTTATGTTTTGAACTGAGACTCACGAAGAAAAACCCAGGCATATAATTTGGTTCCAGTAGGAAGTTCCAAAGCCCCAGTGCCGTCCTTGGCATCATTAATAATTTATGGTCAGCAAATCTTGGTTTGAGTATGTGTTTAGGAATGCGTAGTAGAAGTTATTTTTTACATTTTGATAAATACCAAAGGAAGGAAAAAAATCACAATATCACAAAATCCACTGCATGTTTAAATGGAATTACAATAGATTACATTTGTTTAATTTATATTGTATGAATGATGCAAAAAACAGCATGATAAGGTGTTGGTTAGTTGCTAGTTTGACTATTTAACCATGTCCATCAGGTGGGAGGATGACTGGTTTCTTGATATATTATTTTTAGATTTCTACAGCCCAGTTAACTACAGCACATAGCGTGAGAAAATGCTAAAAGTTTTTTTTCTTTTTTTAAGTTATTGTAAAATTCAGTATCTTTATGGGAATTCAGTGCAGTAACAATGTGGAACCAACTTCAGGAACATCAATGGAGATCTCATCAATTGTACATGCATTGCTCTTTCTCAGCCAGAAGGAGGCCCAGCTCACAAGGTTAAACACTCTTCTATCCCCCAAAGAAAGACTTTATGAGCTGGAAAAGAGACCAGCAGAGGTGTGTGGGTGTCTGACCCACAGAGATGGAATATCTGAGCCTGCTGGAGAAGGACAGGTCACACTGAAACAGAGAGTATTAATAAAGGGTCAATATCAGCTAATGAAGTTGAAGCCAAAAGGAGAGATTAATCTTTTATCTCCAACACATCTTAACATCATCTTGTCCCAGTTGTTCTTCAACTATAGTTTGCAACAACAGCATCATCAAAGGTTTCAATATCTCTAACTTTATGATGCAAGTGGATTCAGCTCTAAAGTAGAAGCTGACCTATCATAGTGTATCCAGAGAATGATGGCTTCTGCACAAAGCAAAGAATCAAACGCCTCATCAGTGAAAAGGAGGGCTTAATGCATCATTGTACTCAGCAGGTCATATAGAAGCAAAATGTAACATTGGAATTTCACAGAAAATCTAAATCAGTGGAGTTAAGTGAGTTTCTGTGTCTTTCCACGCTGCAACTTTCTGTTGCCAATACTGATGCAATCATTTTTTTTACAAGGCAGTTTAATGGCACCGTTACTGAACACTAAATTCTTTGTAGTGTGACTCGCAGCTGCTGACAGTAAGTCTGTAGCAGTCTAAACGATGTCTAACACTAGATAATTGAGACATATATATATACAAAAAAATTACATTTCTGAAAAAAAAAAATAAAAAAAATAATTTGATAACCATAGATATGTGTGCAGAAATCAAATCTAATAATAGCTCTGGTGGGACTTCTGGAAAATATAACAGCACTTATAGATTTTCTGCTTCTTTAAAAAGTGAATAATATTGAAAAAAAAAAGTATCCAGAAATTTTAGTTATTTACATTATGTTTGCTTTTACCACTGTCAAAAAATGCATACAGGTGACTCCAAATTAATTTGTTGAGGATTAAATAGAAAACATGAAACGAGTAACTGAACATGGTTAAAACAAATTTATATTAAGTCATGTTTTGTTCAACTATTCATTATTTTTGACATTAAAGGGATTTATTGTCAATGATCAACAAAGAGAAGTGCACAATATAAAGTGGAAGAAAAGGAAACATGATTTTTAAACATGTTGGATGTATTTGTATCCCACAGCAACCTAAATTAATACTTTGTAGAAATTATTTTTCCTCCAATTACAGCTGCAGGTTTTCTTCAAGCTTTGCACAACATTTATATTTTTACCAATTAACCTTAAGCTCAGTCCGGCTGGATGGAGAATATCTGAAAATCAATTTTAGTGTTTTGCCTCATTAACTGGCCAAAGCCAGTTAGTGAATTATTTGAGGTTTAAGCTGCTGATTCCAGTTTGGACAAGTTCCAATCTGTATTGTATGAGTATGACACAAAATCATTTTGTTCATTTGTAACAATTTAACAATTAAACATGCCAAATGCTAAACAAGAAAATGTGAAGCAGGTGCCTTGGTAGAAACAGTAGTTTTCAAAATGAGGAGAGTGACACCTTTTTTTGTCTCTAATCTTCATGTGACTGTATGAAACCCAAAGCAAAGTGCAGCAAGCACCTCAGTCAGATTAGTTGGAAAGATCATTTGTTTGCAAAGCAACCTGACTGGATTTGCCACTTCAAGCCCACTGACATAAACGCATGACCATCTGCAGTGTGTAATGACGGACAGCCTTGTGAGCCAGCAGCTGGGGCTTATCATGGCTGATATTAAGCTATCTCCAACAGTGTGTGCCAGTCAGGCTGTTTATCAAAGCACTCATCCCTCTTTCAACAAGTCTGCCTGCCCACCTCAGCAGAGAATGCACAAAACAGATGCAGCTGTCAAAGAAGAGAAGCGAAGCGAGGTTCTGGTTGTTTGATTAGTTTGGGGCTGAGCTGCTCTCTGGATCCTGGGAAACTTGCCAGTCAGAGAGGAAAACCATCACCGAGATCTCAGCATACCAAGAGAATAGATGTGTACTTATTCATCTTCACTGGCAAATAAAAACACAACTAAATCAATTCTGAAAATCGTTACATCTATCATTGTGATATAGAGATGATAAGAGACCATTAATACTTGAAGGCAGCACTATGAATAGACAGATTGATGGTAAGTTCAGCCATCATATGAGATTTCCTGTTATTTCATCATTCCTTCCCAAACTGTACTGAGCTGGAAATCCATAACTGAGCATGCAATAGTCCAGGGAAGATCACTTTTTAACCCCGGGGGGTGGGGGGACAAACATCACCAGCAGTGAAGTGTGTGTGGTCAGTGATCGCCCTTTAAAAATACAAACACACGTCTCATATTCACTCACTTGGCTTTAAAGGGGAAGTCAAAAATGGGTGAGAGCTCTACAATAAAGAGACCTTTCTTTCACCATTCGTCTGAGACACTCAGTCATTCAGAATGGTGTCAGTGCCTCGATGTGAGCTTTTCCAATATACAGGCATACAGTAAAAGTACTAATGCCAATTCAACTTAATCCTGTTTTGTCACATCACAGCCTCAAACCTCAATGTGTCTTACTGAGCTTTTATGTAACAAACCAACAGAAAGCAGTCCATAACTGAAGTGGAAGGAAACCGTTTTTTAAAAATGTTTTACAAATAAAAAGCAGTATTCAATGCCTTTGTGTCAATATTTTGTATGACCACCTATCGC
Organism: Poecilia formosa; assembly: GCF_000485575.1. Taxonomy (NCBI): domain Eukaryota; kingdom Metazoa; phylum Chordata; class Actinopteri; order Cyprinodontiformes; family Poeciliidae; genus Poecilia; species Poecilia formosa. Next base: position 175,576 of record NW_006799985.1, on the reverse strand, counting down.
TGTAATTCCAGCTGTGAGTCCATTAGAGTTCATCTGCACCAGCATTATAAACCCGAAAACTGAAATGTCTGTGTAGATCTTTGCAAAATAGCTTCAGCTCAGTCAAACTGAATTAAGAGTGTCCTTTGACCATTGATTTGAAGTTTTGCAAATAATTTAATTGGGTTTAAGTCATTCTAAACTGAATTTTCTAAGTACTAAGTACTCATCCAATTCTAAACTGAGCCACTGGTATATTTAACTTACAAGGCCATAGTAGGCCAGCTGAGTTCACATCTTCAGAGATGTTGTTTTGGGGTGTTTACCAAATGTCTGCCTTGATTTCCTTGCAAAATGGCCAAAATAAGCCGAGAATGTTTTATCTAATAGCACTGTGAAATGTCGATTTCCTCACTGTATATTTTAACTGCATATAAGTGGTTTATTGATGTAATTCCTGGTTAAATGCTAAATACACCAAAATGCTTCAAAATGACAGACACACTGCCCTTTTCTCACAAAAGTTGGAATCATTGTTCATTCTCAGAACATAAAGCTTTCTCAGAATGTGTTTGCAGATTGTTTTAAAATGTTGCCGAAAACCTGTGTACTTTTTGAAATATCACAAATAGTATTAATAAACTCAGGTATACAACAGAATCTTTTGATGTTTACCCAACATGCTAAAATTACATTATAAAAAATGAAAAGAAAATAAAACCACATTTTTCCTTGCAAAACTAACTTTTGCAAGATAAAGTTAGGATCATGATTTTTTGATAATGACCTATGAGCTTTGGACTCATACCAAAAATATGTCCAACTTCTCGACTCAAGCTAATCATTTTCTGTTTTGTCCCAATTATTCACAAAAAAATCAACTCAGTTCCTGTGAAAAAGCAGCAGCAGCAAAACATGTTTTATAGTGGTGGAAAAGTGATTAAATCCAAACCCAGAGATTAAAGACCCCACTAGCCAGATATAATCTTAATGCTGCAGTGATTAATGATGGATTACAATGCATGAGAAACACAGAGTCCAGAGCAAGGTCACCATTGTGATCAGATGGCACTTAGCTGCTTCTTTCGCACATTTCTGACTTTAAAACCCCGATTAGAAGAACAGGGAAGTAAATCCAGCACAAAAAATGAAAAGCCAGCCAGAAATGCCACTGACCTTCACTGGCAACAGCACAAAGAGCGAGCCTACTTTTACGCTGTGCTGCCCTCTCCTGTTCACAACCATCATTACACTCCAAAGTATCCGTTTTTATTGTTTATTAAATGCATTCTTCTGTTTAAAAAAGAATAAAACAAAGTCCAATCAGAAAGAATTATTCCAAGAAAGAAGAAGCACCAACAACATAAAAGAGTCTGGATGAAAACACCAGGCAGGATAAAGACGGCTACTATAAGGTACATGCACTGCAACGATGATCCACGAGAAACAGAACATTTCTGTGCTTCAAGGGAACAGCTCATCAGGTCAAAGCTGAAGATCGCTTACCGCGCACCGTCCCGCCACACACAGATTTGTTTCATTTTGTCCGCACGGCGTGCCATCAATCACCCTGTCTGACTGTCGCACGTAGAATCTGAACCCAGTGGCCCGGCAGTTTAGCTCACAATGCTGCCCCCCAGGAACTGAGAGAGAGAAAATCAAAAAGAGTGAGACATTTAGATATTTTGAGAACATGATGGTTTCACACAGTGTATTAGCAAAAGATAACAGTGTCAGAGTAAAAAAGACAATGACAGACTTGACGTATCATTGATGAAAACAAGGTAATTAATTTAGTCTGTGAACATGTGAGTTTGATAAAAATCCAATGGTTTCTAACAGGGAAACAGAAAACACACAGTATCTCCACAGACAAACTTGTTTTACATTTTGTCAGGTTAAAACCAGAAAAAAAAACAGTTTTATTGGAATTTTGTGTGATAACCACCATAATTAGAAGGAGTAATTGCAAAGTTTTGTCAAATAAAGGTCTGAAAAGTGTAGCATGTATTTGTATCCTCCTTTACTCAGATCGTCTAAGTGAAATTTTACTCAACACCTTTAGAAGTAACATAATTAATAAACTCCACTTGTATGTGATTTGATTTCAGTAAAAAATTAGAAAACAGTAGTGAACATACAGCAACATTAGGACCAAGTGACTCCACAAAAAGGTCAAAGATAAAACTGTGGAGAAGTTTAAAGCAGCTTTGGGGGATTAAAAATACCACAAGGTTTGAACAAATCAGACTACCATCCTATCCGTCATCTGAAAACGGAAAAGCTGTCCACCTTCACTGACAACATAGATCACAGAAATGGTAAATGGCCTGCACTTGTATAGCGCTTTATCAAGTCCAGAGGACTCCAAAGCACTTCACACTACAGTCTGTCATTCACACATTCATGCACACACTGATGGTGGCAAGCTACTGGATAGTAATAAAGGGCAGTCTGACAGAAACAAGTCTGACAGAAACAAGGCTGACAGAAACAAGGCTGACAGGCACCGGCGCCACCGCCACCAGGCCCTCTGGCCACCACCAGCAGACAAAGTGGATGAAGTGTCCACAACAACAGAGGCAGGAGGAGCGGGGATTGAGAGGAGCTCCAGGGATTCACAGCTGTATCAATCTCACTGACTTTTCCTTTGGACCAAAGACATCACCCACCTTGCCTGCTGGTGATGCTCGCCAACTGAATGGCAGTTTGCTCTAGGGTAGGTGTGGCTAAAATGTAGCTTTACGCCATTAGTGTGAATGTGAGTATGAATGACTAAATGTAGTGTAAAGCACTTACAAGTTCTTGCAAATCATCAGGTCCTACAAAAGTGGCAATTTACCATTTACCACAAATTGTATAGTGGGCAGAAATAATTATAATCATGAAGCCTACCTTCATTAAAAGGTTCCCATTTATAGAGTCTGCCCATGAAAGGCTGGTTGTTGTAGGAAGAACACTGAACCGCTCTGATGTCTTTGCTGGATGGAGGACAATCCTGAGACGAACAAGAGAAAGAGTGAACAAGCATTTATTTTTCCATAAACATGTAAAGCCATCAGTAACAACTTCTGGCTCTTATTGTCATGTTCTGACAAATGGCTGGAGTCCACAGTCATGTTAGTGAAACTAGATCTCACTGAAATCTGAACAAGTTTCTATTCAGCATTTCCTCTTATTTAACAGGAGGAAAATATATTGCCCGCTAACTTAAATGCACAAAAGTGTTGTGGCTGACTGAAAATTGGTTTTCATAGATTGCTGCTTCATCTTTTCTCACAGGTTTCTGTTTCACTCTGAAGATTAATAATAAACAATTCCTGACATTCTCAAAATGTTGGGCTTGTTGGTCTTGCCTGCACCATAAAACTTTTCTTTGATTCCAGGTGTTTTGAATACAGACTAGATGAAAAATTGATTTTTTTCTTGATTTATAGACATATTTGAGAACACAAGGCTGCCTGGTGGCACAGGTTTTAGCACTGTTGACTTGCAGAGAAGAGGTTTGTGGGTCATATGACTTTCTGTGTAAAGTTTGCATGTTCTAACCATGTATACATTTTTTTTTGTTTTTTTTTCTGGATAGTCTGGCTTCTTCACACAGTTCAAAAACATGACTTTGTTCAATTAAATCCTAACCCTACTATTGTGGGAGTCCAGACATGCATACATTACTGTTGCAGATCCTGTAGAGAGCATGCTCCCCTGTACAGAAGGATGAAGGCAGTGGGTTGTAAGGTCTCTCTTTGTGCAGCTGGTGGCTGGAGGTGTGACTCCCAGTCTGGACCTCAGCCTGGTTAGAGGATGCAGGCTGGTAAAGGGAAGTCCAGACTTGGTTATTCCTGGGATGTTGAGTCCTGGGATGCACATATGGCCTGGTAAAGTGATGGAGGTTGTTGGAGGCATCCAGTTTGTGTGATCTGAGGTCGGTGTGCCCTCTAGGAAAAGCCTGAGGGGAGTTAGCAGCAGGGGAGCGTTTTTGTCTGTGGAGGCGAGGGGAGGCTGAGCCTCTGCCTGAATCCACTAACAGTGGAGCCACATGAGGTGCTCGTCCATAGCCATACCTCCCTGGGACAATGTGGGTGACCTTCCTGGAAATATAAATGTAGATTATGATGTATTTATCCCAAAATTAACACATTTTATCTAAAAAATAAGATTTAGTGAAGAATTATTAATTGCTTTTAAAAACCACCAGAAAAATGTCAACGTGCTTTTTCTGTTTTTCACATGGAGTCCAACATAAACAACTCCTGCAGCTGTCAGCATTATTTGCTTAAAGGCAAGCCTGACAGGAAGGAGGCCACCAAGCTGCCAAACACAGGCTAAACCTTTGACTGTAGCTACAAAAGACTGGCTTTCCACTGGAAGGCAGTCACAGCGACGGCTCCAGAGAGTCACTTTTACACCAGGCTGCTCAGCATGCAGCACACATCTCAACAAATACATGAGCTTTATAAAACCAAGCGTACTAAATGTTCCTGACATTTCAGACAGCTTGTCTTTAGTCGAGGCAACATAGAAGATAAAATAAAAAATCTTAAGTAATTGATATTTCATATGCTTAGAAATTTAGGACAGATGCGTGATACACAAGAAACTTCTGTGGGCAAATTAATCTACCTGAGCTGAGATCTTTGCAGCTCCTCCAGGGCAACCATAAGTCACTTGTAAAGGATTTATCAGCTTCTCTGATTAATGCTCTACTTGCTCCACTTCATCTCAGGTGAATGGACATGTCTTAATAATTTTAATTTTGGCATCTTCCATTTTCAGATGATTAAATGAGCTGTGCTCCATGAAATTCCATCACTCTAATTTGCCCTTAGGTATGGTTGTCTGTAATGTACATCTCTGTGTTGCCCTGTGATGGACTGGTGACCTGTCCGGGGTGTACCCCACTCCTCACCCAATGAGATTGGCACCAATCTCACCGTAACCCTACAAGGACAAGTAGGCGAGGGCAATGGATGGATCACCTAACACTTATTTAAACCTTTCCACAACATTCTCAATGTCTGCCTTTCATTTGCATTTGTATATTGATAAAATTGCACAGAATAAGTCTGTTTACTTTTCAGGAGACATTTGATGGCTGTGTTTGTTTTTCTTTGTAAAAAAAAAATAAAAAATAAGTTTCACCTTTACAATTATGCCTTTCTTTGTGTTAAGGCACAATTAACACAAAGATAATTACGCTTAGAATCCCAATATACATTAAGGCAAAATGTGTGAATGTTCAAAGGGTATTATGATGTTTGCGTACCATGTCCTGTATACAGTGCCCCAGGACAGGTTTCCTGCGGAGCTAAGTGAAGTAAGAGCATTACATCCTTAAAATGCCATCCAGTTCTATAGAAGCCTGTTAATCACCCATTCATTTAAGATAACAGTGTGGCAGCAGGGAAGACGTAAAATAGTTTAAATTTTATTTATGAAAAAAGAGATCTCAATGTTTTCTTACCTGCGTTCTCCTGGCCTGCTCTGCTTCTCCCTCCTCAGCTGTCCCCTGCTGCTGCTGCTGCTGTTGTTGAAGGCTCTGACACCACTGTGGCGTGGAGCAGCAGCAGGCTTCAAAGCTGAAATGACATGGCCTGGCTGCTGGGGCTGAACGGCAGCTCCTCTGGAGGGGTATTGAGTGTACACAGGCAGACAGGGCCTCGTCTGTTCTTGTACCCCTTTCCCACATGTCCGGGAGCAGGTTGACCAGGCGCCCCAAGTGCCCCAGGCTCCCTGAATTTCCCCGTACTCTGCCCTGAACTCCTGTTGAGACTCTGTCCTCTGAGGCACCTGTATGGACGCAACAGAGCTTTTATTAGATAAGCAGTTAAGTGCAAAAAAGTGGGACAGGACTTTTAGATGTGAAAGCCAAGTACTCATGGGAAGCATTCATCAACAAGACTTTAATCTCTGCAGATCATGGTTTGGAAAAACACTCAAGTCAGTGACCTCATCTCCTCACCATGAATATCCTGATCCACCACCTCTCTGTCCCTGTACATGAAGCAGACCTCTGTTCAGTGTAATAAAACCCTCATCTGGCTGGTCGCCTATCCCTGATTGGCTACCTGAATTACTCCCTGTTGACTCTACTTTTCTGTGCAACTGCGCCAGGGACGTTTTAGCAGCGATCAGTGAGCTCACTGTTTGAGGAACAGCGTGCCAAACCGGCATTATGTATGGAAATCCTAGTTTTTGAGGAGCACTTTGTCTCTATTCACATCACCCTCTCTGGGCAAACACATGGCTGCAGTAAAAACTTAGCGACCGCCGAGTTTTATCGGATGAAAAGAGAATACAGGAGCGGCAGGGGGAGTTGGCAGAAAGCTCCTCGGATGTCAATCAGCCTGGGTAGCTATTCAGCAAGACATCAGAACTCCCCGCCCCTGGCTCCTTTACTGCTTCAACTCAATGCCACTGTCATCTCTGGGTCAGCATCGGGTCACGCAGCTGGACTCCAAGTGGAAGCACGTGAAGTCAACTTCACACAAACTGCCCTCCAACTTTTAACTGAAGGGACTGTAGATATGTCACTGAGCTTCACACACGAGCTTCTTCCATGGGGTTTCTGTTCCTGCAGGGTTCAAGAGGTGGCTGTCTGACAGCTGATGCCTGCCTTCTCTGTGTCACTTGGGTGCACTCACTACTTCTCAGGAGTTCACAGATTATGAGCAAAATGAGCTTCTCTCAGGAGGTAATCTATCTATCTGGCTACTTAGAGTAAAGGATGTTGTAATAATTGTCTAACAGACTCAGTTCGAATGGGGACCAAAACTGCAACATTTGTCACATTTTCAGCTGGCTCAGTTCACTTTCACACTGTGCCAATCGATCCAAACACCTTTGAGCAACCCGTTCTCCACAGTGCCTGTGGTGACGCTGCACCAAGAATTACTGAAGGAATTACACAAAAATATCTGAAAAAGACATTGACTTCAACTTCCTTCTTCACAAAATGTTAACAAAAGTGAAGGGGCAGCAGATTTTAGCAGTTGTAAAATTTCTCTTTTGTCCTTTGTGAAAGTCAACAATACATTTCTCCAGATAGCACTAGACTTGTACGTTTGTTTTTACCCAGAATGCCCTACTCTATGACGGACCCCTTGCTTGCACGTTATTTTCACATCCGGAAATTTCGCGCCTGCGCACAACGCTGGAGGGAAACATTCTTTTACATGGTAGAACAATTCTGTTAACTAAATAAAACCTGGAGATGTATGTATTCTTAATTTGGTCATATGTGCCACAACACAGGGATAAAATAACGGAGAAAAGACGTTAAAGAACAACTCAAAACCATTTTTTTCTCACTCTGTGTCGGCTACGCTACACGCAAACTCGTTGCCACGGCAACTGGCAATAACACCTCATCGGGATTCAACACCAAAAAACATACAAAGATTTCCCACAAAAAAAAAAAAAAAAAAACAGAACATTCGGTCCGTCACAGTGTCATGTGTTTAGGCTTGATGATTATTTTGTAATTATTCATAAGTGACCGTGGTAGCAGATTAGCTATGGCTGCTATAAGCTAATCTAACACTTCAGTGGTTGATTAGCTAATTTAAACACTTGTTCAGATTTTAGTGATCTATCAGATCGAGTTGGTGTGTAAGTCGCCATATTTTGTTTTAAGTGAACCGAAAACACACCGAATTCCACATCACATCTGCATGTTACGGTTGTCAAAGTCAAGCAAGGATAACTGAATTACTGCCCCCTTCCTTACTATTTATTTCTTAATTAAAACGTTTTCCTACCTTGTTATCTAGTTGTCGTAGTGTTGACAATTTGTTGCAAAGCACTGCATCCCTTTTTCTTTTATATATCAAGCTTACATTTAAGATTTAGCACGTTATATTGATAATAACTTTGCTAAACCAGTCGTAGTCATCGTCAGCCAGCAGCATTTTCGCCCTACAGCAGGTCGATGGGGGCGGGATCTTGCGTGCGTGACGTCACGCTGCAAGGAGTCCATAGTTTGTGTCCTACTTTTGGAGTAGCCTCCAGTGGTCCGTGTATATTCAGGCAGTTCATTTTTTTCGAACTGTTATTCGAAAAAAAAAAATTTCGAATAAAAACAGTTTTTTTCGATTTCATGTTTTGGTTTAATGAACGAAAAACGAAAAAAACAATACGGACCACATTACAATTGTTTATTTGTTGTTTTGTTTTGATCTTTACTGCAGTAATGTTTACCTACCGAAGGCTATGTCATGTACTGTGTGGTATGTGAGCTCAGAACTTAATTGAGACTCCATTTGCATGTGTCATGGATGTAATTAGCATGTGATACATGTTAAGAAGATCCAGGTTGCTCTACTAGCTGGTCTGAACCGGCTGAGTTGCCTCTAATCTTTTTTGACAATACCTTATAAATTCTCTGAGAGGTTTAGATCACCCAGTTTGTGGGCCAAACAAGCTCAGCGATACTATAATTATTACACCAGGTATTGGTGTTATTGGCAGTGAGGGCAGGCATCACGTCATTCTGGAAAATGAAATCAGAATCTCCATAAAGCTTGTCAGCAGAGTGAACCATAAAATACAGTACAATTTCTTGATAGACAACTATACTGACTAAAACATGGAGCACTGATACTACCAGACAACATGTCTCCCAACATCGTCATTGAACTAACTAGAAGACTTTAATTCTGGGAGGTCGGTGTCCAGATAAATAAATACATGTAAGTGATTTTCTTCTAAAGACAGAACTTTGGAACATTAAGCAACAGATAATTGATTTTTCTTCTTGGCCCACATGACACAGTTCTGGTTGCTCTTGGTTTTTCCACTTAAACGCTTGGATACAGTACACTGTGATCGAGCAGCTTCCATAGCAATTACCTTCTCTGGCTCAGCCCCATTGTGGAGACTCTCAGTGACTCTCTGCTGGACCACTGTCAGGTCAACAGTCTTCCAAATGAATGTGGGGGCAATGAGAAATGACCATCACATTTCTGTATTAAAAAATCCTTTTCAATTGAGGTTACGAAATATCGTATTTTCCAGAAAATAAGTCACACGTTTTTCATCACTTGATTACTTATGACTTTGTGACGTATACTCTGGAGTGACTTATAGTCCGGAAAATACGGTATTCAAACCGTCAAGTTAAGGAAAAGTTTACGAATTTCACCAACTGGGCAACATTCAATGAACTCCAAGTCTAACAAAGTATGAAAACTTTTTGAATTTAATTACTGACATAAATTTCTGGTCTATTTTATTGATCTGTAATATGCAAATATCGCTCACCTTCCTGTGATCTGCTGTTTGTTGACTGTCCAGGAGTTGTGACCAAAGCAGCAGCTGAACAGATAGTCTGCAAGCAACAGGGAGAAATGATTATTGTTCAAAATTACAGTTTTGCACAAAGGTACCAGATTTTAAACTGTAATTCCGTTTATATTGTGTTGCTGAATTAATATGAAGGACCAAAAGAAAACTCAAAGCAAACTGGTAAATTACCTGATGGTCCAAATCCCGACTTCTAGCATGGCGACTCGTTCCACAGCGTTGGACACTATGAGTGCAAAAAGAAAATAACGGTGCCTTCTAATTCACTTTTTTGATATGGAAAATAAAAGCCTTTAAAATGTATTTAGTCTCACCAAGTGTCCACTTTTTGACTTTTCTTTTATGTTCTCAACAAGAATCATTCAGCTTGAACACCCACAGATAGTGACTCTGGCAGAAACCGTTAAAGTCTTCCACCCACTTGACCATGTGAGTTGACCTCTGACCTCTTTGGCTCCTAATGAGGGAGCTCCTCTGGTGAAACCCCCCCCCTCACTAGCAGACAGCAGGTCTAAAATCCAGCTAGAGAAAGCCTGTCACCTCTCAACCCCACACTATTTAACTCAATCATGATTTGCACGTTGTCCTATTTAGGTTCACTGAAGCAAAAAGGCTTTCAAACGCGTCCTGATAACAATTCAGCATGTACTGATCCCAGGGGAACAGCGGTTTATTATCTGCAAACATTTAGAAAGGTGCAAATAACTATCAATAAAAACCACAAAATTCAGACAAAATCTAATATCTGCATTCCTCTCACACTTACCTGCAGCTTAATGATGAAGCGTTTCTGCTTTTTATACTGGTGTATCCTCTCCAAGCGCAGGCATCCTCACAATGGAAACTTGAATCTGTGAAGAAATGCAGGGCTTCCCTCTCAATACCTGGTGCAGATCCATGTGACCCACTGAAGCCATGTTGGGAATTCTGGATCAATCAGACCATAAGCCCCGTGTGTAGCTCTTCATTGAGACTCCAGCGGTTCTGCTTTTACGCGCAAACACAAGGACTGTGACAGAGAGCTGAAAACTGACACGGCAGAAGGAAAACACCCTCTGCTGCGCCCCCTGCCTCAGCCAGCCTACTCCACTTTGTTCTTTGAGCTGTCATGTAAAAAATACGGAGGTGGGAGTCTCCTCCTGCTTTTTTCCCAGAGTGCGCGCTTGGATTTGTCTGAGCGTGAAGGAGAAGCAGAGCAGTTTAGGGTTTTCATCTGCTCAGCCACATCAACACTCTGGCACTCCTTTTGCAGGGTTAAAACAAAAGCAGCGCACACAATCAATTACTCATCGATTACTCATTTACACATGTTTGAGCCAATATCTGACAGATTGCATTAAGCGGTATTATGCGGTTTGCTGAGCCAGTCTGTCCAACGATACTTAATTGATACCATTGCCTTGCAAAAACCTTCATACTCCTTAAACTTTTTCACATTTATACACATTATAATCAAAACCTTTATGTATTCTAATTGGACAAACTCACAGTAGTGCATAATTGTGACCTTTGAGGAAACAATATGCGTGGTTTTTAACTGCTTAACAAGTAAAAATCTGAAAAATGTGGTGAACATTTGTTTTCAGCCCCCAGAGTAAATAATTTGCAGTGTCTTGGGGTATGTCTCTTACTGTTTTGCACATGCATTTGCCCTGTTTTTACCTTCATCCATTTCCCCAACAATTACTCTGCTCAATAAAGATATCCCCCAGCATAATGAATCCATCATCATGTTTCCCTGTGGGATGGTGAGTTTAGAGTGATGAACATCATTAGTTGTTTTATTATTGTCTCATTTTATTGAAATGCTAATGCAACCATGCCTAAATATTACTGGAAAAATAATAATAAAAAAAATAATTAAATTGTTGTGTATTATTTTCTAAATAGCTGACAAAATTAAACTTTTAAAAAAACTTTCTTTAAAGAAGGGTTTTGCTTAAAATTAGCATCGGTTTGTAACTCGTTGGAAAACCTGTCCCAATTAATGCTTCAAAAACTACATTCTTTTTTAAACATGGCTATGATACAAATTAAAAACAGCTGAGATATTATTTTCTTTTAATTCTTTATATCTCATTGACCCAACACAATTTTTTATTCACAAATAAAGGAATAAATCCTTTAAGCAAACTAAATATAGCAGATTAGTAATAAGTCTTTAATTTTTTTAAGCTTCTATGAGAACCGAGACATTCTTCACACACACTGTCTGCATGCTGTCACTAGTCTTGGAGTTGTGTCAGGCTTTTGAAACTGCAGCGTGCTCGCGGTGCTGGCAGCTGAAGTCCTCTAAACTGTCACAGTGTCTCAGCACAAAGCTGTGATGCTATCACAGTTGTTCAAAAGAAACTAACTGAAGCTTTTCTGACAGCACATGCTCACACAGGCTGGACTCCTGTCAAAGCAGAATGGAAGATTTTTATGTAAGATCTTCAGACTTTGAATATAACAAGATGCTTGTCTCCATATTGAGTTGAGCTAGTAGGTGAGAGCCTTTCACATGGAAAGAAACATTTCTCATGACCAAATCCATTTGTTTGAAAACAGGTCAAGCTATAAAACAAATGTATATTGATAAATAGGAATTGAAAAGTTGAATTCTTTCAATATTTCAATTCAAAATTTAAAACTCATATATTATAAGTATTATACACATTCATTTGTGGTAGTTTCAATGATTATCCTCCATAGCCAATAAAACCCCCAAATTAGAATATTACATAACATCAAAAATTATTTTAGTACAATGGCTGTTGAATTGTGTCCTTTATCTCAGATGAAATGTGTTGATCTTCAAATAAACTTGTTTATTTGAAGATCAAATATGATGAACTTAAAGTGTTGCTTGCGTCTTTCCTTTACTAGATCTTTAACATATCTCCTTGTGCCTTGGATATATGGTACGACTTCAACAACTATTTGGGAGTTGTTGAAGTCGTATCAGTAACTTTTCTGGACCTTAACAACTTTAACAAACAGCAATAAATGGCTGAAACTGATCACTTTTAAGTCTTAACTCCACATAGCACACCACTTCTACTTTTTGAATTAAATTAGTGCAAGTAATTAGCCTTACAATTATATGTTTTATTTAATAAATTAACATATTGACCACCACAAAGCTGACATGAAAGCAGCTAGAAAGATGTGGAATTTAAAAAAAAAATAAAGAAAAAAACCCCCATTATATAACAAATTAACTGTCTGATTTAGGTAAAATATGTGTAACCAAGGCACTGATCAAGTACCCCAGACAGCAGAACCTGTCAAGTTGTTAATGTGAAGCTGTTTGATAGTTGATTCCACTTCAGTTATTTGTCTGGATTGGTGGTGCGTTCTCCCTTGACTTGTCTAGGGTTGAAGAGGTTATTAGGGAGGGCTTAAGCAAAGGTGAGCAAGAAGATAAGAGAAGCAGGTGAAGCCTCTACCTTCAGGGACATTCCAGTGTTAATGCTTAACACTAAACAGAGAAGCTTCGCCTCAGATATGACTTTATACTTGTACCGGTCCCTTCAAAATGTCTCAGCTTGACTTTAGAGCTAGTCAAAAAAAATTGTTGAATTTTTAAGAACTTAGCACTTGCCAGTTTCTCATGAATGAAAACTAAAAAAATACAAGTTTTATTATAGTTGATATTAATTTATCTGATTTCTCTTGCTACCACTCAGTCTGCGTATGGTTGGTTGAACAATCCCTTGTGGCAACAGTGCCCCCAAAAGCGCCTGCTCTCTGCGAGACTCGCCACCAAAACAGTTTTACCCAACTGGTTAAGAGAGGACTGGTCACTCTTTTGAGTTTTAAAGTGGTACATGCTTTTGTTTAAATTGTATATTCTTACTTAGTCATACCTATGTATGCATGCTGGGTGCAATGTTTCTGTAAAATTAGTCGTTTCTTTCTGTTTTAAAGGTTATTAAGACTTCATCTGCTTAATCCAGTCAACATTTCTAGAGAAGCGTCAAACTTTAACATTTGTGGTTTGATTCATCATGATAAAAAAATGGGGAACCTCCAGACATACAAAACCTGCAGCAGAACAGACAGCCTATCCAGGGACCCAGTGGATCAACTAAACCAAAGAACGGGACTGACAGATGACAGAACCCTCACTGTCACAGGGACGTAAGGCACTTGTTTTAGTTTTATGGTAGTTCTGGTACTAAAAGCTTTGAATACCCCCCCAACCCCCCCAAAAAACATCAACTATATATCAATGTTTTCAGAAAATAGAACCAACAAAACTATGCACACAAACTTTGTGCTAATGCAGAATCTTTTAATACTAAGTACAATACAGAAAGTCAGTAGTAAACAAAAAAGACCATGTGTTTGTCTGTGCCCTTTCTTTCATGTCAGGCAGGACGAAGTGAGATAATAATGCATGATGCTGATTAGAAGACAGAAAAATCCTTCTATTCTCCAGAAAAAGAGACTCTGGTAATTTTCAGTCAAGGACGGTGCAGGATTTCATTCAGAAAGCTTTTAAAGTGCAGAGGATTTTTTTTTAGGGAAGTCAGTGCACCAACAAGTCAGTGAGTCCTTTTAAGCTTCCTTAGGCATGATACAGCTCCACACTCTGAGGAATGGAATCAGTGAAAATCTACATTCAGTCAAGATGTGCTGACAATTTTACAGACATCTTTAAATCCTCCGTCTCAAAAGAGCCTCCAATTAACAACTGATCAAATCAGAGGGAGATGAAGCGCCAAGAATTGGAAGTTTGACGTGAAAAAAAAAAAAAAAAAAAAAAAATGTGAAAAAAACAAAGCGATTTAACATGAACCAGAGGAAAAATGAAGGCCACGCCACCTCAGGAATCCAATACAAAAAGCATCAAATAAAAGCTGTGAATCTTCCTGCCAGGAAAAAAAAAAAAAAAAAAAAAAGCAGCGGGAAGCAATGTCCACATTTGCTAATGTGTATGTGATCTTAGGGTGAACCTTTGGTCCTTTTCACTTGGTCTCAGTGAGCTTTGCAAGACTGGCTTGGCGGAAGGCCCCTCTGTCCCTCATCTCCAACACGCAGTCTCTCACCATCTCTGCAAACATGGACGGCCAGAGCTTGTGTAAAGCCTCACCCTTCAGATTGGTATCTGACGCCCTTTTGACCAACTCCTGGAGGTATTGTTCTATCATGGCGGCGCGCTCCGATGACTCCACAGTGCCCTCCTGGGAGGAAGTAAGCATATTCACAGAGTGAAACATTGTGTAGATTAATTACACTGCTGGAAGTTGCCTGAGGCACTTTGTGGATACCAAAGGAAGACCTTAACAGAAATTACTTAAATGATTAATTGATGAGTAAAAGCAAGCGTGATTACATTTTTTAAACCCAATTAGTGGCACAGTTTTAGTAGAATAGAATATAATGTTTTTTAATGTTTTTCACTGTACATCTGTACAAAGAGAATAAAGCTAGCTCCAAAACAGTAATAGTATCATGAAGAAAATAATATCACAATGAATCAACTGTCATCTAAAGGAAGTATCTCTAATGAGGGCAATAAACTACTGCAAATCAATGGATTTATTTGGCATTTCTAAATACATTTTGCTATATCTGACAATTTAAATAAATATAATAAAGAAAAAAATAACTATAACATGTCTTAATGCATGACTAAATATGGAAATAATTCATTTAATTATTTCATAACCCTGTCATGAATTGGCTTTCTGTCAGCGTTCCCACCAAAGTCAGTAGGCGGAGCTAAAGGTGCTATGTACAAAATGATTGGTCTGCAGTAAGGTTGCTGTGCAGGTTAACCAATCAGGTATCCAGCTCCATCTGGCAAGCCACATGACATTATAAATTTAATAATGGATTGTAGCACATAAAACATGAAGTAATTAAACACAAAACTAGTCTAATACTATGTATAAAACATTTATTTTGTGATTGCCATTGATAGAAAGGGCAATACAAATATTTTCTTGAGGTAGTAACAAGTTCCTAATTGTATTTTTGATTCATTGTGATATTGTATGTTTTCTTCATGATCTCAGGTTAAAACTGGGCCATAAATTTGCACAATTCTTAGTTTACCACAGACTGATGTAAAAGATGTAATCACTCTTCTCTTTGCTCATCACTAGATCATGTAAGTCATTCCACTAAGTGCCTCAGGCAGTTCCCAAATCCTTTAAAGTTCTTATGCACACAAAATATAATTGGGACAAGCTAAAATAAAGGAAACCTAATACACGCATTGTGGTTTCATATTTAAGCAGTTCCAAAAGCTTCAGAAGATATATGTGTAGCTGACCTGGAGCTGACCTGGATAGAATAAAGAATAGCAAGAAGAGTTCAGAGTGAACTCATATGTTACTCCACTTGATCCCCCCAAGCGAGCTAAAGAATGTGCAGAGAACCCAAAAACAGTCTTTAAATGTTTTGGATTTGATGTTGTTGTTGACACTGCATGCCATGTCATCTGATATGTAGCCTGTGGCAATACTTGTAGAGGTAGATCACTGGAATAGCACCAAAAGTACATCTTCAGATTTCAAATCGGATTCTAACCACATTTTGCCATCAAGGTAATAAACGAGAGACATACATGCAGCGTAAAGTCTTTGAAATTTGAGCTTAACAGGTTGTAAATTAATGCTAAGGTTGTTCTGAAGACAGGCAGGCATGTGGAAGCTACTAGCATAAAAACAGACCAAGGTTGTAAGCCATTTAAAACCTGAACAATTTTTTCATGATATAATTTCTTCAGTTAGAAAGTCCTTTGGCTTACAGAGAACTATTACAGGATATGTAATGTGATATCTGTCTAAGATAAAGGATTTTTTTCTTTCAATAATGGCAGATTTATGAGCTGATATTTAATGTTATTTAACCTCATTCTACACTATGCAGATATTCTGTATGACCTGACAAAAATTAACTCGCATGCCAAATAATTTAAGTGCCTCTAATAGCAGGACAAACCAGCTTTTAATAACTGTTTGACCACTTTGGTATTCGTATACATTTAGCTTAAAACTAGTCACAATGTTGCAGAATACTTACTGTGTGTATGGAAAAAAAAAACTCTGTCCAGATTTTACACCTTTCATCCTAATAAACAATCACTATACAAAGCGGCACACCCTATGACTGAATGTTTCACAAAATGTGCAGTGTTTCTTCACACTTAGTCCTCTTCAATTATGCTTTTAAAGATGTCAACATATTTGGCAAGACACAAGCAATGGGAGCTACACTAGAAATCACAGTTCAGTAGCAAAAAAGAAGTGCTTCAACACTTCTGTGATGGCAAGTATCCATGCGGAGAAATCTCTCAGATCAGTGTGACATCTTCCATATTAGTAGCTTTTAGAAGGAGATTCCTGTCTGGCAGTCAGTGTCTGGCATTTAGTACACCTCAAGTGAAGAGGGATTGGTCTAGCAGACAAATGTCTAGATCTGCTTTTCACACCAGTGAGCTTTTGTAACACCTTTGTTAATAAAGCAGAACAAACCTCAGGGCTCTCTGCATTACAGTCTCTGCTTGGATAGTTAAAGAGTGCTCTGCTCAGGCCTTCGCCCAGGAGCTTCCCATTATCCCGAAGCTCCTCTGGACTCAGCCCTGCCCGCCGACCACGCCCCTCCAACAAGAACTGCAGCTGCCTTTTCCTACAAAGTGGAGACAGAAAAGCAGAACAAGTGAGTCACAGTAAAGAAACGACCAGACACAGAAAAACAGTGGCAACAAGAGAACAAAACAAATTAGATAGCAACTTTCTCCTTTAACTCTGTAAAAAGGATTTTTAAGAAGAAAGAAAAAGAAATAGTTGAAAAAAACCCCACCAAGGATAAACACATTTTTTTGAGAATCAAATACACACATTGAAATGAAAATGCACATGCATTTAAACAAATATCATAGTTTGTATGAAATAAACTACATTAAATGTTTCTATCAGTATAAAATCCTGTGTGATAAAGCTTTGTACCAACATGTTCAGTGGTGCCAGGATGCTTATATTTTACAAAGCAGGCTGGAGGCTAACATTCCACTTTAAATGACAGAGGGTGTGAAAGCATGTGGAAGTGTATCTGTGTCGACTGAAACCCATCAGTGTGTAGAAATCAGTTTCATACAAACCAGCAGGCTCAAATCACAGCAATGCAAATTGCTTTAAATAATAAACACATTTCAAATGATGTGCTTTCTATGCAAACACAACAAATGCTTTAAGTGCCTTCCTTTTGCTACATTACAATAAAACTAACAAAAGCTTACAATAAGCCTCAGTTTAATTTATTGGAAAATTAAGTTTTATTTTATTTCCTTTTTCAAACATGCTTTGTCACAAAATTTCAGGAATGCCAGATGACGCAGCTGGTAAGAATATGTGCCAGAGCAGCTTTGCCCTACGAAAAGTTAATATGGAGGTGAATCCAAATTGCTTGACTTAAAAAATTATTTACAAATACAAATATCAAAATTGCATTGAAAAATGACGATATCTGAAGCTTTGAATGTGTCACAAAGCACCGAAAATGGAAAGAGTTTTGCACAGCTGCAACCTACCAAGAAAATGACTGTCAATTCAAACTTAAAAAGACTTAGAAGAACATTAAGCAAAGGAGCTCCAAACAGCCCATTTAAACTCTGGAGGAGCTGCAGAGCTTTACAGGAAATGGAATACTGGAAACTCCTAGTCAGGTCACTACATGCAGTTTGGCACTATTTAGGAAACAGGTAACTTCTGAAGCAAATTAGTTACAGTGGGTTTTATTTGGTTGCTATCAGTAAAAAGGGTTGAAAGCATGTATTAATTACCAATGCAAATTTAAGAAAACTACATACCCTTTGCAATAATGCACTACTTTTTGCTGAGCTACGATGTAAAATCCCATCTAAATATGATAAACTTAGTGGCTGTGACCTGACAAAATGTAAACAAGTTTAAGGGGAATGAATACCTTTGCAAGGCACAGTTCCTATTAGCAGAAGGTCACCAAACACAATACTGTTCTCTGCAATAAAGATTTGAAACTGTGACAACTGAATGCAAGTGGCTGCTCTGCAAGCAGATTAAGACTTCAACAGTGATATGAAAATGACAGGCCTCGGGCTGATGTGTATAATCCATGTGAATCCAAATGTTCACAAATTAGGTTGAGAGATGAAGATAAGTGGTGGGGGCCAAAAAGTTTGAAAATGAAAGTCAGGTTGAATCTCCTTCTCTGAGAGTTACTAAGTATTCAGGAAAAGCTTCATTATGTCCACTGTGAAGATGACATTATGCTATAGCGCTAAATAAAAGCACAAAGGACATATAAGGGAGGCTTCTCGTTTTAAATATTTAATGTAAATGCAAATTATTACCACACAACTTCCCTGAGATTTCACAGTTGCAGATAATTATTTTAATTAAAAGAATAGAACTTAGTAACTAAAATAACAGGTCAAAAGTTAAAATGCTTAACTGCACTTAATTTTTCCTTTAAACAAGTCCATGTTTGCCTCAACCACACTTTTTAGAGCAATTTGAGAGTCATCTTGTGCGTGACAAGTAGAGCAGATTCTGGATTCGTGAGGATGTTTTTGTTGACCCAGGGTGACAGACCTTAAGACTTATTTGGCTGGAAGGAATGCTTGTGTCCAAGTGCCAAGAACCCACCCTTAGCCAGAAACACAAAGTCTAATTCCTCTGGCTCCTCGGTGCCAGCCTCTGTCTCTTAGCTACACACACAGTCCCTGAAATGTATACTCGCACAATGCTACACTCAGGCATGAATGCACATGTACAGAAGCCTACATATTCAGGAGGTGAAACTCATTGAAGAATCCAAACATTCTTGATTCATGTAAACAAATACTGCTTACAGCCTGAAACAGTCCACTGAGCATCTGACAGTTCTCACCTGGACTCTTCTAGCAGCAATAGGAGCCGGCAACGTGGGGTTTCGGTGGCTGCTATGTGACCCAGTGTCCCAAATACACGCTCTGCAGCAATTACATCATTCATGGTCACCTAAAATCAACAAAGAAAAGTTCACTGATTGCTATTTAGCATGTTTCTACAGTTGACTTAGAACCTAAAAACGTTAAGTCTGTCTTTCATGGTTTATGAAGTACAATAACAGCGGTATAGGAGAGCAGACTAAAGATACATTACACTTAAGAGTTTAGCTTAGTCAATGTTAATGTGCTCCTGCGAAATATAAATGACATAGCTAAGAAAGATGCTGACTTTCAGTCTGCCAAGAGTAAAAATAAAGTTAGGTATAATGATGTGTTCACTTTATATCGTTCATACAGCAAAGTTAAATGAGAAAACACAATATTTCATGTGTCTGTAAGTAACTATTTGTTTCACAAAACCTTCTCATCTGTAATATACAGTTTACAACATTTCCTAACCCTAACCCCTAACCCGTTCTTGATGCATTTGTGCTTGATTTCTAAACTGATAGAAACAGGTTGTTTTAGTCAGACTGATGGAACCACCTCTCAATGCACTAATAGCAGGAAGTCTTTTGGGGTATGTTTCTACATTGTCCTAGCCAAAACATTTAACCTAGGCCTCTTCGGACCAGACCACCTTCCTTCACATGTAAATGGCCTGCACTTGCATAGCACTTTACACTACATTCACCTGCTGATTGTGGTAAGTTGTACAGCCTGCCCTGAGCAGACTGACAGAAGTGAAGGCTGTGATTAATGTTATCTAACAAACCTCTGAGATCTTCATAGAACAGAGATTATATATAGAGATTAAATTATACACAGATGGACCCAATTTACTTGTTAGGTGGAAGATATTTTGGGGTATCAGAGTAAAGGGAACTGAATACATATCAGAGTTTTCTGAGTTCTATTTGTAAAATATAAACATAGACATTCAAGTAATACTTTTCTTCTACTAAACAATAATGCACTAATTTCTGTTGGCGTGTCACAAAAAGTCTCAGTATTGAAGTCTGTGGTTGTAACGGTGAAAAAGTTCAACATGCATACTTTACTACAAGATGGATACTGTACTACAAATGCAGTATTCATGCACTGTACATACTGGTCTGTACTGAAACAGAAGCCAGCCCTCACCTCCTGGCCATTGATCTTTTGAAGGTTGAAGTGGTAGAGACGATAGATGATGAATGAGCGCCACAAAGCCAGGCTGACCACTGGGTTTCCTTCTGGATGAATGGTCAGTTGGTCCAGACGCCTCACCTGAGCCAGAGCAGCGAGCTGGGGGAGACGGCTGATGTTGGTTTCCAGAAATATCAGGTGCTAAGAAAGAAAAAAACAAGTCCTACATCAATATTTTTTTTAATTATTTGTTAAAATGCCAAAGAAAATAAAGGGTAAAAATTTGCTTTAGGCTAAAACTCTATTTCAGTATTTGGCAATTTAAAGTATTACACTGCTATCAACAAATATAGAGTAACTTGATGTAATGTTTTTGTACAAAAAGATCCAGTACCTACCAAAGAAAAGACAAAGACTGAATGTCTAGCTAACTAAACCAATGCAGGTGCCAAAAACACAAGTTTCTAAATTTCACATTTGCACCAATCAGGGTTATCTTGGCAAATATTTTGCAACTGTAACATAACAAAAATATGATGCAGTTTTGAACCCAAAAACAAATCAGGTCATCCTGAATTGTCCATCAAAGGAAATGCCCCTGCTTACTTTTCAACTTTTCTTTGAATTATTCTTAGGATTGTTTTAACCCTATTTCCTGATGTGAATTTACACCTTTTTTACACCTTGTGTTTTCTTATGTGATTTTTACTCAATTAAGATAATAAAGCCACAGATTGATGAATCTGATTGATGACGTGGGAGTTCTTTTTTTAAGAAATAAGGGGAAAAACATATTTTTCCAGAATTAATATGCTGATCACCAACAAAAGCCAATTTGAAGACTAATTTCTACTCAATGTATATTTTCCTATTTTAGTTTTGATTTTGATTTTTTATTTTTAAATAGTTTTCCATGTAACTGGTGGCCTCACCGACAGATTTGGGAACTTGACTCTTATCCTAGGAAGTGTGGGAACGATGGCATCAAAGTTAATGAAGCGGAAGGCGATGACGGTGACGGCACCAGCAGTCTGAACACCCCAGCCTCTCTCCAGGGCCTCCAGGGCTCCAAGTCCAAATAAACGCAGGGTGTCTCCATCAAGCTCCGCCAGGTGACTGTCAGACAAGGACAAGCTCTGAACGTTGCCACTCCCTGTCTCCACAAGTCTGGAAAGAAAAACATGAAAACATCCTATTTGAAACAGAAGTGTTTCAAATAGGAAACACTTCTGTTTCCTATTTAAAGGGAAGTTTAAAGGCTAATCTTTGAGGAGGCAAAGGAGGATACAGCTATTTGAAGAATTAAACAGGAGGTGGCTGACAGTATCCTGCATGTTTTGGTTAATAGCTGCTCTTTGCTTACCTGCACAAGAGCTGAAGTCCTTATTTAATGAGAAGAAAATCTTGAGAGCAGAGAATCTTAGCAAGGCTAAATGAGATGTGTACCCAGGTGATAATTAGCAGCCTGTGTACTCACCTTTTTAGGTTTACATATACTCAGGGGACATTGCTTTATAGCAGGGTATCATAGAGTATCACTGAACAATTTGAGTTCAGGCCGCCAACAAACTAATTACCCGTTTTCATACCGAACATAATGACTCTGTGGCTGAGACCCAGAGTGGATAGACTAATCCTTAGATGACAGAAGCTTAATCCAATACTGTTCTGACCAAGTTTTAGAAATCTAATTTCTTGACTTCACAAAGGTAGTCAAGGTCAGTTGACAACACACAGTACTATACTCGGGTAAAAACAAAAAACAAAGACTTTTTGAGGAACTACAAGACTTTACCTATGGAGATGAACAAGACATTTCTGTAAAATAAAATCAGACGTACTTTGAGTAGCTTCCTCTTATGAAACATCACACCACTGTCAAAGTCTTTCAGCTAGACAATGATATCAAACACACAATCGCTAGACTTGAATCTACTGTAGTTAAATCAATGTAAAGAAGTGAAGAACACAGACGAGACTTAGACACTTTTAAGTTTAGAAAAAGTTTGTGAGAAAGAATGGGTCAAAGGATTACCTGAGCAATGGAAGTAAGTAATCTTCAGTAATATTTATTTTTACTGTACATTGGATCAACTAAAGATTGAATCAAAAGCATTCTGTTTAGCATGCCCAACGGCTCTGTAAATGTTACACTGCAGAGCTTGCCTAAAAGCCAATGCTAAGGATGAAACACTAAGAATGAAAGATATTGAAAAAATAAAATAATTGATAAATATATACCAGGTGTAGAAATCCACATTTTCCTCATTCATTTCTTTCTGATGTTTTTTCCAGCACTCTCTACAGTTTGGGCATTGTGATATATGTGGGCATCTACTGCAGTTGTGCTCCATCCACGAGGTTGACTATTGCAAATTGTGACCTTGTGACACTTGGAATATATTAGCCAGCAATTATGCATTGCAGTTTTCTGCAATATAAACAATGTGGACACTGGACTTCTCTCCTAATACAGAATTACCAGCACAATGGCGAACACAGTGGCATTGATTTAGTTAACATCAATGCAGCTTTAGAAGATACTTCACATCTTTACTGCAGCTAAAAACAACACTGGAATGTGAATTAGAGTCAGGTCTTAATAACTTGGAGATGAAGCGTGACATATGGAGAAAGCACACAAAAAATGAGAAAAACTTGTGTGCACCATCAATCCTCTGCACTATGTCAGATGATGTCTCTCCATGATCAGGGCTGAAAGTCTGCCAGGTGGCTCTGAGCTCCATTGTGTCACAACGCTACAGATAAATCATGAAGGCGGAGAACAAGGCACGGAAAATGATGTGAAAAAAAACTATGGCAGTAACAAACCCTGAATCTACTTCAGTTAGCTCCATCTCACATAATCCCACAGCTCTATTAAAAGTGACATCTGTCATCTCTAAAGAAGCTTAATCTTCCCAAAGAAACATCCAATGCACGCATTTACAGCTGTCTGAATAATGTAAGGCAGTCACACTGTCTGAGTTAATTTCATTACAACATAGCATTCCATCCTTTCATTAAAAGTGAAAACTACTAAGAGTCGTTGAGGCCAATAATTTGAAGTGTTCCAACATCATGTGTTGTTTCAAGATTTCACCTCTCATTAATGAATCTGCGTAAACCTTTTTCCTCATCTTTCTATCTCGACTGATGCGCTAGACACATTCCACCTGTCTTCTGCCTTAAACATTTGGCAAATGAAAAAGACATGACCCTGCATCAGCTATGGTCTGGCAAATTCTGCTCCCGTAAATCTCAATTTGCTAACAAAATTAACATGCTCAAAGTGGCGTCAGCATTAACTTCAGTCTCATTCCGATTTGTCGCCAAGTCGTGGTAGCTAATGTCAAGCAGAGATGAGATCATGTGTTTTCTTTCTACATGAAAGAAAATTCTTTCTTAATCCAACGAATCTTATGATCTGTTTAAACAAACTGAGGAAATTATGTTTAAAGAGAGAGAACATTCTGTTCTCTCTGAATGTGACAACCGCGATCAGTTAATGCACACTGCTGCAGATTTCAAAATAAATTTCCACAACAGCAAGAAAATGAAGACTTGGTAGAAGCTAAAGTAGAGAGCGGAATGCCTATTCATGAAAATAAAACTGAAGTTTAGAGAACTATTTTGAAAAGTTAACTCTAATTTTGTGCAAATATCAGTGGTATCTTCAGTCTGTCAGTCTGCCCATACAGACTTCCATGTAATGCTAAAGTTATTAAACTATAAATAGGTAGACAAAATGCAAGTTTAAGAAGAAATGATGTTATATCTAAAGTACCCTTAAATGAACTAAGTAAGATTAAACAAGAATTTGTTGTGCAAATGATTAATGTTAATAAAGAACCCGTCAGCTTCCTTAACAACTAACTGTATTTAGTTGTTAAGGTGGGATATATCAAACATAACTTAAAAGAAATTGAATTTGCAACTGGACACCTTGAAGTTGGCCTCTGTGTCCTTAAGCAGCTCTTGCTCTTTCCGACACTTGGCATTCAGCATGTCATTACAACAAGCTCAATTAAGCCATTAACAACCTTTCTTAGGAGCACAGCACTGAGAAATAGTTTGCATGATAAGCTCAGCAGAGTCGCTGTTCCACCAGGTGTTAGCTAATTGTTGCCGTCACTATTCTGGAGGATCTGAGTAGGGAAGGCACAGGGGAGGGGTGCTCTGTGAAGCGGAAGCTCGGCTGGAGAAATAAGCTTTTACTTTGTGAAAGCAAGCATTTAAGAAACCATGAATGACTGGAATCAGGATTCAAGGATTGCTCAAACATGTGTGAAAGAATTAAAGCAACACCTCAGATATGTGTTTCATGAGGGAATAACATTGTAACATGATAGAAAGCTCAAAAAAATCTATTGAGTCTACACTGGACTGAATCATATCAGTTGTACCTTTTCCCTCATTGAAACTACTTTAAAAACAAAAGTGTTGGCATTGAAGGTTTTTGTTTTGGGGCTATTTTTACATCACAATGCCGGGAGGAAAGGCATTCTCTGAAACATGTAATAATATTCCTTCAGACGGCCCTCGCTTTCATCAAAGCCCTCCTCTTCATAACTCACCCAGAGCTGGATCACAGTGTGTGCATGAGAAGCTACCAGACATTTGACTTCACAAAACAGTTTTCAACATCGTGTTATGAAGTCTAGCAGGGGAAAGCCTGTTTTTTAACATCTCCCACAGATACTTGTTTACTATCTCTCAAGGTGCATGACTAAGGAAGGTCTTTTGGTCCTGAGCATGTAAATAACAGGGCCACTGTGTTACTTAAACATATTATAAGGTGTGTTGGGAACAACAGCTGTTGCAGATATTGCATTCCTCAACTGCTAAATGGTATTTTAGTTACTGAAGATTTTACAGGGACATCAGTTCCAGAAGTCAAGTAACGCATCGGAAAACATATCTCAGGAGTTGATGGGAGTGGATCTGTGAACAGCATTAATGCTGCATTAAACATGAGAGGAGTTTTTCCTTACTTCGGATCTCGAGGGCTGTTAGGACGGCTGTTGGTGCGGAGTCTGTTTTCTGTTCCCCCTGATGGTCGTTCTGGTCCTGAACCCGGACTTATCCGTCTGTTGGAAAAATGCAAAAACTTTCAGCAACATTAAAACACAATGTGTACAAACCTGAGCAAATTAGTGTCACTCCTGCTCTTCATTTGTTTGCTTGTCTCTCTGGTTGTGATGAATTTATATTTTGAGACTTTGGCTATAGAAACAAGGACCTGGGATGAAAGTAGTTATTTGAAATCATCCTAAAGAGACCACAAATATCTGAAAAAAAAATCCTGAAAATTCCTCCTTGTCATGACACTTAACGATAAACTAGACCTAGAAATGTTCATGCCTATGGCAAATAAGATAAGGCCACATGAATTTGAACATACAGGTTTTTATGTCTACTTTGGGTTTAGTAATAGGACCACTGTTATAGTATATTGAAAAAACTCAGATTATCATATTTTGTCACATTACAACCCAAAAATGGATTTAAAACTCTGAGAAGTGTGGTGTCCATTTGTTTTCAAACAGAAACCTATCAGGACATGGCTGTCCACAAGGTGAGTGTCAACTATAGAAGGTGCCAAGAGGTCCATGGCAATTCTACATAAAGACAGATTTGGACCTAGTGAAATTTGGTGAGAAAAAGTTATTGTTCAAAAACAAGCAATACAAGCAATAGAAGTCCCACTTGCCACAGTGGGGGACAAAACAAGTATTTGGAAAAAGTCAGTACAAAATTCAATAGTTCAATCTATGAATGACGTGTGTGGGCAAAAACTGACACTGCACACCACCCTGAACACACTATTCTCAAGGTCGAACATGGTCTTAACAGAATCATGCTGTGGGATGCTTTTATTTCCTAGGATGTGCAAGATGGCCAGAGTTGACAGAAAGATGGATTAAGTTAAATACAAGGCAATAGCAGAGGAAAACATGCGAGAGCCACACAAAGACTTGGAATTAAAGCAGAGGTTAACTTTCCAGCAAACAACCAGAACTACTGGTTGTTTGCCAGTACAACCAGTAGTTGTACTGGCAAACAACTACTTGTTGTTTGCCAGTACAACAAACTGGCAAACAGTTTGATCAAAGCATAGTCATGTGTTAGAATGGCACAGTCAAAGTTCAGACCCATATTCAATATATTCAATCGAGAATCTATCATAAGAAATAATAGAACTGTGTTCACATTTATTCCCTATTCAATCTAACCGAGTTGGAACAATTATACACAAAAGAAAGAGGCGAAATATCAGCCTGAAGGCGTGAAAAGCTATTGGAGATAAACAACAAAAACCTGCAGCTCAATTTGCTTCTTAACATAATTTCATTAAAATAAATTTTGACAGCAATGTGACAAATTGTAGAAAATTGCAAGGGGTAACGGATACATAGCAAGGTACTGCAGTTTTGGCAAAATAGTGATTCCAAATGTTTTAAAAAAAATGGTCTGGTATTTTATAAGAAACATTATGCAGTACGCACCTTGGTTCTTCTGGAGACGTCTCCTGTCCAAGGCCATTGGTCTGCGCGGGGCTGTGAGCAGGACTGTTCTCTGGACTAGCGTCCTCCTTAGAGCCGTTTGTTGGAGGCAGCTCCAAGCAGGCTTTGACACCCTCCCACTGCTGGGCCGCATTACGGATCGCTAGACGGCGCTTCTCCTTGATGAATACATCAAACACACAAACACAAAAGGTGTAACTACTCCAGTACATTGCACAGTACAGTGTATACATTTAGAGTGCAATTCAGTTCTTAGGAGACCAAAAAAAAGATAAAAAGCTTTTGATATTTGTGGTTCCGTTTGGTCAGTTGTCTGCTTCCTGCTCATTCTGCAGAATGAAGTGCATAACTTGCCACATTATTCCTTCCTTGTTCTATTACAGTTATTCCTTCCTGATAACTCACTGCAAAACCTAATCAGAACAAATTCCTAGTAAGAGTGTTTAAGACTCCATGGCTTCCACATTCATTACAGAATGGATGTTGAAGTTAGGTCACTGAGGGAAACTATGCCAATCTCTCTATTAGGAAAGTGCAAGTTATTTGTTAAAAGGTTCATGCACAAGACTGAGTATTCAAGATCACATAAACAAAATGCCGTTGTCAGTAAAGTATTTGCCCCCTCACATGCTTCTTCTGTTTTTGGTTTTACATCACATCTTAAATGATTCAGATCAAAGAAATGTTAATATCAAAAATTGAATAAAATACCATAATAAGTTTAAATGGTTATTTTTCTTTGTAAAGGGAGAAAAACAATCCAAAACCAATGTGAAAAAGTGATGTCCTCCTTATTAAATCCTGAATTAACTGTGATTAGCTTTGTTTTTGTAAAGTTTAGATCAGTTTCTCTTGAGACATTGAGGCCAGATTGCAATCTGAAGTGTAGAATCAAGACATTACTTAAATACTTCCCTGTCTGACAACATGAAGTAAGGTAACTGATCTCGAAAAGAAAATGCCTCTCATAAAGGAATTCAAAAACAGATGATAAACAAAGTCATCAATATCCATCAGTCTGGAACAGCTTACAAAGTAATTTCTAAGGCTTTGGGACTCCAGTGAGTCACAGTGGGAGGAATTATCCGGAAATGGAGAATACATTAAGTTGTTCTGAAGATTTTAGGGAGCAATTACTTTTCACTCAGGGTCAGTTTGGTTTGGATAGACTGTTTTCCTTAATAAATGAAGTCCTAATTTAAAAACTCATTTTGCTCATGTTGCCTGTTCTGGTAGTCTGATGACGTAAAACAGAAAAACTCTTAAGAAATCTCTGGGGGTGGGGCGAATATGTTTTCACAGTCCTTTCTTAAGTTCCTGAAATACAGCTTTCAAATAAGTTCTGAGATTTTGTTTCACAAAAAAGCATGTTACATTATTTAAACAACAAAAAAAACCTTGCATATAAACACCCCAGGAATAATTGTAATACATCACTCATTCATTGCGTAACTATATACATTTTAACACAATTTAAAAAATTAAATAAAATGGATCAGAATAAGGCAACTGTTATATCTTTAAAAGAATTAGACCTTAGGAAGCCTCAGTATAATTAAAGCTAAATTGAACTTTTTCAACAAATGCTCATCTATGTACCAAAAACAACTAAGCAATTATCTGCAATCTAACATACAAAATATTAGTTGCACTTGAAATTGCACATCAGTACACTCAACCCATGCAGATCTTAACACCAGAACAAAGCAAATACGATTAGTACCTTATGAATTGTCTGCTTGTGACTCTCCTTCTTCTTTTCTTCCTCTTTTCGAATCAATACACCTGCCATGCGCCGATCCTCGTCCTGAAAAGGAAAGCTGGTGCAATCATGGTGTCGCTCCATTCATGAGTTGTGAATTATTCAACAGAGCTAGGAGGGCGTGAAGGGGGATCACAAAAGAGACAGTCTGGGTCTAAAAGACTCTTCCCAGCACCAGAGATCGACCACTATGGAAGCAGGGCGAGGAATCCTAACACCAGCCAACTGCATCACAGGATTATCTGTCTGATTTCCAGTCTCAGATAAACTGAGCCCAGCTGTTGTGGAAAGGCAGAACTCCCAGAATGCAATGCTCTCAAAACAATCTGAGCCTGCTGGCTAAGAGCGAGGGGATATTCAGCTTTCAGTGAAAAGCTAGCAGAGGCGCAACTTCAGAGTGATCAACAGAGTTTGATCCATTGAAATGAAGAAATAATGTCAGCAGCTGGAGGAAGTTTTGATTCGATCTTGTGAATACTGTCGCACAAACTGAAAAACAAAAGATTCTAATTCTTGAAAATCTTGAAATCTTGAATCTTGAAAACATGAAAGTCTTCTGTGTTAATTACTTTAGTGCGGAAGTTTAAAGCAATTAAATTCCTAGTGATTTTGTGAATAATTGCATTTATAATAAGAACATTAGAAAGCATCTTCAAATGTGAACGGCCAATTGGACAGTTTTCGCAAATGAAAAAAACTGATGCAGTGCCTTCTAAAAGTATTTTTTATCCTTGAATATTTTTACATTTTATTTGGTTAGAACTGGTCCAGACCCAAATTATTTTAGAAAATGTGACAAAGCTTTGAATGCTTTTTTTGTCAGAGTGTCCATCCAATCTGAGAGGGCGTTAGCAAATTTACAAAGCCGGAAGGGCAAAAGTCTTTCAAGATGGTACATCAAAACACAATTTATATTTTAATTTTTTTTTATTTTTATTTTTTTTACAAAACAGTTATGAATTTCTTTTCACTTGACAAATATGAGTGACTTTGAGATGATCTATCATGTAAAAAATCCAAATAGAATACATTAAAGTTTATGGTGTAATGAGTCAGGTTGTGAAAAATGAAAGGCTATGAACATATTTTTAAGGTGGTGCATTGCATTTCATTGGATAGTATCTGCAAGTGAGAAAAACGGATACATTTGGATCAAGTATTTTTCTGATCTATAGAATTAAATTTAACTAAGTAAAATATATTTCCCCCAATAAATGAAGCATATGCAGTACATGGGCTGTTTAAACCTCCTCTTCATTTTCTTCTAAATTGTGAAATATTTTCCTCTGTTTCATTAATAAGATTTAATCTACCAGCAGTTAGCCTGAGGTCTTGACAGATTAGTGACAGCGTAGTGCAGTGGAGGAATTTTTGTCCAAAGCAGATCAGGTGAAATATCATTTAGATCACTGTTAACAGAGAGGCTCAATTGCTGAATGAAAGAAAAAGAAACAGACTGATTTCTAGGTCTTTAAGCTGTAGGCAGTAGCTTGCTGAAGATATTTCACGTATCACACACAGATCATGAATCTTGAAAAACTTGGTGTTCCCTTTTTATGTTTTGAGGGCGAGGTCTGTGGTACTGTCAGATTCCTTTCAGGTACAAGCTCAGACCTGGGTGCTCATTTCTGAATGCAAGCTAATGCTCCACTGTAACATATTCATGACATGTGGTAGAAATACAATGGTGCTTATTATGGTAATAATCAAAATGCTTTACAAAGTAAAGTAAACAGGATTTAAATTTATGTATCAATCTATCTATTGTATGTATGCATGTGTACATGCATAGATACATACTAGAGCTGTATCTATGCATTAAGAACATTTAAATGGTGTGTTTGCATTTAAATGTTCTTATATAACATGGTTGGTTAGGTATTAATATTAGCATCTACAATGATGCTCCTACAGCACATTTTCTCTCTTTTTGTTGCAATAGTCTTTAGAAAAATACTTAGTCAGCAGTCAAGATCTTTAAGAAAGTAAAGTTTCAAAAGTGCTTCTCAAACTACTACTTCTTTGTGCCATTAACCCATTAACGCCTGAATAAGCCAATGAAAAAAGAGTGAGTCTTACTGTGATGCGCTTCATGTCCAGCTGTCTCAGGTGAAGCACACAGCGCAGGACGGCCTGCTTGTACCATGTCTCCAGGGCTACAGGATTCCCATCCAGGGTGAGCTCAGAAATGGACTGCGACTCTCCAAGACAGGCTAGCTGATCAAAACTAGGTAGAGAGGAAGAACATTGTGAGCTCTTAAGAACAATGCGTCACTGCATAAACCACTGAGCCATAGCTTATGCTTAAATAATGGAGCTTTTAGGCAGCCTGTAATTAACACTGAAGTCAAAGAGAAGGACATCCTTTACCATCTTTGTATCATAAAGGGTCATTTGTAGACGCGAAGAAGCAAAATCATGACAATATTGATTATATTAGCATTTTTGTCCCTTTTGGTGTTTGACTGCCTATTTTTACACCTTTCTGTGGTTTATATTGAAATAAACAGGATCAACTTTATAAATTAGATTATGATTCTATTCTACTGAATAAATGTATTCCAGTGACTACTTCAAAAATAAAATTAGTAAATGGCATATAGATTATAATTCAGTTATTTTTTGTGATTATGGCTTACATAACTCACTATACATAGTGAGTTATGTAATATATAAATATATAAACCCCTCAAAATTAATTTTCTCTGAAAATCTGATCATATAAAACCAGTAAATAAAGAACTTTTTTAAATATGTAAATGCCAGCCTACGGAAAAGTATATCCATGCACTGTATAAGCACTCAGTTCTTGGTCAGGGATCTTTGTACATTTAATTACTGCATCAGTTGTCGTAGCATTGACACAATCAACCTGCAACTCTGCTGAAGTGTCAAGAAAGCACAGGTTGATTTAACAACTGTCATCAGTTTATTTGCATTGTTGAGTCTGGTGTTTCTCATCTTCCTTTTTTTTTTTCAAAACTCCTGTACCTGAAAATAAAATCCATAAAACTTTTCAGCTGAGGGAAGCATGAAGTGGTAAAAATGAATTCCAGGTAGATGGCTGAACCGACTACATAAACACAATGAACCAACAGCACCAAATTGCATGGCTTCCTAAATCTTCAACTCTCACACTAGACCTCAAACAAATTGGATTTGTTGCTAAATCTGCTAAACTTTTCATTTCTAATTGACTGTCCACTGGGCAACTGTCAAGTCAGTTTCTGTTTTAAAAAACTGTAATCATTAATTATTACGTAACAGTCAAATTTTCTGAGAAACTCAGAAAATTTTCTAGAAAAGTCTAGAAAAATTGTTTTATTTAGCTGTAAGCTATAATAAAACACAAACAGTTTACATCTGTTTGTGTATATATATATATATATCACCCTGTGTAATGAATAATAATCATAATGTGAAGGTTTCATTTAATTGTATTCAGTCTATTTAAATATACCCATTATAAAAAAAATATGTAGATGATGCCATTAAAATTCCTCAGCCAGTTTCAATGCTTTGTAGGTTTGCAGGAAAGATGATCGTCTTGGGACAAATTGGTCTCAACAGGACTTATCCCTTCATTCTGTCATATGTTTTGTAATACCGTCACAAATACCTCATCCTTAGTGACAAGTTTTGAAATATAGAATGTTTCTAAGAAACAAAGAAATGGGTAAAAGAAAATGTCATTTGAAACTTGTTTAAAGTGGTCTATCAAGACTTTTAAGGCTTTAAAAAAGATGCAAAAATGTAAGCCTTTTTTAGTGGCTTTTTAAGATTTTGTAGAGACCCTAAACATCACACTTTTTAGGATATTTCTGTTTCAAGGTTCTCTACTGGGTAAGGTAGGTACACCAAACAAATGACTGTGCTCTGATTATATACCTAGCAATAGAGCACAACTGTTCCTCTTTCAGTATTATATATTTTCAAATGTTTATCCCAGGCTTTAAGCTCTTGCTATAAGTTTACGTTCAACAGGATTGGCTTAATTAAAATAAAATATGAAATACAAACAACAACAAAAAAACGAAACAATTAGCATGCACAAATTACCCATTTCTTATTATATACATTGTAATTAAACTAAGAAGACACTGTAGAGTTAATTGGAGCTTTTTTATTTTAACTCAGTATCTGATGGTATTTATTTGTTCCTGACTATGTGTGACCCAATGTTGAATCATGCTGACACTTGAACAACAGTGCAGGCAAGAGATGTCAGGTCAGATCTAACAGTACAAGGTTAACATGGACAAGTAGGCTGTCCCACCATGAATCCCACATTCAGAGGAGATGCTGTGTTGCTCTGACAAAGTAACTCTGAGATACCTCCTTTGTTTAAAGATCGGTGAGGAAGGAACAAAATAATAACATATTTCCAGGGGTGACAAAAGTGTAATTTGGGATATGATCAAACCAAAACAATGCCTATAACTTCAATTCAAAATCTTAGTAACACCTTTATTACTTTTTCTCAGATTGTGTCTTTGGTTCCCTGAATAACTTTAAGCATTCATCACAACTATTTCATACCTAGCATTTCAAATACACACAAAAAGGATACATGTAAGTAGATTATGTCTGTATTGTTCTCAGGACGTGTGTGAGGCTGTGTCCGTTCTGCCTCTTTTGACAGAAGCTGCCAAATCCCAGGGGAAGGGACGTGGCACAGTCCAGCCACCATCCCTGTCTCTGCTCTGTGGGAATGAGGGAGTTAAGCAATACCAGCTCTTACCTGTGGATGTTGTTGCAGCTGAGAAAGAGACGCTGCAAGCCGGCCAGGCGGTCCACCTCAGTCTAGAAAGAGAAAAGGGGAGAGGAAAGACAGAGGGGTGGATGGAAGTGAAGAGAAGAGGATGTTCAGGACGAGGGCACTGCATCGTCACAGCTCTGTTTGCCTCTCCATTCCCTCAGTCACCTTGCAGCTCTTTGCTCTAGCATTCAGCATCCTCATCCACTCTGCGCATGCACACACACACACACAGAGCATGCTGCCTTGTCTGCACATGGAGGGGAGGGGCAGCAGAAAGAGAGAGAGAATGAGAGAGATGGCATGAGGAGAACAGTGGGAGGGGAGTGTGTGCTGCGCTAATGCAGAGATTTCCTGCAGCAGGAGGCTAACTTGAAATGCTAACTGGGACATTTACACATCCAGGAGCACAAACAGCTAATGGCCACAGAACTACATCACACTATAAAACAAGGGCAGCAAAGGTAAAGTCAATAAGAAAAAATGGCCTAGAACTGCTTTTACTGACTCGTCAGCTCCCATTCAAAATCAATACACACAAATACAGTGAGGGGGTGGGATGAAGAACAGCAGCTGGCCAGCTGGCATGCTGACCTGGACACAGAGAAACAAAGGACTATGTCATAAAAACAGCACCTAATCAGATGTCAGAAAGGTTGTACTTCATGTAGAGCATCTTACGATGTGTATGTGTGTGTGGATGACCAGTGATGCACATGATGGGAGCAGAGAGGGCACTCCCAGCAGCAGCCTGAATGAGCTGTGTCAGCATCCACCCATCCTGCAGCCAACGCCTCACATCGCGGTTTAGATTTCCTGCCCAGCTTCTGCATAAATCAGACTGTAGCCTAGCTTAGCTTATGCTAGCTCCTTCATTGACAGCAGTACACCAATGCAGCAGATACGCATTTCTTAGAGTTATCCACAGTCTACATCCATACACAAAGTATGGATTTGCACTTTGAATCTTTCGTTCTCACTACAGGCCTCATAAATTCAATAACATAATTTTAATAGTGTGAACCATCTGGCTTACAAGCCATTCAACTGCCTGAATTTCACTCACATACACTGGTTCAAGATGACAGTCTTGGTGTAATGTGTGTAATGTGTTTTTCTGGTATATTTTTCTTCCAAACAACTGAGAATTGTTTAAGCACCACATTATTGTTGCCCACTATTATGACCATTCAGTAGCATAATCCACAATGTCACAAAGCTTAAATCATCTCAAACTGGGTACTTGCATATGAAATCTGGGTTACTCCAATTGCCTTCACAATTAAGGCTATTGGAGTAACCAACTGCCTAAATTAAGTTAATTGTTTGCCTGGGGGATGTGGTGGACGGGACAGTCACGTGATCAATGTTCAGTTTACCAATTTGCAGCAACTGTGTGACATTATGTCATATAAACTGAAATACCTGAGGAATCCTTGACACCTTGGTAAATCTAGGATAATAAAGGGTTTAGCACTATCAAAACATCCCCAGACCATTTCACCACCACAACCCAATTCGCAAGAGTGTTTTTTTTTTTTTTTGAGGTTCTGTGTCAGTCTTAGACAAACTGTAACAGGATACAGGCCTTACAAAAACATTCATAGCCAACACAAAAAACACTAAGAATCAAATGAGCTCAGATGAAAATAGAACAGCTAATTGTACCTGCCACCATCAGTCAGATAACCATCAAGCAAGCAACATCAAAGGTTTCCCTTGTATCGAAAACCATACAAGTTAATTGCACCTTTTACAGCAAATTGTTGTTTGATAGTACCATGTTCGATTAAGAACCTGGGATTTCTCAATATGCAGTGCCTTTTGGATCGTGAGAAATTTGAGTTTATTTGAAGTAATTCTATTCACTGTATTTCCCAGGGAACCTCTAATACTTTTCTTTGAAAAAGACCCAAGTCATGCTGTCCAGTGTTATCCAGCACTGACAATGTACCTCACTCCCCAAATCCCTGCCCGTGTCAGCCTCTGTGTGGATGCTGGTGAAGAAGCAGCAGCTGCATACTGTCTTTAGCTAAAAATAGCAGCTCTATCCCAGACAGAATGATGTCATCACTGGGCTGATGAGCTACAACAATCGCCCACCAATGTGCTCTCTTTTTCAACCAACCTGATCGATTCGAACCAATCAGCTGAAAGGATTTGCTGGGAGCCTGTGCACAGCTGCATGCTTGTGCCTCCTTTTGTGCCTGCAGGGTGTATTTATCTGTGTGCCCGTGCCTTCACCTTTTTTTAATCCTTGCCTCACCCTCTGCTCACTGACAGCCTGCGTGTCTTCAATTTTCACACTTACTCTGAATTCCAGTGGATGTGCTACTCCAAAAACATTGAATAAGCTCTCACCAAAGCATGCAAAATGACACACCACAAAAGGGGAATGAAAGGCACTCAAATAAACACCACTGCGCGTGGGCCCTGATGGGAATTTTTCATATGTTGTTGAATTTTGAGGCAGGTCTTTCAATAGGGCAGACATGCAATAAGATCCTGGGAAGTCTTTTCTAAGGTGCACCACAACTGCAGATTAATTCTTTGCACGAAACCTGCTTGAGGTCTTATGTCAATCAAAATCCTTTGCTGTTCTCTGTACAATGTTGCATGCTCTTGGATCATATTTGTACTATTTGGATTGTAACAGGATTATTGTTCCTGTTAAATTATCATTTTTGTAGATGCATATGTGATTGTATTCAAGCAAACTGTTTTTAATGTTAGTTCCTATGGGGAAAAAAGCAGAGCTCTCCTCACACAGAGATGTTAAGCTAATTAATCTATAGTAACACTTTGAAAGTCTGCTGCAGATTGTCTCGCATTAACCATTTTTAGGCTGCTTAAATCAAGTAGCTCAGAAGATGAGAAAGCCCGAGTGCTAATCCAAAAAGATAGTCTGCTTCTGGAAGACACCTTTTTGCCTCATCTCACTGTTGCTTCTGTAGACTACTCTCTCTCTTTCTTGTTATATAAAAAGGATTTCTTCCTTTCTAACGTTTGCAAAATTACATAAACTGCTTTTTATTTATTTATTTATTTTTTTTACAAATGGATGGTTCACTTTCGTATCTGATTAGAGTGATGTGGAGAAACTATTATTAAAAGTATCAAGCAGACAAAGATAATCTTAGTACATACAGAACATAAATCAAATGGCGATTTTTTTAAGATGAGAAATTCAAGTCAACCTGCCCCTATATAAAGAAGTATTTACCACCTTGTTAAATCACAACTTAACAGTAAATAAGAGTAATAACAGAAAGCAGAGGCTGTACCAACAGAGGAGAAGGGAAGTTATTGTCATCTATTAATCTGGAAAGGACTATAAACCCATTCGTAAGGCTTTGAGACTCCAGCAAACCACAGCGAGAGCCAAATGGAGAAAACATGGAACAGTGGGGAACTTTCCCAGAAGAGGTTCACCTACCAAAATAAATTTGTCATTTTGTTTCACGTAATCAATAGTGAGTAGAAAAACTTGTTTCCTCATTCTACTGTGAATTATCTCATGTTACATTTTACATCTTTTATTTCAAATATAAATTCTTGCAATGCATCTAAACACATTATAAATCACCCCCAAATAATTAATTCAGTGAAAAGGTCAGATT
Source organism: Poecilia formosa (assembly GCF_000485575.1). NCBI lineage: Eukaryota > Metazoa > Chordata > Actinopteri > Cyprinodontiformes > Poeciliidae > Poecilia > Poecilia formosa. The sequence continues at coordinate 138,594 of NW_006799985.1, read as the reverse complement.
TATCCTTCAGATTTAGTTTTGAGGAGTTAGAGACTGAGCGATTTATGAAAATTAAACCAGCTAAATTCAGTTCAACAGAAGACGAATAATTTTAAATCAGTTTTGCTGATTTCACTTTTCATCTGCCTTCCCTTTCGTGTAAAGGAAACGCTTCTGCACCTGGAGGATGGCGTTTTACTGTGCTGTGATAAAAATGCTTGGCAGAAAGAAACACTAATGATAGAGACGAGAGAAACTGCTGATGGGTAGCAATTTCTATCTCTTCTTTTTCAAATAACATTAAATCCAGTAATTACTGTTTCTGAGCTTGAAGGCAAAGGACACGATGAGTGATAAGAGTTTTCACTCAATACACAAAGTTGGGATTTTTTTCCCCCTCGCTCAAGGAAGCAGACCAAGACTTAAGGGATTTGCATACAAATGAAGGGGCTTGTTTTGGCACGCACTGCTCTGTTTATCAGATTAAAACTATAGTAACCAAAGAGAAGTGATTTTCCGCGTTTCGAAAATCCAGTTTCTCTTTCACTGCACCGGAAAGTCAGTGGGAGGTTATGGATAATGACCTCCCAGATCTCCCTAGGCAACAAAAACAGGACGGATTTCACCCCAGACTCTCAGACAAGGACTATATTGATTTCACTTCTGGTTTCGCTGTATTTTTAACACGCATGCTCCATTAAATCTTATAAAAATGAGAACAGAAATCATCTATGGAAACTGAAAAAAAAATATTATTTGCACCTCCACCACATGTCAACATAAGCATGTGTGTTTTTTTTTTTCTTTTTTTGTAGAAAAGTAATGTGTGTATTATTCCAAGTAGAAGTGAACAAAATAAACACACACAGACACATGCATGCATGGTTCCATTTAGAAATGTACTTGTGATCATTAGAGCTCTGAGTTGAGGCATCGTCATACTGGATAAAAATAAAGCAGTGGGAAACGGTAAATTACAGCCATGAAAGCACACAAAACCCACCAACTCACCAGCTGTGCTGTGTATGATTAATTATTTTTTTCCCCTTTTATTCAGGCCATTGAAGAGAGGAAAAGAAAGCATTGGGGTGTTTTGCAAAGTTATTCATATCCCTTAAAGCTTCCCTTATTTTGCATTATTACAACCAAAAATACTATTGGGAGTTTATGTGTTAGACCACCACAAAATAGTAATTGTGAGGTGCAAGTAAAAAAAAATTAAAACTCTTTTACAAATTTAAAATATGAAAGTGTGACCAGCATATGTAAACAGCCTCCTTTACTCTGTTATGCCTAAATTCAATCTAGTGTAATCTCAATATTAATGAACAAATAGCATCATCAAGGCCAAAACACACAGCAGACAGATCACGGATAATGTTATGGGGAAAGTAGTGTTACAAAATAATATCCAGAGCTTTTGAACTAACACTACTTATCAACCTGAACACACCACCCCCTCAATAAAACTTGGAGGTTGCAGCATCATGCAGTATGAATGATTTTCTTCAGGTGGGAGAGGGAAACTGGTCAGAAATGATAGGAAGATAGATGAAGTTAAATACAAGGCAGTCCTGGAAGAAAGCCTGCAAGAGATTGCAATAAACTGAAGACTAAGCCGGGAGTTTAGCTTACAACACAATAAGAAGCCTAAACATACAGATAAAGCTACAATGGAATGGGTCAGACCATAGTATATTTATATGCTAGCATTTTCCAGTCAAAGTCCAAACCTGAATCCAATTGACAATTGCTTTTAAAAGACATTCTCTGACCAAATTAACTGAGCTTGAGATAGAAAAATTATTACACAGTATTAACTATTGGACTGAATATATACACATAATACACATTTCGAAATGGCTGTGTAATTCTTCTTTATTTGTGCAATTATGCCCTAGTTAGTTTTGTAGTACCAAATCCCAATAAAATTACATTAAAGTTTGAGGTGGTAGCGGGACTTGTAAAAAAGTTAAAGAGTTGTGAAATGTTTTTCAAGGAACTCCAGTTAAGACTTTTAACTTTACTTTCATTTAATACGTAGGGAAAACAAGACAGACCGCAATGTTGGTAAAGAGGCTTCTTACCACCACAGAGATGCAATTGTACTGCAGGTTGAGTTCAGTCAACGAGCCGAGGCCCTGCAAATTCTCCACACTTGAAATGCGATTACCGGACAGGTTCAGAACTTGGAGCTCTCTCAGGTGGGATATATTTTCCATCTTCCTGATCTGTATCAAAGCAAATTGGGGAAAATTACATAAATTTAATACATTTTAACACATTCAGCACTGAGTCATTTTAATGATCTGCAGATATTATCAAGCTGTTAAGAAATTATTCCACAAAAACTGAACAATCGCTCTTCCTATGGCTTTCTTGAAACCTCATATTACCTACGTAAGAGCGTCACAACCAAACACAGTAATTATTGTATTTCAAGCAAGCAGCAATTCACCGACCCATGACTTCTGGTTGAACCTTTAAATTATAAAAACAAACATGTAGCTTGAGGCCATTCAGTGGTGAAACCTTTTACTTCCTTCCTCACCTTATTATTAGTAGGAGGGGATATTTAGGAAGCTTTCTGTTATTTCAAAAACTTCACATGAATCCCTCAAGGTTGTTAAGAGACTGTGAGATGTTGTGCTTGCTCTCTAAATTTCTCTCGCAGTGAGAGGAATTTTTAAAGGGCCATCAAGAGTTCACTTTCTAATCCTTGATATTATTCCAGTTGCATGTACACGCACTAACATCAATAAATATTATTACAATCTGGTTTTGATTTTCTGTATGAAAATATAAACTGAAAGGATGGAAAGCAGCTTCTGCAAAACGTTTCTGCTAACTGTAGATTGGAGAGTTTAAAAGTTCAAAGTAGCTATGACAATTGTACAGATCACTGTTAAAGTAAGTTTCTTATGCGTTAAATGAGGTTACTATAAATAAGTTTAACACTCTTCCATCAGCATCATGCATAATCATCTAAAGAAATGAATATTTGAGAGTCCAAAAGAAAATCCTGGTTCACCTTATATGCACCCTCTAATTTTCATAAATTTTATAGATTACCACTCATTTTTGATCAGATTTTGTTTTGGCAATAAAGTCTGGAGATACTGACAGAAACTGGTCATAAAAGGTTAAAAGAAAATAATAAAAAATATATATAATAAAAAGTATGAAAAGTTACATTTATTAAAATAAATCAACTCCAGAAAGCTTTTTAGTTACTGTCTTCATGTGTCACATCAGGTAGCATAACAACCCAAAGACCTGGTTCAGCAGAACAGCTGTAGGATGGATACACAGTCCCAAGGAGAGTATAGCTTTTAGAAAGCTAAAGCCAGCTGGGCCTGAAACCACATCCTCCTACTAAAATCAAATTGGCAAAAAGATTTGTGTTTGAAGCAAAGTCAACCTTCCTGATTGAGTGTGAAGTGAGAAAAGAGAACTATTGTAATAACGGCAACCAGGCAGGTACAGAGAGAGGGCTATCAGTGTCCCTTTGCAAACAGGTCCCGTCATTAAAGAACAATACAAGTTGGACTAAAGTTGTCAAGTCTCTGATGAGAGAAAAAAACTGAAAAAGTTTTAGTCTGGAAAGATTTGAGAGTAAAACAGTGACTTTGAAGTGACTGGCTCAAAGCACAAACAGTCTGAGAGAATCATCCATTCATTAATCGTTTTTACTTGGATTAACTTGCAGGGATGTTGTTGTGCTGGAGCCTATCTCCACTGGTCACCAGGGAAGAGGCCAACTATGCACACACACAAACACACACACACATACTGACATCCAAGGGCCATTTAGAGAGACCGGTTAACCTAACAGTAATGGTTTTGGTCTGTGAAAGCCAATTTTCCCTTGATTTGCTTTGATTTGTGACTGGCTGTTATTCTATTCATTAATGCATTAAAAATTCTAAATCCCACCACTTTAATTCTATAAACACATCAACCAACACAACGTGAACTTTTTGTGTTTATTAATAAAATTAAACAAAACTTAGAATCACATACTTTGGTTCATTTATGGGGTATTCTAATCATTTCTTCCTTTTTTGATGGATGCTGAACTACTGCTTCAGTATAAGAACCTGCAGCACCTTTTGTCTCTTTTAAGTCTTATGATCCTTGTTAAAAACAAAACAACATTATCATTGACCAGTCAGCCTTTAAAGAAAGATAGAAATTAGTGATGGCAAGGAAAATTCTGATCAGCACAACTCTGAGATTAATTCCCTTTAAACACCATATGTGTCACAAAGACTAAAACGGTTCATTCAAATCAATTTAAGAGACACTTATTCCACTGTATCATTATCACAAATACCTAAATGAATACATACAATGGTTAGGGCAGAAAAGTTCAGGGGGCAAGAGGCAACAAACCATTCACTGTGAGGAAAAAAATAACATGACACTGTAGCAGTCACTGAACAGTAATTGAGATGCCTGTTCATGTAAAGAGCAGCCAACACCAGAAAAAGAGAAAGTCTAACCAGAGCTCTGGAGAAGCTCTCTAAGGGGAAGTGTGGGCGGTGATGCTGGCACAACGCTAATTTAACCAAGGAAAGCCTCTCTGTTCTTTCTTTTTTTTTTTATTTCCAGGAGCTTTTACATTCTCATCTGACAATGTTTGACTTCTTCAGGCAAGGCTCGGCTCTGGAGGCCAAAGAAACGGCCCTCAAAAGCGGAACCTTTACAGAAGGAACAGTATAATCTGTGAACACTCCAAGCAGATCCCAGGGCTGACAACATAAAAACAGTTATGCCTGTTAGATAAATTAAGCTGGGATCACTAGGGAAATAATCGTAGGAGTGGACCTGAGACAAGACCCTGTGAATTTTATATCGTCAATGCTTTGATTTGTAATGCTAGTGGAAAAACGAATAGTTTAAATCTCCATAAAAGAAGAGTAGCTATGTCAAGCCTCTAAAAGAAAAGGAGACAAAACAGAGAAAAAAAGATTAAAATTTTAGAATCATGTTTTTTCATCAGCAGTCAGCTAGTTTAAAATGCTTGCTCTGAAAATACACAACAATGCATGTTTTTAAACCGTGAGAAAGTTTTGAGAAGAATCATCTGATGGCATAAAGAATCAAAACAACATTTATAAAAACCCTGGCCCACTTGGTAAATTTATTATCTGGAGGAAGAAGGTCAAGATCTAGCTGAACTTTGCAGCTTTTCTCACTGTCCAGAACTGATAAATAAATAACACTGTTAAATATAAATGTGCTGTAGATTGAAGGACAGTTAAGAAACGGTACCTGATTGTCATGCAAATCCAGAATACTCAGTTTGTATAAGCGTTCCAAGCAGCAAATTTTATGAATTCTGAAAGGAAAATTCAAATATTAGATGTATACAATTTAAATGTCATCAATTCTTTTCAGATTTTGTCACATTATAGTCGCAGATTTCAGTGCAGGTTGTGTAACAGTCCAAAGTTTGTGAAGTAAAAGAAGATAGCTCTAATTTTTGTTGTGATAAATCCAAGGTGTGGCAAGCGTATGTATTAAATTGTACTTAGTCAATACCTTTTAGAACCACTAATCCAGGTGTGTTATACTCTTCATTTTTTGATGATAGATTAATCAGTGGTCTGTGAGAACTTCAAAGAGTAATATATTGTTTTATAACCCAGCCCTATTTCAAACTTTTCCATACTTTATCCCTAACCTGTCTGGTGTTTTCAATTACATTCATGATGCTGTATATTCTCTAATGCTGTCTAACAAACCTCAAAGGCCTTCACAGAACAATTACACTAAAATTAAATTACACATAAGTAGGACTGAAGGGAATGAATATATATGTGTGTCTTATGTTTCAGATTATCATTTGTAAAACATTTTGTATCTTTTTTTTGTTTGTTTTGTTTTATTTTACCTCTCAGTACTGAACTAGTTTTAATTGGTTCATTACGGTGAATCCCATGAAAAAGATCTAAGGTTTTTTTGTTCTAATGAGAAAAAATGTGAACATCTTTTGGGGGATAAATACTCTTGCAATGCAATGCAAAATTAAAACTTTCAGTAACATACAACAGTTGTATTTTCTATATAGCCTGCTTAGTAAATACTAGGACATTCTGCATTTTACTTTAAACTGCAGAAACATTTGTCAGGTTATATAAAACTTGGGCAAATTTAACAGTGTAGCACAGTTATTTTGATAATGTATACATTTTAAACAGTCTAAGATCATATTTATTGGCTCCTATTGTGATGACCAACCTGTTCTTCCCCAGCATGAGAACCCGGAGAGAGCTGAGATGTTCAATACCATTCATATCGGAGATGTGATTATCATGCAAGTTCAAGATGGTGAGCTGCTGCAGATGTGACAAATGCTGGATCCTGGTAATTAGATTGTGCTGTAGGTTGAGAAGTTGAAGTTCTTCCATAAAACCCACTTGAGGGAATTCCTCCAGGCAACGCCTGGATAAATGAAAGGAATATATTTAGCCAGATTTGGCATCCACAACAGCTTTTACATTCAGTCATTAAAAAAAACACTTCATTTTACTTCACTTCCAGATTCCAATGATCTGATACTTCACAACACATTGTGGTTGAAAGAATCTCTTGAGTTCATAGTTATTTGTTGGACACTGGGCACAGCAATTCAAAGAGACTATGCTGCTCCCTGGTGGCAGCCTAGGATATGTTCGCCATAAGCTTTATCAAAAAATGTGAGTACATCAAAAAGTGAATATTATGTGAATTTTTCACATGCAAACTGAAACATTTAAAGTGGTCATGGTTGTTCATTTTGCTACTTATGGCTTAATGAAATCCAAAATACAAAGATTTATCTGACTCAGTAGCAGAGCATCCAACCATATTAAAGTTGAGCAGAAGGAAAAAGTGTAGTAGAATATGCAGAGGAAATGGTGGCTAACAGAGGTACAAAGTTCTCTTTTCAGATGAAACTTTATTTTCAGAGAGACTGTTTTTTTAAAGCTTTCATTGTCAGCCACAATAATGTACGTTTGTTGAATGACAAAAAAAAATACATTACTTTCAGTACTCAAATTGCAATAAATTTCCAATGATATGGTAATGTATAGAGATGCGCCTATAATTTCTGCAAATTACATCAGAGCCAACCTGACCTGATTAAACTCAGCAATAACGGACATGACAACAATTTGAGGAACTGGCGGTGAAGGTAATTAGAGCTGCAGAGGGATTTAAAATCAATCACTTCTATAATTTAGAATGACTTTCAGCTAAATAAAACACATCGGAATGAGAATAGCTCAATAATAATGTTGGAAATTTTGAACAGTACCTGTCCAAGTCTATGCGATGAAAACTGGCAGCAGAAGTTATCTGGCTGCAGGTGAAACCCGAAGAAGCGCTGTAATTAAACCCTTGAGAACCTAGCAACATACACATTAAAAAAAAAAAAAAATCAAATACTGTATTTTAATAGCATCTAATCCAAATACATAAAGTATGCAGTAGACTTTATTGGTACACTATACAAACATGCTGGAAAATGTATAATTATCTGAATGAGTTTTAGAGAAAACAAATTGTTGCATTTACCTACTGGCTTGAGATGCTTTAGACACATGTGATGGCAAGTGATCTCTGCACTGTGAGGCATTCTGCTTAATCTGCCTCTAGCTTCATTTGGACAATGAGAAACTGGAGCAGCACCAGATAGCCGTACTAAACGCTGGGCAGAGTTGTCACTGGCAACTCTGGTGTTATTGTTGGAATGTAACTCGCTTTCTTCAGACAACACAAAGCAAAATGTAGAAAACATTAAAGGGCTTATCTCATGCAACCTCATGTCAAATCCTAATCCTAATATATTAGGATTCCATCAGGACATGGAATCCTAATGTATTCCATGTCAATACATTAGGATGTCAACAAATTGTATTAATTTAGTTTAGTAATTGAATTCAAAAAGTAAAATGTATGTATTACATAGCTTCATTACACACAGAACAATATATTTCAAGCATCTATTTCTGTTAGTTTTTAATGATTATAACTTACTTACAGCAAACAAAACCACCAAATCTTATTTAAAATACAAAAATGTTATTATATGCTCTACACAATCAAAGACTGTTCCCTTAACAGCTGTCCAGCAGTCAGTCAATGACGCACGAAGGTAAGCCACAAAAACCCACTGCTGAAGAAGATGACTGTTCACAGAGTGCTGTATCCAAACATATTAACAGAAGGCTTAGGCTTATGCAACAGGCCGGTCTACCAAGAAGTTTATGAGAAATTAAATGCTTCCCTCTGCTGATAAGCTTTATGGTGATGCCAACAGAACTTGGCACCTGCCTAAACTGATAAACTGTCTACCTGCTCTTGATAATAAACACTATGACTTTTGGCCAGTAAATTTACCTGACCTAAACCTCAGAAAGAATCTTTTTGCATTTTTGGATTTTGGAGAGAAATGTACAAAGTTTACCTGGGTTGCAATCACCACCTGTCTGTGTGGCACTGATGTTTGTTTGTTTATTGAAATCTTGAGAATCAGACTGAAAAACAGTAAACATAAGTTGTCACCAGAAACGAAGCACTTGAAAAACACATGCAATACTGAAATAAAAAGTACTTCCAAGAAAATAACAAATAATATAGATGACCGTTTGTGCAAAGGATTCAAGCAGTGACTAATAATTTTACCTTTTCAAAGTATTAGAACGTTTTCAATAGTACTGGCTTATTTAAAACAACCCACCTTTCCCATTTCAAATGAACTTTTTTGTGCTTAACAGAAAAATAAAACTGAAAAGCCACTAACACAAACATCTTTCAAACTCGATAGTGAATACTGTATAGTTTAATCTGCTAATTAATTTTGTATCATTCAAAGGCCGCAACACGTGATTAATTTATTATTTTTTTAGCCGACTAATCCAACATATTTGTCCCTGTCATGTCATTACTTACCATCGTTTGCAGCTTTCCCGCAACCAGTGTTTTGGCTGTCATCAGGTGCAGCTTGCAGCTGTTGATCTGCACAAAGGACCAGTTTAAGTTGAATTAAACTAAACGCGCACATTTGCTATCGATATATTTTCCACAGAACATAACTTTAGCTTACATAGCTCATACTATTATCGCAAAGGGCAAAGTGTTACAATTCATAGTATTTACCATAGGAGTAAGTAGTAGACATTTGTCGCTGACGTTGTTGTGCTGTTTTCTACCACCGCATCTGGTTTTCCCGTTAGTCAGTTCCGACTCCATTACTTGTCCTTAAGTTAACTTGTAACTCTACTTTGACCGAAGAAAACGATTTTTTATTATTATTATTTTAACAACGGAAAAGTAAGATAAAGGCCTGTTTATTTGCTAAAATAAATACCTGAAGCGAAAAAGTCCTGTTTCTTAGAAGCTGTTACCATAGCGACAGCTGCGTTAGACTTCCGGTGTAACTTTAAAGGCCTCCTTATGGAAACAAATGTACGTTCCCTAAAGGTTAGGGCCATTTTATTTAGCTTTGAAATGGCAATTCCAATATAATATACACACCCACATAAGAAAGAATTAAGATACCTAATAGATCATACTTATTTTGACACTAGGCGACTTTAGGCAAGGCAACTTTATTTATATAGCACCTATCAGCCAGACAATTCAAAGTGCTTGAACAACATACAATAATAAAAAACATCACCTGCCAGCATGCCTAGGTGGGTCCCCTATGGGGAAAAGGAGGGCAGACCAAATGGGTCCCATATGGGTTTGCCCATGTAGGGCCACAGCCTACCTGGGCCCTACATGGTCAAACCCATGTAGGGCCCATGTAGGGCCCAGGTGGGCTGTGATCCTACATAGGCAAACCCATGTGGGGCCACCGTGGAACCCGCAGAACCCCATATGGGACCCACATGTCAGCCCTCCTTTCCCCCACATGGGGCCACCTAGGCATGCTGGCAGGGAAGCAGATTAAAAATAGACAGAGTAAATATTACAACATTTTAAATATAATTTTAAGTGAATATAATCAAGAATTTTAAAAATAAGCAACTACAAATAAAAATGTTTTTAACCTTGTTTTAAATAAACTCAAAGTAGGAGCAGTCTTACAGTGAGCAGGAAGTTTATCTCAGTGTTGGAGCATAAAAACTGAAAGCTGCTGAAACACAATTTTTTTTCTGTAAATTAATATTATTAAATATATAAGGGCTTACAGTCAGCTATATTATATGGCACCAAAAGTTAATAATATCATACAAATTTTAGATGTCATCTTTTTGCCCTTAATGTCGCTGTCTAGCCCAGGTTCATGACAATCAGACAGCATTGCACCTCAGAACAACAAGTGAGATCAAATGAATTGTGTCGTTTGTTTTCAGCCCCTTTTTACCCCGGCAATAATAAGCAGTTGCTGAGAACAGACAAGTGCAGATTCATCAAAGGGACATCCCACACACTGCCTGTCACAATCTATTCATGAAGCCTAGGCTGACACATGTGATGGGAGGAGATAATCAACTGTATGACTGACAGCACACGTTAAACTAAAATGTCAATTTTATCCTAATATTTTTGGATTTGCTGCATAAATTTAAGAAGCTTTTAAAACGAGTGCTCAATAAAAGGCTTTTTTTTCCCTGCAATCAGCTTATTGAAAGGGTCCTTGTGCATCCATAACATTTTTAGACAAAATGCTGTACTGTTTATCATAAAAATATGCACACCGGGACTTGTTTTGATCAGTCATAAAAATGTAAATATAAATGGGCTGTTTAAACACCCCCAGCTCTGATTTGTTGGCAAGTAGCACAGCATGGATCCTGCTGAGACTGATTGAAGACATTTGGATGTAAGAAAAAACAAGGTTGTTATTTATAGATATTTTCATAAGTGAAGCATAGGTAAAGCAAAATCACAAACTTTTTTTTGACTGCTGAAAGTTATTGTGTTAGTGTTAGTACTCACGCTGCATAAATCCATTGAGTTCCCATTGCCTCAGTTTTATGGAAAAAAGCCAAAGTTCTTAATGTGAAACATTTCAATGTGAGGAATTTTAAGGCCGGATGCCAAGACTTGCTTGGTTCAGACAAACAGTTATGCTCAAGCCATGCCTTTAGAAATTACTTTGATACAATACTATTCAAAATGCTAAAAGTAAAGGGGTTCGTGGGTATTCTGGATTTATTCTTGTCACCGCATTATCAATGTAACTAAAAGGTATGGTTACTAAAAACACAATCAGTTATTAAATTATATGTTTGCGTTGAATCTCTGTGAAATAAATAGGATGAAGTGAGTTTAAATTTTCTCTAAACCAGAATTCAATGTGACAATTTTCATTAGATGGTTGGAAAAAGCTCTAGCCTTTCACTTTTTGTGTTTGCATACCTGGTAGGTTTCTTTTATGCCCAATGCTATCACAAGATGAGAAAGATAACTTACTCTGCCGACTAATGAGTTTCTCTTTTTATAGGGTTTCTCTTTTGATCTTATTCGGATGTCACTTCTGCATTTCTTTCTATGGGATTTCTTAATTTTTAAAATTTATATCAAGCTATAAAACTTTGATGTAATGCCTCTCCAGAACCACATTGTTTCTTAAAAAGGTTTATGTTCTTAAAAAGGGCTATATCAAAATCTAATAGGAGTATAACTTACTTGACAACTTTGGTTAATTCTTATAAGCTTTCATGACTCTTTTGTGCATAGCATAAAGAAATTGTCATGTTGAGGTTTATAAAAGACCCTAGATCATCTTTGTGGTAGTGAATGTTTAATAATAAAGAACAATTTGAAAAAAGGAGATTTGTATAAGAAACAAGCACAGAGTAGGCAACAGCAGAATAAATGAAAGAGGGAAGCTTAAATACTGGGAGTCCTGATCGCTGGATGAGAAACAGATGGCTCATTGGAACTGGTTGTAGGTGTGAAGGAAGAGCAGGGAGTAAACAGGCAGGCTGAGGGAAAGAGACTAAGAAACATGAAGGAAGCTGAGGAGAAAGTAATATGCAAAGGAAAATGGTTTAACACTATTAAACCCAATAATGCACAAATAATGTAATGTAAGAACAATCAATGAAACTAAATATGACAACTCCTTAGCAAAACATAGAAAACTTCTGTAAAGGTTTGGTTAAAACTTCTGGTTTTGTTGTGCGTCTTGATTGTTACTCTCCTTTATCTGGCCATTGTTTACCAGAGGCTCATGTCTACAAGCAAAAGTGACAGAAGTGATGTTTTTACAACATTTTACCTGGTGTAATTTAAAATATTTTTGTTCATATTAAGTTGTTTTTCCTCCTTTTAAGCCTCAGACAGAACAGATTTATTTTACCATGGGAATGACTGTTTAAATCGTGAAGGTTTTTCAGTGTGACAGGTAAGGTTATTAAAATGGCACTCACTCTGATGTCCATGCCGAATTAGTGTCTCACACTAATCTTGATTTGCTGCTTATCCAGCAGGCTTCTCTGGTTTTACTGAGTCATCGTAGCATGTAAACCTCTGTTAGTGTCTGTGGGGTTGCACTGCAGTACTTTCAACTCAACGCAAACATCAACACAGCATTAGACTGCAGTATACCAGGCACTCTCAATGTGTTTATGTCGAGGATTAAAAAACAAAACAAAAAACACCATTTTCAAATGAAAAACACTGTGATATGTGGCATATGTGCGAGTTGAGAAAGGGTTGATTAAAACACTAGAAAGTCATTATGCATGTGCATTATAATAAATGATATATGAAAGACTTGAAAAAAATATTCTGTAATTTTAAACAATATTATTTTAAGATAACATTTTATCCCATTTTTATAAGCTACATTGCAACCATTTACTCAATTTAATCATATAAGACATTGTAGAATCAAGATCTAAGGTTTATTCACATAAATTAGTGTAAATGAGACTTTTAAATAATAACTGGTACCTAATGAAGAAAAATATCTGGAAAAGCTTCAGAGGTCAACATTGATTGTTGATTGCTGATTGCTAGAGATGTAAGAAAAGTTAAGGTGGTCACCCTAAGAAGAAATGGGACTCCAACAAGAGGAAGTGGTGTAGAAGGTTCAGTATAATTGTAACTGTACTGCCTTTGTTCCCTTTCAAAGTTTCACAACTATTCTTTACAGTGTACAGCTCAAAATATCTTAGATTTGATCTTTTACCCACTAGAACTGGTTTTCTCCAAGCCCCTTCAAATTAACCAGCCAAATTAAACAGTTTCAAAAATATTCTCATCCTTTTAAAATAATGGTCCAAGTCATTTTGTGCCATTTTATTTATTTATTTTTGCCTTTGAGAAATAATCATCCTTTGGTAAGAGATGTTTTATTTTTATTTTTTTATTTTTATGCCAAAATCACCTTTGGCAAAAGAAAAAAAAAAAAAAAAAAAAAGGCTACTTTGTTATTTTTGGAAAGTGATGACTTTAGAAAAATATTGCAAGGTGAATGCCCTAAAAAGCAATGCATCAATGCCTGTCACTATCTGTTAAGCCTTGAAAGGGAATCTTATCATTTAGGAAAACAACTAGTCACCTGCCTTGTGATCAGTTATCATGTTTGAAGTGATAGCTTATATAAATATTAAAGTACATCTAAATGAGGTGTCTTTATTAATTGGCTGTCTTGCATGACATTGGTCTAGTGGCGTGATACAGGCACATGTGGACTGCCAGTGAGGTCCTGAGGCTGGTGACAAAGAAAAAATCTCAGAACCCACCAAAGCTCCTTCTCCACAGGCGTGGCTCTAACTGGTTCTTCCTCAGTCAGCTGCAGTCATGTGCGGGTCCTCCCAATTTTTTTGGAGCCACCTCAAGGGTTCTATACAAGCTGGACCTGTCGGGGTATTGCATGCAAGAGATTTGATTGGCAGCAGACTACCTTTGATTACCACATGGAATCTGTGACATAGTATTTTGTAAGATGGTGACCTTCATAAAGATAATTCCATGCTTGAACCTTGAGGTCCAAAGCTTTTTATCAATTGTGGCGGTGTCAACTGGACGGATGAGATACGTATTTCAGAGAAATGAGATCAGAAACAACAACAGCTCTGCGTGTTCACATCCTGCCCACATCCCTGCCCATATCCACTCCCTAGTACAGGACATACTGCCAATGGAGACACACCCAACTTGACTAGAACCGAAGCAGACATTAACTGGCTAGAGAGAGATTTGACAATGGAGAAGGGGCTCAAGAAAACTTGTCCAGTTGGGTCAGAAGATAGGCCTGATCAGCCTTTCAAAAACTGGTTGCACCACACATTATGTTGTGTTTGTCTGTTTTTGTGGAGTGCTGGTCATTTTTTCACATTGTACTTTTGTTGTTCTTGTCATTTCCTATTCAACAATGAGGAATCTACTGAACTAACCAGGCAAGAAATTTATATCTACTAGAAGAATGTTTTGTACCTGCTGGCAATTTAGGATAATTGCCAGCAGACAATAAATCCTATACATTGTCTACTGTAATAAATTCATGCATATAACCCAAACAAACTGTGAGGACTGGGATGGGCAGGGTTGTCCACTTTCAGCCTCTTTTTCCAGTTATCATGAGGGATCAATTATGAGACTGAATGATTTTTGACTCAGAAACTGGTTAGTTTATGAAGTGTTGCGTATTTTAGAGCAGCTTATTCAGTTGCACAGATTTAACTGATTAAAACAAAACAAGGCATGCCAAGAAATGACGTGAAAGTCTTCAAACAAGCTAGCAGGCTGTCATGTGGTTTGAGGAGATAAGTAGGAAGCAATCACCTAAAAGCCTGTAGGAAATTTGCTGGAAGTTACTTTATTACACCCAAATCCCTCTCACTTTCTTTCCCACCATGTTGCATTGTACACAGGCTGGAGCAGTGTATGGCATGTGGTGCAGAAAATGACTCAGGCTGCCCACCAGCTGCGAGCCCAGTTTGGCAGTGGGGAGGAGCAAAGCTACTTCATGCAGAGCTGGCAACAGCCAACAACACCGGTGTGGGGGTTGTGTAGCCATAATGGAGAGAAACAATGTCAAGCTGTTGAAATAAAGTTCAGCATCAGATTTATTGGTCATGTGTGTGACACATAACAGGAACTTTGCTCTCTCAAGTAGCACAATGGGATAAGGAATAAAAAATGTTAAAAATGAAAGAAGGTAAAATAAATGTAGGAAAATTGCAAAGGTAAAAAATCAAATCTGTACTATTCACTGTCTTCCACTTAACAGAGATAAGGGTCACGGGGTTAGCCCTCAATGGTAGCAAAGACATTCGTATCTCATTCTTGTAGGCAATTCTAAATGCAGTGCCATAAAAGCTATTTGCCTTCCTGAAGACTTCTTCTGTTTTCCCTTTTTGTCCAGATTTAAATCTGATTGAGATGTGTGGAATGGCCTTATAAAGGGTGTCAGTGTAAAAATAAACCTTCCAAAATTCTATGCAAATCCAATAAAAGACTGATGGGAGTGGGATTCTGACACTGTGATCGAATTTCCCTTTAACACAAACACTTGACAGCAGTTGTTTCCCCTCAAAAGTGTCCAAAACAGTTGATAGGTTTACAGGGCAATTACTTTTATGAGCCAGGTTTCTCTGGATGCTTTTTTTTTCAATTAATTAAATGAAGTTAATTGTGATAGTACAATTTATTTGAAACATTTAACAGGAACAAAAAAAGCTACATTTATGAGAGGGCAAATACTTTTTACAGCAACAGATGGAAGTTGGAGTCATGGGGGAACATGGTAAACCACCAGACGGATTCAAAATGTGCTATTAGTGCAAACGCCTACACCTCTGCAGCCACAAATCCATACATCGATCAGTGTTCAATACCTGCTTCATCTCACAGGGTCTCAGGAGGGGTTCATGTCTATGTTCTCTGTTCCAGATCAATGTAGAAAGAAACATGTAATTATACACAGGAGACGCCAGCGTAGCTGGAAACTTTCCACAGAGGAGATGTTAAACTGATCACCTTTTAAAAAAAAGGGACAGTGGATGTAATGCAAATATATCTCAGTTAATAATATTAATATTACAATATTTTCTATTGGCACATTAAGTGGTGTAACAGTCCTGTTTCCTAATATATTATATAATTATGGATTATTAAATGTCAATTCCCCATTAAATTTAACCAGTCTATATAAATGATTTTATCTTTCCATCAGCCATTTCTATGTACAGTTTAATGCACATCAATGTATTTTTATAGAAATTTTAAATTATTCGTAAGAAGAAACATTAAAGTTTACAAACAGCATAGAAATCCTCTTTTTAAATTACAGAGATGTGAACAAAATAACATACCTTGTAGCAACTGGTGTGCTTTTTTTAAACATATTTGAACACATAAATGTGTTCAAACATGTTCAGACGTGTTCAAATGGAAGACAGAAGCTTTTGATTCTAGTGGGGAATTAAAAGAGTTTGCCAAATAATCTAAAATCAGACATTTAATTTTTCAGAAGCAGTGTGTGCAAGTAAAGGACATTCAGAACAACTGCCTATATGTCCTGCTTAGGCAATCCAAGCAAGTTTACATGAAAGCAGGCCACAACATGCTAAAACAGGACTTCAAAAATGTAATCACAGATCAGGGTGTCGTAAAAATGCATCCCTATAGAACGAGAAAGAGAATGCACAAGTTTAATGCTAGGTGTCCTAAACAAAATGTAGACACAAACTAGGACACATGGAGTTATGGTTTTTAAAAAGCTAGATCTAAAATTTAATTATTTGGACACCAGAACAGAAGACATGTTTGGCAGACATAAGGCATGGTTTAAGGATGCTTTGCTGCAGAAGGATCTGGCCAACTCACCGTAAAAAAAAAAAAAAAAAATCCACCATTAAATCTGAATTAGAGGATGCTTGTGGAAATTGTGAGACAGCACAGCAAATTCACTCAGGACTGGCCCAGGATTAAGAAATGGAAAGTCCTGGGATGAGTTAAAGCCCTGATCTTGATCTCATTGAGATACAGTGGGGTGGCTTCAAACTGACTGCACATGCAAGAAAGCCCTCAAACAGATCAAATTGAAACAAATTAGTGTAACATCTTACAGCTGAAACTAAGGAGAGAGGCAGATTTATGTTAGAAACTGATGGATGACTATAAGAAGAGTTTCACTAAAGTTATTTCAACCAAAATGGGCTAACCCTACCTATTGGGTATTATAGTAGGGTGTCATAACTTTTTTCCTCAAGAAGAACATATGCTTTGTTACTATCTTCTATTTCATTAAAAATACATATTTTAGATTTTTTTTTTACATGCAATAAAATTGCTTTCTGTTGATAAAAATTTTAATTATGCATTGATATGCGAGAATTTATTGATCAAGAACTTAAACTTGGATGGATTAATTATTTCTTGAAAATGACTGAAAATTACAACAAGAACAAAAACCACTGTTTTTGTTCTTGTTGTTTTTGTTATTAAATAACTGTTTTTGTTATTAAAGTCATAAAGTCATACATGTTTTTACATATTTTTAAATATAGCTATAGTTTGCTATTTTTGATTGATATATTTCAGAAAGAAGACTGTCATTAGGAAAGTTTAATTTTTGACCCCCATCTAGCTGAGCCACTACAGCAGTGCTAACTTCTCCTTTATTGTCCATTCTTGCTTTGTGTGCAAGTCACTCCTGCTGTGATTTGCTCATTTTAGACATGTTTTCTTCACCAGTTTTCACTTCACAGGCAAATTTGATTAAAAACTACAATAAAATTAATAAAAGTGCAAAAAAGGTAACACTGAATAACTATCAGTTTACTTAAACTGTTTCTGGAATGTGAGACCCAATAAGTTCCTAAACTAAGAACTACAGAATGTTACAATAAAAGTTTTTATTTGCCACACTGCCACTTATAAAAAAATAAAATACAGATTCTTGTGTCACCACAAAATAGTCTAAATATGATCAAAATTATTTAAAGTAGATTTAAAAGAGTCAATTTTGTATGGTCATGTTTTCTTCCTTAACAAGCATACAAAATGCTGATTTCTAGATTCACACAGCACGTAGGGGTGTATTAAGTCATGTTGGTTTACATAGCAATCAGGGAGAAGTGATGATGTATTAGTTTCTTATGAGTGTCTTATTATCACGTGGATAACAGCAGGAATAGGACACAACTAACATTTCACAGTGATACAAACGTACCAACCTAAACTTGACTCTGTATGATCTTATTTTTCATAGGAAGTAAAACACCTCTAGAAGATTCTGTAAGAGGTTTTTTTTTTTTTTTTTTTTTTACTTATGAACCAAAACACTAAATAGATTTGACGATGTGCTTTTTAAAAGCCCTGAAATAATTTAGTATCTGTGACTTTAAATACTGTAAGTAGACCAATTTTGACCTAAATATGTCATCCTGGGCGGCTGCAGGACTGAGTTAACTTGTCAAAAATGTGTCTGCGCTTTCTTGAATACAACTGCTGTCAACTGCCTGAAAATGTATTCGGCATGTTAGACCCTCCGGTCAGAGAGGGGATATGCAAATCTGTAGGGGTGGAGCAATCCCGTCTTAATGGCACCTCTTTAATTCTTACTTTCTCCCTTTAACTTGACTCCTTGACGCTCCTGTGCACTTGCGCAACCTTCGCTCCACTCGCCGACAGAGGCCAAAAGCCAATTATTCAATTAACGGCGTTAGCCAAGGGGTCGGCCTTGGCACAGCCTTTTCCCAATTAGACACAAACACGTGTACCCTCTCCCCTACTTAGAGATGGGCGAAAGGAACACGCGAGTTTTCACAGATACAGACAACACACCGAATGTCTAAAAAAAAAAATTCCGTGTGTGCAAGTGAAACACGACAAGCAGAAATATGCACGCTTTAGTGAACGTCTTCATGCGATGCCTCCTGTTTCTCCTGCCTCCTTCTTGGCTTTGTGTCAGCTCTTGCTTGTGGGTTGGGAATGACTGCGAAGACGCGCTGCAGCGGCCCAATCCGAGAGCTCGTTTCAAAAGCAGAAAGCCTCTTACATATGAGGAAGTAAGGGCAGCAGCAGAAGGAGGCTCCAGCCCCTCGGTCTCACTTGGTCCAGGCTGCGTCTCGCTGGCCGCTACAAGCCCCGCTGCTCTTCAGGGCCCTCCAAAGGCTCGGATCTGGGTCGGGGCTCTCTGGCGAGCCGTGGAGCGCGTCTTTGGAGCCCCCTGGGTCTTTCTCCGCCATCGCTGGTGTCCGAAGAAGCGTCGAACAGCTTTGCGCATTCCGTGTCCTGCCAGCGCCTTTGAGCCGATACAGATTAGAAGCTTCCAGGGAGCAAGCTCCGCCGCTGCCGCTGCTGCTGCTGCTGCTGCTACTACCACCATCCAGGACAGGGAGGGACACGGCGGAGCCGCCTGGACCCAGTGGAGCAACATGAGCGGAGCCGTGGCGGTCCCCGGCGTGAACTCGGCGGAGCGAGCCTCGGATGCGCCCGCGGAGCCAAGCGTCGATGAGGTAATCACCGTGGACCAGCACTCGCAAGAGATGGGGACGGTGACGATCACCGTGGCGATTCAGGCAGCGGAGGACGAGGAGCCGGAGGAAGAGCGCCCCGGTAATGTTGAGTGCCTCCGAGGCAGCTGCAGCGAGGACGAGCTGGGGAGACACGACAAATCAAGGTAGGACTCGTTTCCGACTTTATTGGCTGCTCGGTTTACTGATGTGATTGTGTAAAAATAAAACTAAACTTGTAAAGTTCCCCAAAAACTCTACCCATTTGCGTTGGAGGTGAAATTTAAGCTTTTCACATATTCATTGAGAGCTGACCAGCCGGTGGAGTGACGGCACATGATCTAGCGCTCTGTGAAGAGTATAAAAATATGCAGAACAAAAGAAACGGACATTCCGACAGGTGCGATAGCAAAACACGCCGAACAGCCTAACACTGAGACGATAAGTAGACTCCGGCAGAGTGAGTGTGTATCCTCAGCCCCACTTGATGGATATTGCTTTCGCCGGGGTGAGAAGTGTTTTCAAGGCTGTTAAACAAACACCTGAGTCTGGCTGAGGACAGCAATCTTCCTTTAATCCAATTCCCCTGCGTCATGGCTTGCTATTTTTATCCTCTGGTCTATAAGGTCCCCATCCTGCGTGCGCAAACAGTGAGTCAGTCATTGGTGGATAGGCCAAAGGTGAAAATGGGTCGCGCTTCAGTCCAGGCGTTTGTTTTTTACTCGCAAGTTTCTCCTTATTGTAAGGTCAGTGTAGAACTCAGTCCCTGTATCGCATAGATGCGCCGATTACTACAACGTTCCTTCAGAGTCTTTATTTCAGTTTTTATCAGAATCAAGAGTGTAATTTGCATCTACATCTTGTGCGTGACTTCTAAATGTTCGCGGGCGTATGCGTCCGAAGTCTCATGGATGTGGGGCCCCTACTAGTTGCGTGGTCAGCCTGCTGGCAAGCTGACTGAGGGTGTGTGTGTGTGTGTGAGGGAGGGAGGAGGTGATGAGTCATACACAAATTTCATTCAGCCCCTCACTCCAGTCTGCAAAACTATCTGACTGCTCTGCTTCACAGCCTGAGCCAGGTGTTGGTGGGTTTGGTACCATGAGAGACTCAGCTGCCTGATAACACTGATGTTGATATTGACAAGTCTGGTTGAACTGTGTAGGACCAATTATAGTCGTCTTGCAGGAAGAGGGAACACAGTGAAAATTAAGACAATATCGGAGGAATAACATTGCATAAAAAAATAATTGGAACGTTTTGTTCTCAAACAAATTGGTAAAAGGAGTGTGGCCTTTGTGGAAACCCTGGAGTAAATGGGTTTTTCATTTAAAGGAGCAGAGAGTTTCTGCTCATCCCTGGTTTTCAGGAATGTTGTTCCAAAGCTGATGAGCATTGAAACTGAACACCTCGCCTTGTCACGTTCTCTTTCTAGGACTGTGAAGACCTGAGGGGTTTGCATGGTTCATGTCCAAAAAGGGACAGTGTGTTCAGGCACATGCACATATGTACAAAACAAATGTACACATAAGTTTCTGGGAGGCTTTGTCAATTTAACTTTGAGCTTCCTGATTTGTTTTTCTAATCTTATGTTTTTGTGACCAAAACAATCACTTGTGTGTTTGCATTAAGTTTGAAGAAACTATTGCACATCCACTTTTTATGCTGGAGACCTACTCTTAACACTTAGGGCCTGTGACATCACAGGAAGTCTTCATCACCATTTACCAGATAAGAAATGTTGCTAAACATGATTTGACCTAGGGTGAGCATGTAGGTACATCAGATGTTATAAAGTGTTTCTGGTTGTTTACAGGAGAATTGAGGCCAGCAGGTAGGGCAGTAAGATAAATTCAGGAATCTCAACATTTGTGGAGTGGTTTCCATCAGACCCGAGATATGTAGGTGCAAGGGCAATCAGAGAATTGAATTACAATAATTAATCACATGTGACTGTAGATGTGAAAGAATATAGACAAGAAGGGGTTAATTGGCATATCTGAAGACTGTCTCATAAATCAAAGCACAAACACTGAGTGATCTTATTGATCTTGTATGTATATGTATATATGTATATATATATATAATCCCCCCCAAGGTCCTATCAAAACTGGCACCTAACACACTTACTAGAATAAAGAATTGTCAAAACTTTCCAAAAAACGGATCAGGTTTCTACTAGAACTTCTGACAAAATACTTAATTGATGCCAAAGGGAAATTAAGTGTTGTAATTCATGTCATTTTATTCAGAATTGATGTAGGCTGTGGGTAGGAAGGACCTCTTGTAGCAGTCAATAATGCAGTGGTCTTGACGAAGCCTCTGACACAAGACTCTGTCTCATAAAGAGGATGCTCAAGGTTGTCCAGTAATTTTCTTGATTTTTATGAGTAAGTATTGAGGTCTGAATTGTTTTAACAGTACATGCTGATAACAATTTAATGGTTATGATTCAAAGCAGGCATATGAAAAGCCAAAGAAAAAAAAAACACTTATTCAGATCTCCTTGAGAATATCATGAGACTGTATGAATGAGGAATTGAAGAATATTGAGACTAAATCTGTTAAACACACTAAAAAGGTAGACTTAGATGATTTTAGTTGAGGGTTGGCACCAAGTTTCTTTAAAGTTAGAAATAAAACAGCTGTTCTAATGGGTAACAAAATGAAGGATGTTAATGTGGCTTTTTTAAAATGTGAGGCTGATGTGGTGAGCCACCATATTCTTTGTGGGAGGGAGAGTCTGTGACTCTGCGCCCTTCAGATGGAGAGCCCTTGGCAGTTTCAAGGCTTGGTTGGACACGAGATCTGGTGCTGAGACCCAGCTTGTTGATGGCTGTAAAGGAAAATCTGAAAGTAGGAGGAGGAAGCAGGGAGTCGTTGGTGATTTGTAGAGAAATGTCAGGACGAGGCTGCGTCTCTGCCAGCCATTTAAGCCTCTGGCATATAGTCTTAAAGAAAGTAAGAAAAAAACATGCAACAGTTTTTTAATGTTGGTGCTTAATCTAAAACATGAAACACTTAGATTTCACAGCACTCAGCAAGTCTCCCCTGACTGCGATCCATGTTCTCTTCCCACACACAGTGGTGCCGGCACCAGTGGAGGGGAGTTGGAGGAGGAGAGCTGGCAGCCTCCAGATACGGAGCTCATCCAAAAGCTGGTCGCTCAGATTGAGTTTTACCTGTCTGATGAGAACCTGGAGCACGACGCCTTCCTGCTCAAGCACGTCAGACGCAACAAACTTGGGTTTGTTAGCGTCAAGTTGCTCACCTCGTTCAAAAAGGTAACCATGACTGCAAGTCTGATGTATGAAAACACAGCAGAAAATCATTTGAACAGGCAAACTAAGGTAGATTAATAAGGCTATAATGATCTGAATTACTGTGTACCTTCAAAATGCTTAATACCTCACTACAGGCTATTTGTACACATTTTATCCTAATGTTCTTTTTGTTCTCAAGCTTCTAATGGGTAGTATAAAACATCCAACCACAATTTATATTTGCAACATTTAACAAAAGCATTTGATTGTATTTCCCTGTGACATAGAGGCTTACTGTGGGACTGGATGTTTCTAGTGTTGGCATGACTAGCTGTTGCTGTTTTTTGTAATGGTGTTCTCACATTGATTCACAACAGCAGGTGCTACTTTAGGCTCATGCATATTTGTTGGCTTGTAATTGTTTCCATCTGTTTATACCAGAATATTTAACCAGGCTAAACATGGGTAATTTGTACTAAACAGGAATTAAAGGTCAACAGTGTCTAAGCTATAAAAATGAACAAGTCTGAGCTGTTAACCTGATTCAGGTAATTCTGGAAAATGTTGGGTTTTGCACTAAATCTTGGTTTATGTGATTGGATCAGTTTTAAAACTCAGTGGGCTCTATGAGACTCCGGTGTTGCTGAAATAAACTTTGTCGTTCCAGGTGAAACACTTGACTCGTGACTGGAGAACAACTGCCTATGCACTAAAACACTCAAAGATCCTTGAGTTGAATGATGAGGGTCGTAAGGTGCGCCGCAAATCTGCGGTGCCAGTATTTGCCAGCGAGTCGTTGCCCAGCCGCATGCTACTGCTGAGCGATCTGCAGAAGTGGCCAGAACTGGCTGCTCTCACTAAGGATAATGGAAGCAATGAGGGAGGAGCAACACAGCAGGAACAGCTGATGAAACTGCTGCTCAAAGCATTTGGGACATACGGCGCCATCGCCTCAGTCAGAGTCCTAAAGCCAGGGAAGGACCTGCCTGCGGATCTCAAGAGGCTGAGCGGGCGCTACGCACAGCTGGGCAATGAGGAGTGTGCTATTGTGGAGTTTGAGGAGGTGGAGGCAGCTGTTAAAGCCAATGAGGCTGTTGGGGGTGAAGATGGAGGAACGGGTCCGCTGGGGTTAAAAGTGGTCCTGATAGGAACCAAGCCACCAAAGAAGAAAGTACCCAAAGATCGACCCCGTGAGGAGGGGGGAATGCGCAAAAGTCGTTCTCTCAACAGCCGAGTCCGAGAGCTTCAGTACCACGGGGATGACTCTGCATGCAGCTCATCAGAAACAGAAAGCACCCCCACATCACCCAGGCTAGCTAGGAAGTCCCAATCCTGCAATAAGCTAAGCCCCACCACCGCTGGCATTGGCTTCCAGAACAATCATCTAAGTCCTGGTATATCACCGCGCAACAGCCCCTGGTCTAGCCCCCGAGCCAGCCCTTGCCCCCAGCGGAAAAGCCCCCACTCCCACAAGTCTCCACTGGTTGGCGATGGCAGGCTGAGCCCCGAGGCTGGGCGCCGGTGGGCAGACTACTCCTCAGACAGTAGCCTGACCCCTTCGGGGAGCCCATGGGTTCAGCGGCGCAAGCAGGTGGCATCTCAAGAGAGCAGTCCAGTCGGCAGTCCGATGCTGGGTAGAAAAATCCAGAATGCAGATGGGCTGCCGCCAGGCGTAATGAGGTTACCGAGGGGTCCGGATGGAACCCGTGGTTTTCATGGAGTCACTGTTGCCGAGAGGGGAAAGACTGCTGCCACACAGACTTGATAACGTGGCATGTGGTGACGCATTTCACACCCCCCAGAAACAAAATGCGAGGTTCCTGGCCTTGTTGCTCAGCCCCCTCCTACATTTGAGACTGTGTAGATATATTTTTGTTGAGTGCATCGGTTTTCAGTCCTTGTTATATTTTTATACGACATTTTTTGTTACCATGGTAACATTAGGGGTTTACCAATGGAAATTAAAGTGAATGTAAACTAATTATGGCTTTGAGAGAAAGCTACAGACGCCACTGAAAGGGACCATGTTGCCTCTGTTTTTCTCTAAACTTGTTCTACTTGAGTTGAGCTGGAGAAATGAATTTTACCCTTTTTTTTCTTTTGTTCTCCCCCACCCCCACTGTAAACTGTCTTGTCCAGTGTAAATGTTTGCAACATTGTCTTTGGATGACATTTAGATGTTTAAGTGGCATACAGGCACATGGACTCGGATATCACCATATGCCTTTTCTGTATTTGTCGAGCATACATCTTGTTTTCACATGCTGTTTAAATTGAGGCCATACCAGCTCCACTGCCATAAACGGTAAATGTCACATTTGGTTTAGTTCAGTTTTAGTTGTTTTTATTTCAGTATGGTTTGCATGCTTTGGCACTTTGTAGGGTTCTCCTCTTGCCCTGCATGTGCTTGGCAGGCAGCTGCTTTATTTATTTTTATTTTTCCAGTCTAAACCCACAGTGGGGTTTCGAGGGAGATTCAGGTCAGGAAGGATAGACGCTCTTGTGTTTTTGGATTCTTTTCTTTTGCCTTCACATCAGAGCTGGGGTATTTGTACACTAAAATTCCTATTGTACAAATAAATCACTGAAACTGCCGTTTGCCTTGCTTTTTTGTAATCAATCATTATGCAACTGCTTAATCTTTTCAAATATATTCTCATTGATGAGATAAAAGTGATGCAAAAGCATAATGGCAAAGCAACAAAAAGTGATGCATTTTTCTAGTATCTTGGTATTGTTTGTGAAAACTGCCATGTGGGAGTTGAAATGAAATGTGAAAAATAATGAACATCATCAATGCTAGTTGAGTAACCTGAAGTACCGCTCTGGCACATGCATAGTGGGTACCAAAAGTCTACACACCATTAAAATTTAAAGTTTTGGTGGGTTTTACTTTTTTAAACAAATTATTTTAGAACTTTTTCCTCAACTGAGACTTATTTGAACTAAAACATTGAGAAGCAAATCTTTCAAGGGGAAAACATACACCAATATTAATAATGGTGCACACTTATAAATGTAGTTGTGGCAGTGATCAGAATGAACCACCATTGAAACTCACTAAGAGTTATTTTAAAGTGCCTCTGTTTAGCCCTTGACTAAGTGAAGCTGTTTTTAATAGGTTTTCTCTCAGGTAAGTGGTCTTAATACAGCCTTTGTCTCCAGAAAGCATTCAAACATATCCATGTAAAACTGTATTGGTAAGACGCTAGCAAAATAACATGGGTATTAAATGTGCAGAAGGAGGCAATAAAAGAGAATATGGTGCAACAGGGACATCTGTCCAAAATTGAAAATGTGGAAACTAGATGGTGGGGGGGGGGCTGCCTGCCAAGAGCAATGTGAAGAGCTGCATATAAAAATGTTAAAGACTGAATCAATTTTGCAAAACCAAATTTGAAGTCTCCCAATAGACATGTCGGTCTTTAACTGGTGTTTTTAAAAGCACTTTTTGATATGGAAATGCTGCATAATAACCCACAGAAGATGCTCATAGTGAAGCATTGAGTTTTTTATCCTCTCTTTTCCCAACCTGAAGAAGAGCCTGTGTAGAAGGTATTATGAACAGTTTAAAACACTAATATTAGCACATGACAATGAGCTAAGAAGTAGTTCTCTATCTTGGTACTCAGGACTCCTGAATATTTTAATAGTTTGTGTTTCACAGTCTCGTCTTAAATAGGTGATTACCAGTCTTCTGCTGCATGATGAGGAGGTTAATTTGATTCTGATATGCTGGAGCAGGGAAACGTTGAAGACGGGTGGATCCTGAGGCAAAGGCTGAAAACCACTGATCTGAAACATACATTCACATAAAAAATTTTTACCAAAAGAAGATAAAAGTTATAGAATGCCCTTGCCAGAGTCTAGACTTCAATCAAAATAAAAATCTGTAGCCTCAGCTGAAGAGGGCTCTTTGAACAGAACATGTCCTTAAAGTCTGGAGTGTTTTAGCAGTGCAAGTGAATTTTGCTAAGTTAGATGTGCTATGCTCAGACTCTTGAGTACTGTAATAAAATGAAAATATGCTCCAACAGAGCATTAATGACGTTTTTATTTTTATTTTATTCCCCTAAATGCTTTTTTTTCTAATTTTTCCTACAAGTAATGTTATGTTAGAAGTGAAACATGTTTTGAATTTATTTATACTGGCCTCATTTTTATCTATTTAGTTTTGTTATACTTACCTTTCAGTCTACATGTGTCATCTGGCTTTCCTATTTTGTGAGCTGCAGTTTTCAGGTGGCGGCCCAGCTTTTCAGTTGAATTGAGATCTGTATTGGATTGAGCCATTGTTGTTGTGAAGATGAGTCTAAATTGGGTTGCCGTCGGGGTTTTTTGAGGACCACAGCAGGTTTTTTCTTTTGTATTCGTCTGTGTCTAGCTGCATTTATGTTGAACTTTTCTCTTTCAGGTCCAACTGGAGAGAGGCATTTAGTGTAATCTCTGGGTGCTCTGAATAGCTCCTAAGGTTTATTTATTTTAACCCCGAATGTTCCTCTTTTTCATGGACAATATAGCTAGTCACATTTGCATATAGGTGTGTGAATATGATTCATTTATCACGCCTTTATTAAAATACAGCTGTTCAAAGGGATTTGGATGTAACAAAAGCATGGTAAAAACTGAGTGGGCAATTGTTTTATATTGGTGGTCAGTTTAAATAAAATTGCAGGTCTTTGTTTTCAGTTTTGTACCAATTAGTCCTCTCTGATTAGTGTGAATTTAATTACTTCTTTGTTTGTCCTCGTGTTTTAAACCAAATACAAAGATAAAAGGGTGGTGTGTACTTTTAGTATTGTTTCTCTGTGTGAGGTATTTGTTCAATGTCCTTAGGTGGTATCAAATTCTCCTTAGCAACCACCCCAAAAGTGGGAGAAAGGAAGTGCACAGTTCTGACTTTTAAATTCATGTGGTGGCAGCTCAGTGTTTATCCACTCCTGTGTGTTAGGTTTATTAGCTACAGCAGGAGGGAGAAAAGCTGCAATCTGTGAGCTTGAGCTGGATGCTGAGGGTCAGAGTCCCTGCTCCAGAACTCACAGGCATGGTGAGACTAAGTGGGATTGCGTAAGAGAAAGATGAATAAACTTTTGTTCTCTTGGCATTATTAGCAATTCAAAATTGGGAAGTCGTGAGCGTGTTGGCCTTTTTTTCCCTTCCCTTCCTTTTTTTTTTTTTTTTTACAGCTACCCAAGACTAATAGAGAAAATAACTGTGGGAAGAGTGCAGAAGATTCAAATAATGGTTCCGAGGAGGAAATTTGAAATAATTACCTTTGAAGACTTTCATAAAAGGTGCAACTGTAAATGTCATCAAAGAGAGACGATACTGAAATCCCGCTTTGGCTATTATTTCTAATTGGACAACGAGATCTGATCATTAAATTTAAACAGAAAAATAGTATTTGTGCTGCACGACTTATTTAGTCTGGACTGGGTTTTATTTTCAGACATAATTGGTAAGATGAGGTGATTAGATCAAATCAAAAGAAAATAATAGCTTTTTCTTTTCAGTGCTCAGGTTTATAGCTTCACATAATGACTGTTTTTCACAACTATTACAGCATATTAACATGGTTTCGTGCGCATATTCTTTCAATGTGACTTCAGTAATAATCAGAGCAAACAGATTTTTGGTGAGATTTAAAAAGCAAATACAACCAAAAAATAAAAAAGATTCATGCCTACTTGCAGAGCAGTGATCGCCTTACCCCAGATAATTTGCAATGTACTTGCATCAGCCTGGGGGTGGGAGCAGAAGAAGCTGTGCGGGGGGCGGTGTCAGAGTTGAGGAACTAGAATAAGGGAGGAGACATTTTCCAGCCTCAAAGCAGAGCAACCAACTGAAAAAGTCGACAAATACAAGAAGTTACTAGAAAAGAAAGGATTTTTTTTTTAAATCAGTGATGTAAATCCAGAGCAAAAGTAAAAAACCAACAGAACTGATTCTCTGCAAAACCAGCTACACTGACGCACATATTCCCTGAGGTCTGTAGTAATTTAGTGCATTGATTAGACTGTTAGAACAGGAAGAAATCAAGAAGGAAATGCTGCTCTGTCATCATGTTACACTCCTGACCTCTTCCTTCTGTTACACATGAGTGAATCAAAGGGCTCCAGCACCAACAGCTGCTTGAAAAGTGAAACAAACAGGGCAACGATTTATGAAAAATTACCTCACCTCATGAATAAACTGATTTCCTAGTGCAGACTGGAGTGCTGCTTCAACTTGGAGACCATTTACACTTCTGCTCAGGTCTAAATAATTGAAATGTTAATTTATTTCAGCTACTCAAAAGTGAAACGTGTCTATTGTACAGATTCATTACCCACAGAAAATGTTGAAAATATAGAACCAATGACAAGGGCAATTTTAATACATAAATGTGATGTTACATCCTACACCATAGCAGAGAAGAGAGCTGACTTGACAGCTGTCCAGCAGTCAACTCCCTCCACAGAGAGGCTAAACCATATTATGTTATTGCTCAATAGGCTTCCTGTATCCAAATATATTAGTAGAAGCTTGAGTGAAAGGCAAAAAGCAGAAGTGAAAAAGAATCAGGGTTAATCAAAGGAAACACCTTTTGAGAGCTTGGAGGGGGTTTTTAAAGTGTGGACTGTGGTTGGACTCGGACAGGTTTTGCATTTTATTTAGAAATCAAGCTCCCAGAGTCTGGAGGAAGATCAGACCAGACTAACAAAATTTCGATCTCACTTCATTCATACCTCTGCTGGCAATCACTGTGGAGATGATTTTCCCTTTCTGGTGGACCTGCCCAAACGGCCCAAACAAAGTACCAAACCTGATTCAATGACCTTGATTTCACTGCATTTTACTGTCCAGAAAACTTGCCTGGTTTAAACTGCAGAGCTAGTCCAGTATGAGTCACTGGACTAGCTACATGTCAGGCTGCATAATAAAACTATTTAAGGAATATCAAACCAACCAAGTGTTGGTTTGATATTCTTGGTATTCTGTGTTGACTTTTTGATCTTAAAAATCTTCTTCTGGACCTCTTGAAAAAATTTTGCACCGTTTTTACAGCATATTTTCTCTGCTACTGAATTATCCATCAATGTGCTTGGACACAATACAAAGTTCTCTATAACAATCAGCTTCTTTAGCAATGTCTTGAGACTTTCCTCCTTTTAGGGACATCAACAACAGCATGCTGGAAAATGGTCAACTCAGCAGTCTTTCAAGAGTTTACTTTTGCACCATATTGTTTTTCTGAAAAACAAGTTTTGGTTTTCAATAGTTGTAGATCATGTCAATTAAAATAAACAGAGATATACCACCATGTAATGAATCTGTGACTTTCACATGTTGATTGGAGTTAAATTACCTTCAGTGTGTACTCTTCAGCAAGTTTACCTTTTTGTTTTTCCTCAAAATCTAATGACTTATTATTCACCCGAACAGAACAGCAAACACAAATTTGTAAAAATATGACGAAACACTGCCAACAGTAGAGTATAATAGGATTTTATTTACATAACTTACAAAGAAAACATCATTTACAGTCACAGCAGAGAAAAAAAATATATTCAATAAAACATACAAGAACATAATGCTGTTGGTCGCAAACAGAAACAAAAACAAAATGTTTTACAGTTAATAGTGTTTGACAAAGATTGCCAGTAGGATGGAGAGAAAATCTCAAATATCTCTACAGGAAAACCACAAAATGGCTGCAGATTGCAACTACAACACATCTCTGAAGTGTTTCAGTTATCATGAACCAACATATGTTGCTGTAATATTGTTGTGTTCAAAAAAACGTGATTATACAGCTGAAGCAAGTGAAGGATGCTGCATTTCATTTCTCTTTTTCCATCTGAAACTAAATTTCAAAAGATCGTATGACAGTTAAAATCTATAAAAATTAATAATCATGTAACCTCCAGGTCAATATCCTTACAGTTGTCTTATTTCAGATTGGGGGAAAAAAAAAGAAACCAATGCAAAATAACTTAAAATTATTTTTTTCAGGAGACTGGCTGTTTTCAGCAAAAAATGTCACATTACAGTACTCCCTCCCAGCATATTCATGCTTTAAGAACATAAATATTACCCTTCAACCAGTCTTCTGAGAGTGGCGTAACCATAAAAAGGCCTTAAGTCATGGCAACCATTTGACCCACATTGATGCATCTACCTTGCAATAAAGTGGGAGCAATGAGTGGTGTAAGGTGACAGGATGTCTGTGAAAGAAGCGCTCCACAGGAAGCCAAAGATGAGCATGCTGGAGTCTAACTGCTGGTTAAGTCAAACCAACTGGATGCACATAAACGGCGGCTCTCCGTCCTCCTGCGCAGCCCCATCTGCCCAATCTCAACAGGACTCGGACGCAGAGCGATTGGAACTGAGCATGTTGGTTCCGTAGGCAGAATTATCTCTGGCTTGACGGGGAAAACACTTCCTGCTCCTTAGCAGATGGGATGAGGACGTGTCGATGTGCTGGACAGGCAAACGTGCTAAGAACACGGCATCTCAGATCTTCGATCTTTTGCGAGCAAAGTAGTGTGAGAGGTTGCAGACAGCAACTTTCCCCGGGGGAGCGCTGCTTCAGATGTAGAGCGAGCCGTCGGCAGGTCCCACATAGCCGACCCCAATCAGAAGAACATCTATCAGCGTCCAAATACCCAGGCCTCCAAAGCTGAATAGTTTGCCCAGACCCTCTCTCCACTGGCCCAGATAAAACCTGTCTGCCCCAAAACCACCGAGAGTGATGCTGCAGCAGGAAAGAGCAGAGGCACAGATTCGCAGGATGATAATTTGAGAGCACACATCCTGACTCGAACTGACTGAAAAGAAAGAAAAAAAAAAAACAGAAAAAAAATGCTGAAAACTGAAAACTGGCTAAACGGGGTTACCTGAGTGCGAGTGCTGTTGACCATTTGTATCCACCGGTCCAGTTACAGAACAAACGCTTCTGAAACCGCCTTTTGCCTAAGGGAGAAAATGACACTTTAATATTAAGCATTAACTTTCAAGAGAGATTTTTCTAATTTAAATAATTAAAAATATAAAAGATGTTTTGTACTCTGTTAGCTTTGCCAGTCTAACAGCTGAAAGTCACTTTCTATACAGACAAAAAAAAAAACACTCAATGTGTATTCAGACTCCTTCAACTTCCATCCTTTGTCACAATGCAACCACAAACTCCAATGTTTTATTGTGATTTTATTTGGCAGGTCAACTCAAAGTAGTGCAAAGGTATTAAAAATGCAGTATGTAACTTATAAAAAATATGTCTTTTACATATTTTTTAAAACTGTCATATTGTGACAGTTTGTCATGAGACAAATAATCTGTGAGAAGATCGATCTCCTCCACTTCCTGCATGAAGTAATATTGCCAGTCATCCGGACCAAAAACAACCAATCAGACCCAGAAGGAGTGTCTTAGCGCTGTCAATCAACATCATGTACTTGCTGCTAAATGTGCTAATGGCTGTTGCAGGAAAACCGTTTATCCGCCATTGTTAGCATGACCTTGTTGCTCATGCGAACAAGGTGCAGTGCAGCAAAGAGAAAGGGGAGGAGAAAAATGGGAGCATGAGCAACGCCACACAGAGTGTTGATTGACAGCAATAAGACCCGTCTCCTTTCCCTGAGTGATTATTTCTAGATAGCACTGGTAGAAAGCAGAAGAAGCTGCATTTCTCTCTTTGTTGGAAACATTCAGTTTTAATCAGGCAAAAAAATATAAAGAGCTAAAAATAAAAACTGCTAATGCATGAGCTTGGTAAAGGACCTCTAAATTACAAACAACTCAGTTGAAGGTAAAATTAGACAAAATTTGTGCTAAATTGAAGTGAAAAATAAAAAGAAATTGTGAATATCTCATCACAGAATCTCCAGGCACAAATTATTGCTCCTTTTCCTACCTAGGAAAAAAAAAAGCATTTGGCATCCAATAAAAAGCATCACAGGGGAATCAGTCTGTCTTTTTGAAGCATATTATGTCTTCATAGAGGAATCACAAAGCTACCACGAACAATGAATTTCACATCTAAATTTGCATACCAGTTTTTCTAAGAGCTGTTTCAAATCTTTGTTTGCCAACAGTAGCTCCTTTTCAGTCAGAGGGAGAGAAAAATGAACATCCTTTATAAACTGAATACAGCACCGCCTGCTGCATTCAGCCATTTAATATAGCCCACATACGCTTTGTCTTTTGATGTGCATAAGGAATTAAAAGCAAAATACACCAAGCGGTTTTGTGTAAATCTTCTACACACTGCCATCTACCTGCATGCAAAACTAATTAATTTATATCAATTTAAGCCAGCATTTGGATGGAAACAGGAAAAAACATAAGTCATCCCACGCCGTTCATTACTGTGTTTATGTAACGGAAATAGACAATGCAAAGTTTTTGCATGACTCAGAGCTCCATTAAGAAGAAATAAAGCAACTTGAAAAAAATAAAAATAAAAGCTTAAACTGCCCATACCATTTTTCCGGGAAAAGAAATCGTCGTTCCAAGTTCAAAGTGGATGACGAATACACAATTCACAGAAAACTGCGAGCACAGTCATGCTATAAACATCTGTTGTCATACCTAAACAATGCACATGGTCTAAGACGTCACAGGTGGCGTTGTAGCGCTTGCGGGGACAGGACACCGTCATACAGTTGGTGGAGTTTGAGCAGCGATACTCAGATGGGTCCAGCTGCCAGCAGAACTGACAGGTGATGGAGAGAGTGAAGTTGCTCTGCTGCTCTCCTGACTTTCCCTGGAAATATAATAATGAAAAAAAAAAAAAACATTCCGTCAGAGTAACTCTAACCAGACTTTAGTGTAAATCAGACTCGCAGAGAAGCTGCTACTCACTACGCAGTGAACGCCTTTCTTGGGTTTACATGTGAAAGATGCCGGTTTCCCGTAAGTGCAATTGTGTTGGTAATTGCACTGAATGCAACTGGCTGGCAGGCGATCACACTGACCTCCACTTGGACATTTAGAGGTGTAGCTGTCCTCATCTGTTGGGGAAACTGCACAACATCTGACATTGAATTTGGATTGAAAATAAAACACTTTAATAGAGTCGACAAAAAAATTATTGCCTGGGCTACGTAAAGTAGGTTGACTGTTAAATAACGATGCAATGTGGTTCTGTAGTTATGAATATATTAAACTGTAAACAATTCTCTATTAAAAAATCTGCACGTGAAAATGTAGGCAAGCTTTTGGAAACTCAAAAATCTAAAAATCTAGTGAATTACTCTAACTTTTTAATTCTATTCTAATTTATTGATATTCACCTGTAGGTGTGTTACTTTTGACAACTGCATGGCTGTCATTCTTGTGCTCATCACCTAACTTGTGATTTTGCCACCTGGCATTGCCAACGCCTTGAAAAAATAATCTTTTAAATAGCTGCTGCGGCTCGGTTTGATATTTAGCAAACAGCATTTGATAAATTACAGGAAATATAAGATAAGAATTCCAGTCATTATCAAATTTTATAGTCATTTGTAAGACAGCTGTGCAAAGGTTTTGACTTTTGAACACACAACTTAAAAACATAATATAACATACTCAATAAAGACAGCTTAACATTTTTTTCTGTTTCTTTTTTTTTTTTTAATTTACTTGTAATTTATTGGTTTTCATTATCTGCATGCTGGTCTTTCAATCCGCAGGGTATCAAAGAGTATTCTATTTCTTTTTGTGTGTGTGTGTGTGTGTGTGTGTGTGTGTGTGTGTGAAGTTCACCTGTACTTAATATGTGATTTTTCTTTGAATTAGCCCATTTAAATTTGGATTAAATTATGTTACACTAAACATGATAAGACCACTGTGTTTCAGGAGGGAGGGGTTCATCCTATAACTACCAGGTTGCCAGTTTAAACCTATGCTTCACTTCACCTCTCTTGCCTGCCTGTAGTGGTCAGAGGGAAGCTATGGCTACAATGTAGCTTACCAACATCAATGTATGAAAGGGTGAATGACTGATTGTAGTATAAAATGCTACAACTATACAAATGAAGGCTATATACGATAGGTTCTTTGATACTTCACACCTTTACTTTTGTGAAAATGATCAAAAAATATGAACATCAATGCTGTGTAGTGTCTAATCATGACAAATTTGAAAAAGCCTGATTTAAGAGCCTTTTGTATTTTTAATGAGTGTTCGTTTATCTGTGGTTTAAGACATTTCGCTGTATGAAATTATTTGTATCACTGTGATCGTGTGCTAAAAAAAATAAAGCTATATTCCTCAAGGAGATTTAATATCATCTGAACTTACCAGAGGCTACAGCTGGGATCACCGGGCTGGTGATGATAGTTCCATGCTGGGCGTCTCTTGTGTAAGGAGGTTCCTGGTCAATATGAGGAGAACTCAGGTATCCTGAAAAGCGAGCATAGTAAAAAAAACAACATTGCTTATAGGGCAAACATGGCATAGTAGTTTGTTACTTTACTGAGACGACAACAGAGTATAGTAACTTCTTCTAAATCAGTAGTTACAGCCACTGTTTAGTTCCAATTGCAGTAAAAATAAATGTTAAATCAGAAAATCTCAGTCAGAATTGTTTTCATTCAGAAGCAGCTAGGAGCAGCGGCTAGCTTGCTATGCTAGCTCGGTGTTACTGGCTTTGGGTACAAAAAATCTACAAGCCTTCTTCTTGAATTAATATAGCTGTATTTGTAAACGTACCATTTACGCACTGTAAAACCAAATCCATAAACAAGATGACAAATATTCCATAGTGTTTGCAGCTCCGTCCTCGGTCTGGTCTCCATATGTGACAGCTAGTACCCATTGTTGCTGCGGAACAAGAAGCAGCAGTTGCATTCACAGAGTGTAGGAACCACGAAAGATGGACGGCATGTTGTTGTATCCGATTACAGATGATCGCTTTTTGTCTTTACCGTTAGTGTTTTTTGTTTATGTAAACAATACCACGTAATAGATTTAATCAGTTAACAAAGCACTAATCTAGCTGCAAACAAGCCATTCTTCCCCTTCTTACTTGAGTTTACACGCACGGGTTGCATGTAAACCTATGCACTGCTTAGTGTAATTTCTTGGTTAATAGAAATAAAAAGGATTATAATATACAAGATATTTAAAAAAAAAAATAAAAAAAAATCTTTAAAAAAATAAATTCGGGATCTACTGAGTGGGAGCTAAACATTGACGGAACATTTCCCTTGATGTTCCTTGAACGCAGCATGCTTTAGGGGGCGTTCCTTTAAGGTTCTCTTGACTGAAGATATTTTTCAATAGTGTATGAACGCGCGATAAACTCAGTAAATAGACATCAACATAGATAGTCATCTAAATAAGCTGGAATTACAGGCATTAAATGTAAAACAATTAACGAAAAATAATTCGTTAAAATTTAATTATCGCAGTTTAAGCATTATGATTAATAGATTAACCAATCAGATGTCGGGGTCAATTGTAGAGCAAAACGAAATGTTCAAATCTTTACATTGTTAAAGCAGAAAACAAAATACTATTAGATTTTTTAAAACTATAGAAAGAGTTAAATGCAATTTATGCAGTTAAATTGCATTTAACTGCATAAATTGCAGTTAAATTGCATTTAACTGTTAAATTTAGCAGTTAAATGCTACTGTCCATTTAGACAGTAGCACAATCATGTAACAAAATATAATATAAAAAATAAAATATAAAAATATATTTTATAATATATAAATATAAAAATAAAATATAAAAATATATTTTACAGTCCGACACTGGTATGCTCCTGACACATTAACATGTAATGTAATTATGGTCTTTCACATCACACAGAATGTCATAATCAATTACTGCCAAATAATGTAAAAAAAAGCCTGGAAGACTGAATGAAAAGTGAAGAGACAACACATTTTGCAGATTTTTTCCCTTTTATTTCAGGTCTTTTTTCTCCCGGGAAGATCTTTGTGAGGATAGGTGTCAATTTCACATTTTAATGATCTTAGCGATCACACTCTCTCAGTTACCAGTTCAGTTTCCTTCTAATTGATTTAGACTGCCAGGAAATCATTTGATATTCAGACCCAAAAACCAGATTTTCCCCTCCAGAGCTCACTGACAATCACAAGGACATTTGCTTTTTTTCTACAACCCCATTCATTAAAATGCACTTACACAAGATTACGATCCATTTGTGTCCGTTCCACATTTATGACTTTCCAAAAACCATCTATACACATGCCACCATCTGCCTATTCACAGCACCTCTAATGCGCATGAGGTAACTTAAGGACAAAACTTGCTTTGCCCATCTTCATCAAAATTCTTCTTCTGCGTTTCGACAGCGGGACTGTTTGAGCAGGGTCAGGCGAGCCATCACCTCGGACACCGGCAGTTCTCCGTGGACCTTGTTGTCTCTCGTGCGCACATTTACGCTGTTAGTCATCTTCTCTTTCTCCCCGACAACTGCCAAGACACGAGACGACAACAGCTTGACATGACACCACAAGCACAGCTACCCTAACACAGTCCCGGCTTTGTATCAGTGGCTTCAACAACTGTGGGTGGTTGGCCAGCTTGAGCGACCATTCGGCTTGAACTGTGACTGTAATTAGGGGCGTTTATTTTGACTCACTCAACATCTCATGGTCCTTTTCTAAGCAGCTGTGCAGTGAAGCAAACTAGGGCTGCAAGCAACTAATGATTATTTTAGTTGTTGATTAATCTAACATTTATTCATTTATTCTGATGATTAATTGGATAAAAAAAAATGGGACATTCTGCAGATTTTTTTATGCAAAACTAGAAATACAAAATAACCAAATGTTTAAATAAGAAAATATTTTATTGCCTAAAATGCAACAAAGCCTCAAAGGACCCATCTGCAGATAAAAATAACTTCTAACATCAACATGTGAAGAGTCCTTTCTTCTTCACATCAATACAGCGTAGGGATAACTTGTTGATTTTTTGAATTACCCAATCAATGAATTTATAGCAAAAAGTGCTTAATAGGAGAAAAATTATTTTTTAAATCTTAAATGCAAAATGTATATCTATTTATACAATTTTGATTTAATTACTGCTCTGATTAATTTGTTCTGAATCTGTATACTCCAGATGACGATTAATCAGTTACCAAATTAGTTGACAGTTATTTCAATTCTGGATTCATCACGATTTATTCGATTAATCGCTTCGGCCCTAAAACAATCAGCAAAAGGTCTTATCAGACTGTATATTTTTAATTTTTCTACGTATCATTTGAAAAAGTGATCACATTGGAAGGATGGGGTTGCCAGATGCTGAAAGTGAGATTTCATCTTCTGCTTAGATTAAAATGTAGCATTAACCAATTTAAATTCACCTGAAGTTAGCATAAATCATTTGGCTGCCCATACTATCCTCTCACTTCAAATGTAAATCTATAAAAATATTGTTAGTTCTCCAAGACGAAAGGAACAACCTTCCTAACTAATCAAGTTAGAGAACTGCTGCTCTATAAATATGAAACTGAAATATAAAACTGATTAGATTTGTTACACCTTACAGCAGCTCACATCCTCTTCACTAATAAATTAAATTTGACATCACATTTCCTCACCCAGGATGAAATTATATTGAGCCAACTGAGCGTTTCGGATTTTCTTGTTCAGGAGGCAGCCAGAGTCCAGATCAGAGTCTGCCATGAATCCGGCTTCTGTGAACTGCTTGCACACCTGACAGAGAAAAACAGCACTTAATGCAATCAGCAGCGTGCTGTACAAACATATGACACCTTTCAGTGACACAGCGCTGTCTATTTTGGGAAATAGAACACGCACCTTGTTGGCGTAATCCTCACAGGACGGGTTGACGGGCACCAACATCACCTGTCGAGGAGAGAGCCACAGAGGCCTGTTGAAGAGAAGCAGATGGGTCGTGATGATCCTCATGTGGCGTGAAGCTATCCGACCTCCTCAAAAAGTGAAAGTTAAAAGGCTGAAATCATTGTAGTGGGAATGATGAGAGTGAGAGGACTGTGCTGCTGTTCAACACAAAGCCATGCAATTAAAAGCAAGCGTACAATTAGACTGGAACATAAAACCACCCACCATAAGAGGAAAACATCTAATTCATCACACATATGCATTTGACATTATGAATTGTGATTGAAGGGCTTGAGCAACAGGGATTCAGCTCACCATTTCCCTGCATAGTTCTCTGTGAGAATGGCAATCATCCTTTCCACGGAGCCCAAGATGGCACGGTGGATGATGACTGGCCGCGCTTTGTCATCCCCATCCTTTCTGTTATCACAGAAAAACAGCAGAAAGTGAGGTGGAAAGAGGAAAAGAAAAAAAGTGCAAATAAAATTTTTACAATTTATAATGTGCATATTCTGCTTCATAAACTCTTTTGTAAGTTTTATGATTAATCTGACTTTTTTTTTTCTTGGATTGTGACAGTTTCACATTTTATTTATTTTCATTTAAATAGACGTGGTTAATACAAACAAACACACCAATTTGACATTTTACAGTCTTCAGGACACTGTAAAATGTCAGATCTCTTACACTGTCCCACTAGAACCTGAGAATGTTGAACAATCTTCAAAACATGAATAGTTTTATGGCTGAAGTGTTATTTTCAAAAATGTTTAAATGGTTGTCAATGTGAGTTCTTATGTTACTCTGTTAAATTAGAAACGAAAGCCCTTAAAAATAATACACAATAAACTATAACTATAATTTTATTAAAATCTGATTGGAATTGCTTTAGTTTTTCAGTAGGATTATTTGTTTGGAACCATGAATTTAAAAAACATTTAAGGTCATCAAATTTTTATTTTATCTACTAGGATAGTTTGCTTAAATTTGCTCTCTATTGAGAGGAATATTTTATTATTTTCTATCTTGGTCTTTTTCCATTTCTACCAAGCCTTACCCCTATAGATTAAAGATGGATTATTTCACATTTTGACCAATTTCCTTAAAATGAAGCTGGTTAAGTTTTAAGAAGAGTTAGATTTCTAAACAGTTTTAAGCCTCCATTTTACCCTAACTTAAAGTAGCTTATTAGCATTACACAAAGTTAGAATGAATAAATTAATTCAAAAGCTATAAATACTTATGAGTTCAAAGAGCTGCTGCTGTAGAGGATCTGCATCTTTTTCTTCTCCTTAAATGTTTATTAAAATTCCTTCATGATGAAAAGCTCAAATTTGCATACATGTCTTGTTTGCTTGGCTTTGGTGAAACACAGCACCCAGACTCCGCAGCGTGGCAGCATTCAGATTAGCTGACTCACCCCACAAAGGTCAGATTGAAGCGAATAGGCAGCTGGAAGTCCAGCTGAATGGTGGCACACTGGTGGTAGCGTCCAATCGCATCTTTGATCTTAATGTCAATCTGCAACGGTAGAAAAAGAATGGCAGACCCTCAGAGTCGAGCCGATCTCGCGTTTGCCGGGAGGTTATGAGAAAATACTGCCCGACCTTGGGTCCATAAAAAGCCCCGTCTCCAGGGTTGAGTTTCCATGGCTCCCCAAACTCATTCAGGCTGTTTTCGAGTTGCTGTCAAACATGAAGCATGCGTTGCAGAGATCATCAGTAAATGCAACCAGCAGGAACACGACTGGATGTTCAGTCTGTCCTGCAAATTATATAACAAAACTGTACATTTGTAATCCAAATAAAACATATGAGTAGTGACTTGCTGAAAACACCGCCTACAGAAATTCAGGGAATTTGACATGACTCACAGATGTGATACTATTAGATGATCACATAGGTGACGGTGTTCTCAGAAGGAGAAATTAACTATCTAAATTCATTGCAGCAAAGAAGACAAACATTAGATCAGTTCACTCTTTTTTTTTATGTATTTCAATATGTAATCACGATGCACACCACAGTTTACCTTCTCAGCCTGGTTCCACACGGCTATGTCGCCCAGATACTTTTCTGGACGGGTTGACAGATAAAGCTGGAAGGAGAATCCGAACACATCGTAAACACAGCGGAGGAAGTCCAGACAACCCTTCATCTCTGACTCAATCTGTATTCAAAAAAAAAAAAAAGTGAATTTATCTGACCAACATCAAAAAACTAAAACCCTACCAAACATTTTTCCTTCCACTCGATTTTCCATTAATAAGTTTGCATTTCATATGGCTGTCTCTGCCAGTTGGCTCTGATCCTCAAGGACGTATTTTAAAAAATGGTTTAAATATTAGTGATAAACTGAGCAGTCCTTCAGAAACCATGATCAAAATAAGCAAAACATGTAACCATTTATTTATTATAATTACTTTCTGCTTTCAGCTAATAAAACAGATTTGACTAATAAAAAACTGTTATACAAATATGGATTAGTAAAAGGTAAGTTTAAAACCTGCTTAAAAGTTCTCCTTTTCCTAAGGTACATTAATCTCACAAACGAGCCTCATTTGAATGCATATTCTAATGTATTGAATGTGACCCAACTATATAGTTGACTGACAATAGCAAACTTTTAATAAGTATATTCATCTTCAAATATAGTTAACATACTGATGACAAGCCAGAGTGTAAATATCCCAGCTTCTTTAAATTTGGTGCAATAATGTTTCACAAACTATAAATTGCAGTTCATTTCCTGTTTTTGCTTTTCCTTCTTTTTGCTTAAGATGAACAACATTCTTATAAGTGTTGGTATAGTTTACATAAATATCTGATTCTAACTAATTACAGATTAATAAATAATATATATTGTGACATATTAGAACACTTATGATTGATTACATGAGTATTTTGGCATTAAA
This sequence comes from Poecilia formosa, assembly GCF_000485575.1. Taxonomy (NCBI): domain Eukaryota; kingdom Metazoa; phylum Chordata; class Actinopteri; order Cyprinodontiformes; family Poeciliidae; genus Poecilia; species Poecilia formosa. The sequence continues at coordinate 97,201 of NW_006799985.1, read as the reverse complement.
ACACGATAGCATGTTTGTAAGAGATGTTCATAAATCTAATATTAAAACTAATACCCAGTTTATTTAGAATAAATGTCAGAACTGAAGGTTCAACCTGCATTTCTCAATGATAAAACATAATAGTTACAAAGGGGGCTAGTATCCCCCTTCATGGCATAAAGGAGAGATTATTTTTAGTTTAGAGGATAGATATTTTGCAAACCTTTTTGATGATACCAGTTCATGATTTATTCTGTTGCACACACAAAACCTGAAGGTTGGATTGCAGATCTGACCTGATCCATCACGCAGAAAATGTGAGCGTCATCCTGCTGGAAGCGCCGCACTCGGGTCAGACCCGTCAGCGTTCCGGACAGCTCGTTCCTGTGCAGGACCCCGAAATCTGCCAGCCTCAAAGGAAGCTCTCGCCACGAGCGAGGCCTGTGGCTGAACATCAAGCTGTGGCAGACGAACCAGAAAGAAGCACATCAAACTGTGCAACAAACCTCCGCCCGGTGTGAAAGGTTTTCATGCGCAAACGGGCCGGGAGACGCTCTAAATTTACCAGTGGCCTGGGCAGTTCATTGGCTTCAGTGCAAAGATGTCATCTTCCACAGGGAATGAAAACATGTTTTCACTGTAGTGCTGCCAATGGCCAGATGTCTCCCACAGCTTGCTGTTGTAGATGTTGGGGGAGGCGACTTCCTGAAAGCCTCTTCTCCAGTATTCGTCCTGGATAAACAAGAAAACCACATAAGGCTAAACGTTCCAGATGGACTGCACAGGTACTTCACCGAGAGGAAATGAGCCACGACTTTTGGCTCGAAACCCCTGAGCCACTGCAACAAAAACAGCGTCTCATCCGTTTTGTTTATCCATTTTTTCGCCCCGAAGAGAAACCTGTAACGGTCTGTAGATCTGATCGCTGCCAACAGTAGAAGGCCGGTGGAAAAGATTTCTGTGAACATGTGAAAAACATAAAGGAGGTAGCGAGAGAAAGCACACTGAGTCAGCTTTTTCTGAATAATTATTTTTAGCAGGAAAAGAGCATATTATTCCACAAACGGCTGCCATCGGTCATGTGTATGAGCTCCATTTTCTTAAGAGTTTTGACTAAATGTTCTGAAAACATCTATTTAAGGGAAATGCGAAATGCACAGTTTCAGAATGAGAACTGGCTCGGGTGATGTGATAATGATCTTGCACCGATTCTGTGGAGCCTATGTGCGGCACTCTGGCATGGCCGGGCCCGTGGGTGTGTGCAGCCTGCTGTGAAAGCCCGGGAGATGTCAACTCAACTTTGCAAAGACGTCAGAGATCCCTGCAGAGCCAATAAAGTCCACTAAAGTTGCTCTGGAGACCAAAGTTTCAAGTACAAAGTTAGATGTTCTGGTGCAGACTGAGGATACCTTCGCGTTTCTGCGACAATTCAACTCACTGGAACATATTCACAGAGCCTTGAAAAAATATTCACACTCCTTAAACATATCCACATTTTTCACACGCTACAAAACACAAACCTCAGGGATGTGTTTGCTATAAATAAGGCTAATAAACCAACAAAGTAGTGAATACTTGTGAAATAAAAATAAGTTTTTTTTTATTTTTACAAACAGAAATGTGAAAAGTTTGGAGTTTTATTCAACCAAATTCACTCAAATACCCCTAAATAAAATCTTGCTCAACCAGCTGCCTTCATATGATTGCAAACTGAAAAAAGGGCTTTGTAATTTCTTACTAAAATAAAAATCATGCATTCTTTTCCTTCCATTTCACAATTATGCACTACTTTATATTTATTTTCAATTAATTACATTAAAGCCTTTTGATCTAATATATGACAAAATGTTAAACAAAAAAGGTATGAACACTCTGCAAGGCACAGCATTAATTCCAGCTTGCCACTCAATGAATAGATGAAAATAAATTAATAAATAAAACACTTTGCAAAGCTTTCATCACAGCTGAGACAACCTGCAGCAATCAAGTTGGTGTGAAGACTTTCCCGCTTCCAAGGGCGAATTTAAACTTATAAAACTGACCACAAATATTCAGTTTGCTGCTGGCAAAGTGGTCTGTATTGTAGTGAAGTGGCAATCACCTCCAGCCCACCACTGCAAATGTTAAGTATAGCCTGAATCTCCTGAACTCAGACGGAGTGCGTTTCTGTGTTACAGCACCCCTGCAACGCTTCAGTTTTAAAATGATAATTGCTGCCTACAGCAGAGGCAGAGAGAATTAAAAAACAAACAAACAAAACAAAAAAAAAACTTTCATGTAAACTAAATGAGAGTCTGAGGATGCAAACAGAGCAAACCTCACCGGGGACTCCGAGAGCTTTGAAAGGCAACGATTGTTTTGAAAGAAGCAACCGAAGTTGCCGATTGAACCCGCCGTACCCTGATGAACTCGGTGAGCGTGTTGTAGATGTAGGCGCCGCGTGGCATGAAGAAGCAGCTGCCGGGGCTGAGATCGTGGAAGAAGAACAGCTCCTGATCCTGTGAGGGAGACAAAGGAAATTACTTTTTAATGACTTCTCATCTGCGGGTCTAAGCCAATGAGAAGCCTTTTCATGCGCAGCAGGGAGCCAATCCAATCATCACACATCAAGGTGACCTCCCAGCTGGAGAGCTCGCTTCATTCTTGTTGAAGCGAGAGGGAAGAAATCGAGCACAGTGATAACGATGACAAGGCCCTCTGATTTGACAAATGAGGCTCCCAGATGGTGACACCTTGCACCACTTCCACATATTTCAACACAGTGTCAGATTGTATTTTGGCACCTGGGGTATAACAGGTCCTTAAAGATTAATATGAAAAGAAAAAAATTCAGCTCGGCTTCTAATAGTCCACTTCTACATGAATGTTGAGCACAAGTACAAGTCCCTAACAGAGTCTTCCTGGACGCTTAGGTTCAGCCAAAATAACTATTTCAAGCAGGTGATGTTTCAAAATCTCAATAAAATATTAATCTATTTATATTCTCAACAGTTTTGCTAAGTAAAAAATATATTTCTGAACATCTGAATGCCTGTCAACATGTCTACGTTTCATACTTTTTTCTGAAAGCCAATTCATAATTAATCATAACTTTAAGCATTGACTAATGTGTTAAAATGTGAACGTGACAGCTCTTTTACTCACTGGAATGATGATGTGTTTGAAATTTTGAATGTAAAAAATTAAAAGATCGCACGTTTTGGAGATAACTATTCAGGTCACTATGACTACAATCAGAGCTTATTTACATTTTTCGTCTCTCCAGTCCAAAGAAAGATTTAGAAAGCTGACAGCGATCTAATTCATTATGTTGAGAGATAATCTGGGTTCTGATAGAAAAAAAAAAACAAGAAACTGATCAAAGACAATGCTTTGCTCAAATCTTATATCTTATTCTACACCACGTTTCTCCCTTTTTCGATTTCCTGCACTCATGTCCAGCATCACTTAGTCACTTTATTTAATAATAAAGCCAATTTTGAATCCAACATAAGGAACCACCATGATCTCCCACTGTTTGGGCCAGAACCGACAGCTGCATCTGTGAGTGAACTCAGGCCGACAAAACTGCTGATGGAGCTGAAAAGGCGACTCTCCCTTCGGCAGGAGGTCCCAGAACTGCCTGAGAAGAAATGCAGGTCGATTCCATGACAGTAAAGAGCTCATCAGACCAAAAGTAGGGATTTCTTCGGTGGTTTTCTGACTAATCCAAAGTAAACACAAATCTCCCTGCTTCTTCTGTTAGAGACCATTCAATGGTTATAAAAGAAAAAGAAAACTCATTTAGATCAACATTTCGGTTATAATACGTCTGATAGAGTAACGTAAATGTCATAAACCTAAGTTACTCTAACCTGCTACGTTTTTATAAACCAGGCAGCCAGCTGGAGGCTTTGTGAGTTGCTGTGATGCATTGCCCTAACTGAAAGCTGAGAAACGTGCCACTGAGCAAAATCTTTAACCCAACATGGAAGCTTTTCACATGATGTTGAAACTCACATTTAATATGGGACTGCTATATTAACGTGCTGACTGAGGAGCTGCCGTCTGCATCCTTCTTGCAGAGTAACCAGATGGGGTGACTGGACGATTCACAGATGTCCTAAATATGCCAGGATTGAAGCAGCACAGCGCCCTCAGCTGGTTTATGACAGGCAGCAGATTTGGATATGAAGGGAACTGTACTGTCTGACTAACGGTAAACTAGCTGAGGTAAAGGAAAAAGGCTTACAGTAAATATTTTTCTGTGAGATGTGGTTTAAAGTTTTTTTGACACAGCTACAAAAAAAAACAATGACAAAGACTGCTAGGCGAAAAAGATGCATCAGCAATTATGTTGGTCGCATAATTGCAGAGCGAGAATTGTCTCTAATTTTAGGCCTCTACCTGCTGAGAGGGCTAAAATGCGTCTGCATGTACTGACTCACTTTGCCAATCTTTCTGTGGTCTCTATTCTTGGCCTCCTCTTGAAAGCGTTCCCACTCTTTCAGCATCTTTGAGTCTGGGAAGGAAATCCCGTAGATTCTCTGCAGAGTCTCCATGTCTGAGCGGCCCTCCCAGTAGGTGGAAGAGTTCTGATGACAGAGGAAAAAAAAGAAAAAAAATATATATATATTTATCTGAAAAGTGCTTCCACTTCAAAATAATGGTCTATTTTGTGTTGGTATATCACTAAAATCCAAACATGTGGCTGCAATATGACAACAGGTGAACAGGTTCTGTATCTTTTAAAAACCCCCAACAACGACGACTCTATACCAACTCTGCTATTTCCACTTACCTTGTAGATCTTCAATGCCTTGATCTTCCCTGTGTGTCTGACATGAGGGCCTCTGCATAAGTCAATCAAGGGCCCACATCTGGAAAATATTCACCAGTTGTCCTCAAAGACCGCATAAACTCGTGGATTTAAAATGACTAATTGTTGTTCTAGTTTGGAAAAAAGGACTTGCCTGTAGACTGTCGTAGTCGGGGTGGTAACTTTCTCATTCAGAATGCGACACTTGAATTTGTTGTACTGGAAAGAGAAAAGGCTTTTGATGAAAAACACTAAACTTTAAAAAAAGCTTTTGTGCCTAAATTGATACAAGTAGCCTAGATCATCTAAGTCATATTTTCCCCTGAACTAGGGCAGCGAGGAAACATCCACCCTAACTCACTACTTACTTTAAACATTTTTAGCAGCGTCTCTTTACTGATTTCAAGTCTCTCAAAAGGCTGTTTCTCTTTCACCACACTCTTGCACAAAGCCTCCAAGTCTCCAAACTCTGTGCTGGACACTGACCTGGAAACACCAAACACATCCAGGTCATTCACCCAGAGTTCAAGTTCAGTACTGTTCTGACATTTCAGTCTGTATCCATCAGCAGAGTGATCTTGTATTTGGACTCGGGTCGTATAATAGGGCCACAAACGTTGTTCAATTGGCAAGTAAGTATAAAAATATACATTAAATATCTCATTTTTCTACAAGTTCAACGTGAACTTGGCAAAATGCAGATAGTTAAAGAGTACTTGCTTACTTCTGTCCATCTAGGAACATGTCGTAGTAGAAGCCATTCTCTATCGGGGGGCCGTAACACAAACAACCTCCGTAGAAACGCTCCATGACTTCCCCCAGGATGTGAGCGCTGGAGTGCCAGTACACCTAAAGGTAAAATGAAGACGCATGGAGAGCCACTTATAAAAGGACATAAAAAGATGTATAGAGTTATAAAAAGATTTAAAGCAAATGTCTAAAAACAGATAATCGTCATCAGTCTGAGTGGGAACAGTATGTAAACGTCTCTTTTACAGCAACAATCAGATTTGTTTCAGACAAACAGCTTAATTACTATTAAACCTCTTAATTTGCTTATTTGGTTCCATCTCTTCACAAGAACTTCATTCAAAAAAATTCTATAAACTGTTGTAATTCCTGCACATCAGATTCCTTTCATATAAAGCAGCTTTGATGACAAAGTGTTTCTTTTTATAAAACATTATACTTTTTTATTGTTGAATTGTCCTTTCCAATAGAATTGATTTAATTTTTTAAATCTCTTTGGTAAAGATCTTGTACTTAAGGCCTTTCTGTCTCATAGGAAGGCCGTAATGTTGGGCATTTATCTCTTTCTCCCCCAACATTAAAAGCAATGTTCAAATCTGTTAGAAGTAGCTTAATATGTGAAAGCAAACTTAAATAATTTAAGGGCTAAACCTATGTTCAGTTGACAAATGAAGGCTTTTATTTGCCTACTTTTTAAATAGCATTTGTTGCTGTATAAACCACTCATTAAACAGTCCTGAAATGCAGGAAACTATTTACAAAAACAGATTTGGATAGGCCTCAATTTTCTGAAAAGAAAAAAAAAGAAACAATGGACTCTTACGTCAATCTTCTTGGCTTGTTTACGCCAGAGCAACTAATAAATGTATTGCTTAATTGAAAATCAGTTTAATTTCAATTGAATCTCTCCTGTTATCTGTTCTTATGAAATTTAAAAGAATCGTTTGGGTATTGTCATATTATTGTAAAGCAGAAAGTTAAAAAACAAGGACTGAAGGTAGATTTAACTGATTCGCCGCATTACAAAGTTTTTTTTTTTTTTTTTTTGCACGCACAGCTTGAGCATCTTCATTATCAAATCGCAAAATCTCAAGAGAGCAGTCCTGCTCAAGAGGTCTGTCCAGATCCCAGAGCTCTCCGTTAACACGAGAAATCACTGCACCGTCGGCCAGGCCTTGGCTGAAAGACAAAATACAGAACACCCTCAGAAAAGCTGCATCCACAATTATGTCAGTGATTTCCTTCTTTATGTCAATAATAACAATAAAAATTAAAAAAAAAGTAAAAATGACCTGATGTCAGAGGCTATCTGATACGGTGTCGTAACCCAAGACTTCCCTGGCACCTTTTGCCCATCTGTCAACTCAACAATAATGGGTTTACTTTCTGAAGCCTTCCTGGCCAGCAGGGCATCACTCTCCTTCTTCAGCTCCTCATAGAGGCTGAGGCGCTCGGCAACGTACGGAGGCCATGGATTCAACTTCAGAAGGAATAAATGTAAACGAGAAAAACTGCAATCAGTGTCAAAAAACTGCCTGATATTAATTATATACAAGTTGGTAAGATAAAACTAATATTGTCATGGTTCAACTTCATTCCATTAGAGGGAAGAAGTTTTTAAATCTAGATTTTACAATAAATGTTCCACTGGCCTATTGATGTGGTGAAGTTACTCTGTACCGTTATTGGCTCCCACCTCGACTAAGGGCATGATTACTTAAGGGCATTCTCACATTTGTCTTTCTCTAAACTCAACAGGCATTGATGAAAAAATAGATCATCTGTCTAATACTAAATAATACTCACCCACAAGTAAGCAAGTATATTTCACATAAAATAGTAAGATTTACCTCCGTCGTTCCTCCATCCACTCGCCCTTTATCCTGCTTCTTCTCCTTCTTGTTTTTCTCGCTGGGTTTCTTGTCTGGGATTGGCACCTGCTAATGAGGAGAACAAAATTGGTTTTGAAACAAACTAAGCAAAAATAATTTATAACTAAAACAAAGTAGAAGTTGACCAAAGAGCTGTATAAATAAGGTCCAGGAATGTGTAAGTCTTAAACCAGACACAAGTGAAGGTGTGGATACATTTCCTCAAGTTTGAAAGTGAGAGAAATTACATTTTCAGAAATCAGTTATGTAAAAAAAAAAAAGAAAAAAAAAAAAGAAGAATCTACAAATTTTGAAGAAACCCTTTTTTAATACCTCTGGCATTTTCCATCTCCAATGGCCATTGGCCAGACGTGGGGTATTCCTTAAATAAACAACTATTCAATCACGGGGAAGTGCAAAGACAAACCGGACAATTACCTCAGAGCAATTAGGAAACAGAGATAAAGATGTTGTGACTTTTTGTATCCAAAAATGGACCGAGATTTAAACAGTTAATCTCTTTTGTATGTGACAAAACAAATTTGATGAATTTATTAAAAACATTTTTACTTTACAGCACTTTAGAAGAGATTAGAAATTTGGCCTAAAATTGAACTGAAGTTGTAAGTCGAGGTTTGTTTTTAAAAACACGTGACTCTATTATTCCATGGTTTTAATTCACCTGCAACAGTTTCACTCACAAAGCAGGTGTTCATAATGGACAAGGCAGAACCAACAGCATTAAGCGCTACAGTGCAGTCATTCTACACAAACAGTAACTGAGTGGGACAGCTGTCTGTGGACGTGGGGTGGTATGACAGGCCCGCTCCACTCACGATGACTAATCACTGCAACTGATCCATTTTTTTATTCTATATTCCCAATAATTAATCCAACTTATAACATTTCAGTATTCTTTATTACCCTGTTATCAGTTCGGCTGTCAGTTTGTTGTGGTTTTACGGTATTCCTCTCCGGGGTTTTGCCACACTGTGCTTCTGGTTGTTTCCTTCCCAGAGCCTCCTCCATCTCCAGCTCAGCCTGCAGACCCCTCCGGAGGTGCAGCAACCGGTATCGGAGCTTCTCATTCTCCGCCCGCAGGTTTTCGAGCTCCGGACTTACAGAGGCGACCCCGGCGCGGTCAGCCCTGGAGCTTAGTCCGTCCCGAAGAGCGGAGATTTCAGCGGTGAGAAGGCGAATCTGCTCCTCCTGGGCGCCTAAACGTGCAGCCAAGCAGTGCGCCATCTTTAAATGACCACTGGTGACGTCTTACATCCGGCAAGGATCCGGGAAAAATAAAAGCCTTGCTTGAAAAGTTTAAATAAGCAACAACAACAACAACAACAACAACAAAAGGTTAATATTCAGTCAATAAGCCTGCGAGGAAATTAATATTGTTGCCAAAATATTACAAATTTAAAGGAAATACTGACTGTAGTAGTTTTAGAGCATTCATGACCCTTACATAAATAAATAAAAAGCAATTACATACATAATGCAGATATTACTTTAGATAAGAAAAAAACAATCTGTCCAGCAGACAAAATGCCACCACTGGGAATAAATCAATAAACATTTCTAATCAAGATCAGCGTATGTCAGTCTTGATTTTTTCCCCCACCCCAACAATCATAGTTGATGCAGTTTAGGCTCGTTTTTGTTGTTACATTTGAGTTTATAGCTTTCACTAACCAAAATTTTTTTTATTACTTTTCTTGAGTTAGTTTTGAAAGGCTGAAGTGCTCCACAACTCTATGATAGAGAGATAGAGTTCTGGAGCTAATATTTATGTTAAATGAGTGTAAATGTCAAGAAAGGAAGGACTGAGAGTTAAAACATATGTTTACATACAAAAACATTTTTTTTTCTCAAAGAAGGGAGAGAGATAGAGGGGTATGCTGAGGAAAATGAGGATCTGACATCTGAGAGAGCTCCAAGGCAAAACAAACCAACATATTACCTAATATTCCTGTGTTGTTATTGAACTTTATTCATTATAGGGTTAGATCACTTTACTCTACCATCAAGCTGCAATAGCAGAGCCTTCCACTGGGGGGCAGTAACAAAGTTTGAGACGTATTTCCTCGTCAGCTGCCTGTCAGCAGCAATGTAAACATTTCATTCATGTGCGGTGGATTTGCCTACAGGTTTGTGGAAACTGTTTGAATACGTGTTACTTATTTTTCTTATTAACCACGAAACGTTATGAGTACTTCAGTTGTATTTAAAGGTAGCTAGAGACTTAAAACACTGGTGTTGTGTATTTCAGTGGTATTGCAGTCAGTGGTGTATATTAGCTAGCTATAGTTTGGGTAGCCAGCACAGCAACAGCAACAGCTGAAACAGATTTAGTTTTATAAGTAGCCCGTCTGCTGTTTTCTTGTTTCAAAGACTTTAACACGCGTCTCTAAATCGTATACATGTTTTATGCTTTCGAGCTACATGAAGCAACAGCTATTAGCAGTTAAAGTAACTTAGGATATTGGATACCTGTGTACAGAGTTGAAACAGTGCTGCTAAATGATAAGGAGGGGACATTAAACCTATGATGTAAATGAGCTATAAACCAAGTGATTATGACAATTTAACCAGTATAAAGCAGAGAGATGTGGATAAGCTGTTGACCTCACCCTCCAAATAAAGGTTGAAAGACCAGTGTATATAATAGTTAACAGCAACATGTTGACTTTGCATCACAGAAGTGACTGTGGGAACCTCTGATGTTGCTCTGTGAGCATGGCCTCAACCTCCAGTTTTGCCCCTCCAAAACTAGCAGACTTCATCCTGACAGAGCGCCTGGGCAGCGGCACGTATGCTACTGTCTACAAAGCCTACAGAAAGGTGAGTTTAGGAAAGAGGAAACGGAAGCCTTTCTGTATGTCTATGTAAGTTAAATGTTTCTTCTTATTATTATTATTTGTTTTAGATTTTCAAGTTTTCTGTTTTGATTTGACTTGATGGTCTTTACAACTTTTAAAGAGTGATATCTAAGCTCTTCATTGTGATCTAACAGGGGAACAGTCGAGAAGTGGTGGCAGTGAAAGTTGTAGGGAAGAAAACTCTCAACAAGGCCTCAACAGAAAACCTTCTCACGGAGATTGAAATCTTGAAGACTGTGCGTCATCCTCATATAGTCCAACTCAAAGACTTCCAGGTATGTGCTTGTAGAACAATTGCTTTGTAATCACACATCCAATTTTAGCATGTGAAAGTATGCTCTGTACTTTTACACAATAGAGTGTACAGTCTTACTCATCAAGCAGTCTTGTGTTGCTGTACAGCAAAATGGTGAGGTTTGAATATCTAACATTCTTTTTTTGAATGTCATATATCACCAATTTACAGCTTTTTCTTTTCAGATGTGGTCAGACCTTTACCTTATGATCATTTTGTTCATAACCATGTCTGAAACTCTATACATAGTAGATGGGTAAACAGTCAGGAGTGACTTTTGGATAGAGTGATTAATTATTAACATAATCTTTGGACATCAGAGAACACATAAAATTTTAAAGACTGTAGAAACAAAACATTTTATTACCTGACGACGTTTGTTCTCACAAGTTGCACCTATAATTACCTGAATGGTCAGGTTGTATAGACTCTACTGAAGCTACCTATCCTAGACATGCATAGGTCATGTTGTGGCCCTTTTCTTCACCTTTTTATCGTTGATTTATCCATCAATTGTTTCATTATCCAGGGGGAGAAGAGTGTTTCCAATTGAGACACTATTTATGCTCACTCACGGTGTTATGATGTGAGTGCTGAAAGTTGCAATAAGAAGATTTCAGACCTCACAGCTAATCTTTAATATTTTTCTTCTCTTTTTTTTTCAGTGGGATGCGGAGAACATCTATTTAATCCTGGAATGGTGTTCAGGTGGCGATCTCTCCCGATTTATTCGCAGTCGCAGGATTTTACCTGAGAGTGTGGCTCGGCGCTTCCTGCAGCAGATAGGTAAGGCATTCCAAGTTTAAACAAGTCATATTTTCAAATGTTGCACACATTAAGCCCAACCATGTAAAGAAATATGGTTTGAAACTTTTTCTTTTTTCTGCTATTAATATATTTTAATTATTTTGCATGATTTGTTTAAAATGTATACTTTTCTTTTTAGAGCCAGTAGCATTTCTGATCATGTCTTTTTATGTGACGTTTACATATTTGTGCACAAACAGCCTGCGCTCTTCAGTTTCTTCATGAACGGAATATCTCACACTTGGATTTGAAGCCCCAGAATATTCTACTGAGCGGCTCGGTCCTCAAACTGGCAGGTGATCTCATTCCCACCTAAAAAACTGAACACAAACCCTTATGAATTTACTACACAGACAATTAATAGAAGCTATCCCTTGCAAAAGCATGTAGATTCTTTGATCATTTTTACCTTTATGCAGGTTAAAACGACAAACCTCAGCGTGTTTTGTTGGGATTATAAGGAATAACGATGAAACTGACAGGCGGAAATTATGTGTTGACAGGGCAACTGTACATTCCACAAATCTGACTTTAATAGAAGAGTTATGTTTCTTAGAACATAAGAAAGCCATTGTTTAAATGAAAATCACTGGATATTTAAAGTATTTTTTCTTTTTAGCAGTCTAAAGTTTGCCACAAGCCTTATAGCGGACACATCAAATATGTGGAATAACTTCTCTCTAACACAGCATGCAGTATTTATTTGTAATATGTGAACACATTACAGGAGTAATACTTTTCAAGTAATACTTTTGCAAAGGACTGTACAAGCATCATTGTTTACGGAGAACATATTGCTTAATATTTTGACTTGCTGTCTAGATTTTGGGTTTGCCCAGTACATGTCACCGTGGGATGAGAAGTGTGTGCTGAGAGGCTCACCTCTCTACATGGCTCCTGAGATGGTGTGCCGACGCCAGTATGACTCTAGAGTGGATCTGTGGTCAGTCGGCGTCATTCTTTACGGTGAGTGCTTTTTGAAAAATCTCTTTTGAAATCCTCCAAGATGAAAAACGCACGTCTTCAGATTAGCCATTTACACTATCTTCATTCGCTAACGTGAATTTATATACACCGCTCAGGTCTTGAGCTATGGAGTGTGAGCCCCCTCTAATGGCTATTAATAACAACCTGACAGGGCTGCCTTTTCGCAAGAAAAGATTAATCACACGAGTGGACCTGCCGGCTCGAAGGAGCGCGCTCAGTAGGTCAGAACAGAATTGCACCATTAATCATGTAATGGCAGGCTGGTGAAGGGCCCTTTATAGGATTAATATTACAGTAATAAAGTCATAATGTTGCAGCCACAAACTAGACTATTTCCATTGATTGGAGCTCTTGACATCAGATTGTGTTTGGAAATTAGAATTTTTCAGGTAGCTCAAACACAACTCACTACTCAGTTCAGTTTCTTTTATGCAACATCTAAAAAATTTGCACTTTCACATCAATCTATCAAACTTCGTTATCTCCTCTGCATTATTGCATTTAGTGATTTTCCAGTTGGAGAAGCAATGATTTGAATGAGCACCACAGGATGATTAACAATTAGCAGCCAGTCAGTGCCGCTTGGGACTATTCCTGTTTTCAAATGTTAAACATTCAAAATACTGTGGAAACTGGTTAGAATAGAGAGAGGAAATGAAGTGTGACCAATTTGCACTCTGAGAACAGGTACATGTAAAAGATGTAAGACAGTAGATGACCTTAAAGGGGTAATACGCAGGTAAGTTCTTTGGTCTCAACTTTTCCCTGTTATAAAGGCCAATTTTGTTTACAAGACTTCACAACTCATTTTCTTTGTTGTTTCATACAGAAGGCATATTTGTTGTATTATTCCATTATTGTTATGTCACTTGAAAATGGTCTCAAAACAACAATCGCAATAACTTCTGGGACCATTTATTGTCCATCAAAATTTGTTATTGTGACAGACCTATTAATACAATAAATGACCTTAGGAAATATTAGGAGGAGCAACTAAAGCCAGCTTTTACAACAGTTTACAGATATTTTATTAAACTAAGCAAATTTTCTCTTCATGGAAGTTCTTTCTTTTAAACAATATAATACATTTTCTGGTGGAAGAGGGAGTACTTCACTCAATCATGTGCAAACACACAATTGTGTACACAAACACCCACACTCAAATCAGCAGCATATCTTGAGGTAAAAAGTCAGAGGCACTTAAACAAAAGCTGCAAGCTGTTTGATTAATATTTCACTGCTTGTTCTTCATGGAGACTCAGACAGTTAGCATTGATTTGAACTGAGGTTTAAAATGTTATGTACTGTATAAAGGTCTAAAGCCTCATTTACAGTGCCTTGCAAAAGTCTTCATATCCCATAAACCTCACATTTTTTTTACATTCTAGCCACAAATTTCAGTGTTTATTAGGATTTTATTTCTTAAACCAACTTAAAAAAAAGCCATTAGCTGGTCAGAGTTCATGGGAGAAGGGATGGAGTTAATATGACACAGGAAAATTGCGATAGAAAACCTACCAGAGGTGCAGGAGACTTGAGGCCGAGGCGGAGGTTACAAAGACCTTAAAGGGGTCATATCATTCAAAATTCACATATTGCACATTTTCGTATTTCCATTTTGGTCTCTACTGCTCGCAAAAACAGCCCATGCGCTCAAAACTGGCAAGAAATTAATACTTTTTGGTGTCTGGAAAATTTAAATTTAAAATGACAGGAGATCCTAAAACAGTTAATTCTGAAAGTAGCTTAAGATACAGAGGAGGGGAGCATAATGCTAAAACTCCATAATAGTACTGTTCATTTTACATTTAAAGTTGCTGACAGATAATATCAGCTTGATGTCATTCATTTAGTTTGATTTGAAGAGGAATCTATCCCTATCAGTAAATTTCTCTCCATTATTTTTGTACACACAGAGGCTCTGTTTGGACGAGCTCCATTTGCATCAAAGTCATATGCTGAACTGGAGGAGAAAATACGAAGCAATCAACCAGTCGAGGTAAACATTTACAATTTAAACTAATTGCAGTCAGTTCTGCTCCTCCAAACAGTGCCAGATTTTAACATTGTACAAGTAAAGTTGTTTTTAAATTGCATTTAATTTCTTAATCCGATATACAGACATAATCAGGCTGAGTAGGAATGAGAGAAATTAAAATGTCCTACAGGCATCAGTGTAGTCATGTTTGAAGCTTCTTTCTTGTCAATCTGCCTTTATACCACTAGATGGCAGAGTTTTTATATTTGTGGAGGGCTGGTTCCATCCCTTTCATTTAGAAAGCCTGTTTGGGATAACATGAAGAAGAGAATTGCATATAGAGACATGATGTTCAAAACTATTTGTATGAATGTTTATCATGTATCTTTTCAGATTTGTGATGTACAAAATATTTTTTTAAACAAAAAGGTTATTTCTGTTTATGATTTCTGTTACATACAAAATAAGCCCTGTTTGAATTAGGCATTGGGAAGTTCCACCTGTGTTTACTTTTGATGAAGAAGTGCTTTCATGCCAACTGAATTCCCAAGTCAAGCATTAGGCTTTGACTTGTGGAATCACATTAGAGCATTGTGCATTATCCAGGGATCCACATTGACTCTAAAGGTCATCTTTTGCCAGAACGTAGAGATGTGGGACACAAGGTTGTGTGCTAACAAAGCCCTGTCCTTTCTTTTCTTGGATCATCCTGCAAATTGCGCGCAACATAATAAGGTTGTGTTTTGTGCATTAGCTCCCTCCCGGCGCCCGAGTCTCCAAGGACTGCAGAGACCTTCTGTTGAGGCTGCTCGAGCGAAATCCAGATGCCCGGATCACCTTTGAGGAGTTCTTCACTCACCCTTTTTTGGATATGGAGCACATGCCAAGCGCAGACAGCATAGTGAAAGCAGTAAGAGAAGGAGAAGGCATCAGCTTGTGGACTAACTAGCACCACAAACACTACAGGTCGATTATTATTTTACGTAGTTTTAATAGATCACACTGACAGATGTTTTTTTTTTTTTTTTTTCTCTTTGGTATTTTAAGAAAGAGCTGGTGCTGTGGGCCGTGCAGAAGGACCAGGAGGGGGAGCACTCCGAAGCACTGTCTTTCTACTGCAGTGCCCTCGAGCACTTCGTCCCCGCCATTCACTGTAAGGGCAAGATATACTTTCATATCCTGTCTGTAGCTTATCTCCTACACAGCACTTTCTTTGCACAAACAAAATAAACTGAGAAGGAATGCTCATTCTGAAATATTTCCTCTTCTTCCTTAGATGAGACAGACCGACAGCGCAAAGATGCCCTCAGGCAGAAGGTAGGCCTAAAGGAACTTTTCATATTTGTAGCATGAATAAGTTCTGCAAATAATTTTTATGTCAGTCACATAATCTCAGAGTTAATCTAAAGAATTAAACAAGGAGAAGATTTATGTAGGAGCAAAGGTAACAATTTAACTAAGATTATAAAAAGAATCATAGTGAGCTTGTAGGCAATAATTTTAAAGTAGTTGTGCTCAAGCGAAAGCATATTTACTAATGATTTAATTAAGCAAAACAAATGCACAAACAAAAAAGCAGAACAGAAGATAGTAATTCTAATATTACTTTAAAAAACAGTGCCAAAAGGAGGCAGTGTTGTGACTAACTTTCAAAATAACAATCTGAAGCTGATTATAGTCTAAATTTATCAATATTTTATGTATCTCTCAACATCCTAGAGAAATAAACTCAGACTAGTTTTAAGTTCAAATGCATAATGGTAATGTTGGGGAAAGAAATACAAAGTTAGATGAATCTCAAGTTTTGGAGTCACTTCGATTGCTCAGGTTTCAGCAACAAAAACATGACTAGAGAAAGAATTAAGCACCATATCATGGTTTTAAATAACAAATGGATGAACAGCAAACCTCCAATGTTTGGAAGAAAGGCAAAAATTATATTTCTGCAGCAAAGCAAGATAAATGTAATAAAATAAATGTGTTCAACCAAAACACTTTACAGAACCCAGAGCTTTACAGAGCTTTTTCTCTTGGCAGTGTGTTATTCTTGGGAAAGAGTTGTCATGACAACCAATCAGAGGCAGTCTTGGGGTAGCCCAAGAGATTTATCACATTTGACAGCTAATAATAACTTGGATTCTATTACTTTTTCTAAAACACATTCTTTAGCCTGAGATAGAGAAAAAATATCCAGAGTATATTACTCTTTTCAAAATAGTATGCAGTTACTAGGCCTGTCTCCACTCTTTTTCAAGCATCACTCACTATTTAAAGTTAAGCAAGGATTATTTTAAATATATTACGTTTGTTTTTGTTTTTTTCCTGAATTGATAAAATGACATCAGTGATATTGACATATGATGGCATTCAAACAAATTTCTTTTTTTGAGCACAAAAAGCTGTTGAGGTTTTAAAACATTTGTGTTTCAGAGGTTTTTGTCCACCTGTGTCAAAGAACAGGGTATCGTAAAGCCAGTTATGATATGTTGCTGAACACTACAAATAACAACAATATGCTTCCTCTGTCCGTTCTTTTTAGTGGCAAAAATGTTTTGTTGATCAAATAAAGTCATTGTAAGGGTTCAACCCACAGGTGAGGCAGTATGTGTCGAGAGCTGAGGAACTGAAAGCCCTTCTCGCTTCGGACAACAAGCGGAGCTTCGAAGAGGCTAAGACATCCAGAGATGTTCTCAGAGGTAAAGAGCGAACCCCTTGTCTTTGTTTCCAAATAGTTCTTAAATCTTTTTTTCCAGAAGGCTTATCCATGTGGGTAGCTCCAAATTTCATATTCATTCAAGTGAAACTTATTGGTAAAAGTCTCAGTCCGTATTGATGTTAAACAACATTGTGGATACTGACAGTTGTTTTCTATAATGAACCCTGGAGGTTCCTGGGTTTTTCTTTACCATCCTAACTAATATCCTTTTATTGGTTGTGATAGTTTGGGTCAGATGATTGACATTTAGGCACAGTGTTCCAGCAAGTCAATGATTCCTGTCACTCAACAAATGTGGTTTTGCAATGGACAAGGCATGCTAACGTTTAGTGTCTAGAAGGCCGCAACCGCAGTGCCTTTGCTTTTGCTCTAAAATACATGCCAAGAGGACTGGCCCCAAAATTGTGCCAGGATCTTATTATTGACTGCAAAGAAAATGTGGTTTAGAGTTGCTTTAGAACCATAATAAATGGAACATTGACCAACATATTCAACGTTTATTGATGATCTTAATGATGGCACTACTCAAAATGTAATATTTGTAATCTGTAATATTTCACTGCCTTTTCAATAATTGGCTGTGTATTGTTTCTATGACTTCTTAATATTGTGTTTTTAATATGTAATGCACTTTGAACTGCCTTCTTGCTGAAATTTACTATACAGACAAACTTGACTGATTTATTGTTATCTCAGGAACTTCCTAAGGGGCAATTTGTTTGTGTGCAGAAGTGTGGAGAAAATCTGCACTACATTCAAATTTTGGAACACAGTTATTTATTCATTTTTTTTTTTTGCAAGAATCACTGAGATTGTGTATCTTCTGTTTATTCCACCCTTGAAACAGTTATTAGACCTGAGAACAGTTCAAACCATCAAATTAATGGGATATTGATGACATTTAATACTGTATATAAACTACTGACTGGATGCACTGTTTTTTTCTGCTTTTTTAATGTTGCTAATTTATTCAAATCAAGAATCCTTGGCGTTTTCAGCAGTCCTTTTACTTACAGTATGCTACAGTAAGTAGCTTACTGTAGTTTTCTGTGAGCTGTAAGCTACTATTTTTTCTTCATAGGCACTATTACTGAATTTAGAAATTTATTTTATTTTTTATTTTTTATAGAAATGTCTAAAGACCAACCTCGTCTCCTGGCTGCCTTGGAGATGGCCTCTACAGCTATTGCCAAGGTTAGACACTAAGAGACGACGTCAATGGCTTTTGAAGAATGTTCTTGTTGGTGTCACTGGGAATAGACTAAAACATTTTCTATACCAATAAAAGATAGAAACATTTTTCCCCAGAAAGTTAGGAAGCAATACATCCACTATTAAGACAGCTGTCCGAGGCTCCTTTTCAGGCAGTAACTCCTACGAAAATGTGTTCTGTTCCACTTTGTTTTAATAAAATACTGCATGTTTAATTTACTGCTGAAGACAAAATAAAAAAGAATCCACAGAAAAATTATTGAGCATTTTAATTTTATAAAATGCTCCTGAGTACTTTAAACTTGGCGAGTTTGACCCACAATTCAAAAAGTTTGGACACAACTGCTGTAATATAGCTAACTCAGGGGCATTCAGTTTACTTGTTCGTTAATTTTTGCAGGTAGTTGGTTATACATAGCGTTTTACTACCACATATCAGAATAAAGGAGACTAAATATAAATGCACACCACACTTTTTAGAGTTTCTTCAGTAAGAACGTCTGAATATAATCCTTATGATTTTGCTCTATCCCTTATGCATTTCAAATGAAATACATTGAGGTCTGTATTTGCAAAGCAACAAAGTATGAAAATGTTCAGCAGTGTGTGAATACTTTTCCAACAGTTTCACCATGTTGTTCTTACAAACTGAACCTTTAGAAAACCAAGAATGAATAAATGAGTAATGTGGCTTTTATGGGACTTGTTTATTGTGATAATTGGGCAGTATCAAATCAGGTTCTGATCATCTGAATCTGCTTCCATAGGAGGAGAATGAATCAGATGATCTGGAAGCTTTGGATATGTACCAGCAATGTTTAGGAGAGCTACTGTTGGCATTAGCAGGTAACCAAATGCTTTTATTGCAGAATGTTCAGAATTTAATTCAATATTCCATATTGACCTTAGTTTTATTACTGAGGCACTGCACTGATGTCAAAGGTAAGTTCAGGAACATTTTAGGAAGCAATGGAAGAAATGTACACTGTTTTATATTCCCAAAATGTATCATTCAATCTGCATTCTGAGAATGAGCCTAGTGAGCGGAGAAGGGTTGAAAAACGTATTATGATATTTGATATTATACTACGAAATATTGGCGAACAAGTGGCATAACATTTCCTGTTTTATCCATAGTTTTCAGTCCACGTCATTTTATTTTTAAGTAGTTATGAGGCATGGGGCGAAGTTTAAATTCTGCTGCACAAGTTACTCAACATGTTGTTGCTAGGTAACCAAAGAATGAATGAGTGAGTGAGTTGATGCCACTCATCATGCTTAGCTTAGCGTGAGAGGTTGATTGGCTAAAGCCTGTCCTCTGCCTACATCCCCCAGAATGCTGTGCGATTCTGGATCAGAGTTCAGTGAATATTCTCTAAACTAAATATTGAATATTCCAACAGACGTATTTTCTATTGATTTTGATTACGGGTCTATTGCAGTATATATTACTGATTTATTGTCCAGCTTTAGGGCGGGGAAGGGCTGCCTTGTTGGAGGTGAAGTTACAAATTTGCTAAACAATGTGGTACTACAGAAATCATATGTAGACAGGAAGAGGCGAAACTTCAAATGCGGGATTAGATCACCAAGAAGGAGTAATGAAGATTTGGAGTCTTTAAGTGACAGACGTGGGAGTAACTGAAGACACTCCAGCAACTCACTCTGTGGCTTGGCGTCCATTAGGCCTGGTTCATGAGCTCATCTCGGAGATCAGCCTAATGGAAGAGGTGGAACAGAGTCATCCAGATGTGGCTTTGAGCTGGGATGAGACCGGCTGCCAGTGCCCTGTGTGTGGTATGAAAGTCCTGCCATCTGCTTCCACTTCAGACACCATATTTCAACTGTGTGTGTTACTGAAACCTGGAGACAAACAAAAACTATTATCCCAGTTGCCACAACTTTATTGCTTAAATGTGTTTAGGGGATGAAACTGGAGAAACTCTTTATGTAAGCAGGACTATAACATCAAATTAGATGTGCTAAGAAAGGTCTCCAGGTTGTCTATGGAGAAGCAATTCCTGTTTCCCCCACTGTCCGGGCACGTCATTGTGCAGCAGATTCCACCACAGTGATTGTTGGGAGAAAACATTGGTTCTTTGTTCACCCAAAAGCTCTTTGCTGTGCAGCCCCCCAGTGCACCTCCCTGCCACAGAGCCCTCCTCCTTTTTCTCCTCTTTCTGCCACTCTACCCTCCAGCACAACCGACTGTGAAAACAATGGCCTAGATTAGAACAATTTCCACTTCTTCAGCCTCCAGTCAACACGCTAGTGAAATCCAATCTAGTAGTTCGCCTCTTCTTGAACAAAAGTGATTAGGTACTAGACTCCCCTCCTATTTTAGTTTCATTATTTCTCTGCTCTTTTTGTTTTTTTTTTATCTCCCTCTCTACTTGATGCAGCTGAGCCCCAGGGTCGCAGGAGAGAGCTGCTCCACAGTGAGGTGAGTGGGTGAAGAAACGGCTCTACTTTTCGCTGATAACCATCACATGAACCATATTTGTTTTCCTCAACATTCAGGAGGGAGGAAAACAACACAAGTCATCCTCCATAATTATTATCACACATTTGCATCAATCTCTTCTCTATGATTTTAAATATTTATGTTAACTATGTGTGAAAGCAATCATAGTTGCTTGCCTAAACTAAATTGTACAATTATGGACAATATTGCACATCCGTGAAGTGAGTTATTCAGGTAATTAAGTTTCACAACTCAGGAACTTTATTGTTTTTCCTAAACATGATTGCTCTAATCAGGTTGTGTTTTGTCACCGCAAACCAAACAAAACAGACAGACAACAGCAACCATAAACCGTAGAGGCCTTCACATTTAAGAAGATGTAGGAAACAAAATAAATAAATAAATTGCTGTTTAGGCTTAATAACTGTCAGCAAGGCAGAAATATTCAATTCAATTCGATTTTTGTTGGAAAATTGCAGCAAAGAGTGGCTTCTTAGGATCACTGAGTCCCCATAGCAACCATTACATGTCAAATCAAGGCAGTTCACAGTGCTTCACATGATAAAAACATCACACAATAACCAACTATGAAACAAGCATCAGACATTACGTTTTGTCAAATGCCATCATCAAAATCATCAAGAATAATCATCATTAATTAGACATCAGATGTATTGATAAATGTTCCAGTTGTTTTTAATCAAAGGCAGCTCTAAACAGGTGGGGTTTAGCCTTGATTTAAAGTAACTCAGTGTTTCGGCTGTTTTGCAGTTTTCTGGAAGTTAGTTCCAGATTTGTACGTATCTACATATCATACATGTGAGAAGTGATGCAAAAAAAAAAAAAAAACCCTGAAAACATGTGTTGTTGGAAAATACAGACTTTATGTGGAACTTTTTGCTTTGATTAGATAAGGCTAAGATTGGTAATAATTCAGATCAATCACATTCAGACTCTCTTTCTTACTGTTTATTCAATGTCACATGCTGTTTTTATTTTGTTTTTAATTATGTAAAGCACCTTGAAATGCCTTGATGCTGAAATGTGCTATACAAATAAAATTTGATTGATTTGATTGATTCATTCAAACCCCATCATTTAGTTAGACTGATACCACATAGGGTCAAATTTGTTTGCAATTATAATGAACATTCATTTACCTGCTAGATATTTAAATGCAGGAGTGCCTGCTTTAAGTTGTGCTCCGTAGACGTTACTAGAAGGTCACTTTTTCATGTGCGCGCTAAACAGTAGTCACCCCACTGTTGCCAACTTATCAATTGCGTTGCTATATTTAGCAAGTGTTCAAACAAAAAAAATCGGTATCATCCAAAATCGCATCAGGCTTTTTAGCGATTGTTGATCAGCCAGAAAACTGCAGTTGGTTCACCCCCAGTGAACACACCGTCACAAATGAATTTCATGGAGTCGGTAAAGTCTGTCAGTGAAAATGAGCCACTGTTGTTGACAGTTTCTTAAATTGAACACATTCAACTATTATGTCACATGAAAAAGTATAGGGATGGTTCATTGTTAGGCCCTTCCCTTCCAGCTAACACATATATGCCTACTAAAGTTTATTGAAGACAGTTAAAGAGACACAGCTGTCATATCAGATTTATCTTGTCAATGTAGCTTTATGAGCTACAGCTGGTTGTGTCCTATAAAAGTGAAGATACTGAAAACATGAGAAACTGTCCGTTTTTACTGTGTTGTCAGACTTCACGTGACCAAGACAAACCAAGCTATGAAAATAATGCCAGAACTCTGAGATATTTCTGCAGCAGCTAAAGTCGCCAACACCACAGCACCATGTTATAATTCTCATATGGCGGAGAGAACCACCAGCTGCCATCCTCGATTTGACTCCCCAGCCAAAATTAGTAATTAGGCATGAATGACCTTTATCAGACATGTAATCAGCAAGCCAAATTTTACTCAAAAATATGACATCTCAAGCTTTTATAGCAGATCTAGAGCGTGCTAAATTTGAGTTTCCAAAACTGTTTGGCTGCGACATTATAGAGCTCTTTGGTGAGAAAATACATTTTTGTATAAATGAAGAGAAATTGAAAATTCTTAGAATCGAATGAAAAATATCAGAAAATTCTTGCATGATTGTACATTTTGATAATCTAGAAAGACCTTCATTAGAACAGAAAACAATCCCTCAGAACCCTCAAATGAGACTTTTATTACCTGTGTAGATTTTCTGTTGATGCTCTGTAAGTGTTTTCTTTTGGGCCATTGTTTATCTAGCAGCTGAACCAACAAAACATCATATTTCACCAACAAACCCCAAAAGGGAGGGCAGGGCCCTGAGTGGGCCTCATGGACCTCCCTGTTTGAAGTTTTATGGGTGCTTGCCTTAAGTAAATTCAGATGCGGTTGTAATAATCTAATGCAGCATCGGGAGGCGGTGTTCGGGAAGAGAGGGGCAAATTAAAAGCATGTGTGTTTGTTAGAACCCAAAGCAGCCGACACACGCTGCCTCAGTTTGTGTTCATAACTATTTTAGAAACTCCTTCTTTTAGAGTTTCCTATTCTGGCTCCTCATAGCTTTTTTTTGTCTTCTAGCGTCATGTTCCGCTTACACATGTATGTCTCCCACATTTGTTGTTCTTGCTGATTAGAGAGATCCTGATTAAAGTCTTGTGGTGAGATAATGTCAGGATAGGAACCGGATCCTGAGAACCGGCGGTTAAAATGATTATTGCATCTAATGACTCTTGAAGGAACGTTGCAGAGCTCTTAGGTGTTTGCAGTTTGTTAGTTCAATCTGTAAATGCTGCTGCAGCTCAACCCAAGAAGGTTTGATGACACATGCAGGTGTCACAGAGTCAAGAACCTTCTGGATCACCAGAGGATTTATAGCAACCTGCTAACAGCTGTTTCCAGTGGCAAATGTTTAACACATGACCTATAAAAAATAACAAAGAAAAATGTGGAAAACCTTTGCAAGAGTTAAATGTCAGATTGTAATCAGTCACATTTTTGTTATGCTAAATTATTGATGCTACTCAAACTTTGGGATTTTTTTTAAAAGTGGAAGGAAAACAAATCATCTTAAATGTGTGGTGTGCACATATGTTCACCCCCTCTTACTAGTCTGATTAGTAAATATAGCAAATATAGTCCATCATATCATTTTCCTTATACTTCACAATAATGCACTACTTTATGTTGCTTTGTCACACGTACTAATAATGTAATGTAATAAATGTTTAAAAAAATATCGTTTTGCAAAGGATTGTATGTTAAACTCATTGGGGGTTTTGTTCTGACATGTGCAAATATTTAAATATAGCTTGGATATTTTAGTAAGTTGTGTTTTTTTGTCACGTGGCCTTTACCCAGTAGTAGTTTGAAAGAAGGGGAGGCCATGCAGTAAATGACCCCGGAATGGGAATCAAACCCAGAGAAAGGGCCAGCTGCACTTTCTCTGAGTCACATGCTGCCCTGATATTTGATTATATTAGATGAATTCCCCACATCTGCCTCTGGAGCCATCACTAAAATAACATCAGCAAAAATTGTGCTCTCTATAAAAGTTAGAAACTGTAGTGAACACACCCTTGTTTTCAGGGCGCATAATGTTATTTATGGGAACTTTTATGTCTCCTGTCAGATAAAAAGCCTCATGGCCCGAGCTGAATACCTCAAGAAGCATATCAAGGTAAAATATACTGGTTTTACTGTCAAGCAATTATCTAAGGATAGTTACTTATTTTGACTTCTTTTTAAATGGTAATAAACTGGTTCATAGAATGCTGATGATGAACTTAACTTCAGTAGATTGTTGTTTGTCTTCATTTTCAGATGGAAGAGACTGAGAGGGATGTGTCTCTGGATCGGGAGTCTCTTGCAGAATCTGTCAGAAGCTGTGAGTTTCCCTGCTGCGCTGAGTAAACCATTTCACTAAACCAGCAGCGTTGTACTCCAGTGTTTGCAGTTACGCTGATAAGTAAAAACATAGCGGGGCTGTTAGAGGAATATGGCAAGCATTTGGTGCCACAAACTGCAATAAAATATCCTTTCATTAACGGTTTTTCCACTGGTTAAATATGAACCATCATCGTGCTGTGTTGCTTGCCACCCTGTAGGGCGTTCAGGCTCTTTGATTTTGCTTTTGGACAGCTCTGTGCAGCTCGGTGGCTCTTGTAAAACCCAACTTGTGAAAATGAAATATGATGCAAAGAAAGACTGACCCTTAAAACACAAACCCTTGGAGAAATAACAGCTTCTTATTTCTATTAAATACTCAGCGGCTGGATGTTGTTACATATTTTCATATGCAGCTGGACCACAGCGTCCCATTACTTGGTTTTTAATATACCTGGATCTCCACAGTGGTTACATATATAGACAAAGTCCTAATTCAGAGTATTTTCTGGGCTTAACTCCAAGATTGCTGGTGGATACCTAAAGCCCAGACAATATCCTGTTCTCAGAAATAAATTCCTCAGGAATTATGAATTAAAAAAAAATAAGGAAAGGGGGGCAGGGGAGGGCACTAAGAAGTCAGCAGGCTGCTCGAGCTTTATGAAGAATGTGGCTTCTTACCCTGCCGCTGTTGTTTTAATGAAACCAAACTACAGTCGGGCTTACCAGCTGGCCTGGATCCAACAGCAGCTGCTCCAGAGTGGGTCGCAGCAACGCCCATGCCTGTCTGGTGGCCTGAGACTCCACCAGAATATGCAGCAAAATACTGAGAATCATCACACTGTAACCCTGAGTGTCTGACAGTCACTGACACTCCCCACAACAAGGAAGCTACTTCTTCATAGAGTAATGAATGAAAGTTATATTATTAGAAAGTTGAGTGGATGGAAAATATTTTGCCAAAGAATGGTGCACAAGCCACAGGGCTGACAAAAGCCTTTAGTGGAAATCTCACAAGGTGTAGACTGTTCCTTCAAGAGTCGCCACACTCAGACTCATCCAATACACGGGCTGCAACTCTCACTGCTTGTGTAAAGTCACTCCTGAACCTGGAGGGGTACGGTGAAAAAGGACTGGACTGTAGCTCACTAGTCCAAAGTTTGCATTTGATTTGAAATGTAAATTCTCACACTCTTTGGAGAAAGAGTGAAGAGTTGCTTGAAGTCCAGTGTGAAGTTTCCACACTGGACTGATCTGAGGAGTCGTGTCATCTGCTGGTGTTTGTCCACCGTGTCACTTTACAAAAATAATGCATCATTGGTCATGTGTCGTATTCTGACTAATGAACTGAATTACAGGATTTCATTAAATGTAAACCATAATCCTCAAAATCAAATGAGATAAATGCTCAGAAAGCATCACTGTGCATAACAAATTTGTATAATTAATGACTTTTTGTATAGGATTACTGAAATCAATTAACTTCTCAATGATATATCATCATCACATGATACATAATGACAAATGTGATTACCACCCTGTCCTTATGAATTACCTAAATTATGATGGGAAGCCCTTTTTATTTGGAGCGTGTGGCATTGATGAATAACATGAGTCTCCTGTTCCTTTTCAGCGTGCAGCTTGCAGTGAGCGGGGCAGCAGCAGCTGTGAAACCCAGGAATGCTCTGTGGGTCGTCCGTCAGTGTTCAGGATGGACACGGCGACCTCACCACACCAGGCCTTTGCAGGGGCCAAAGCACACCACATCCTAACCAACTGAGCACACTATCTGGGTGGGATGTGACAGCTGCCAACCAAAGGTGGACAATGTTTTGGCTGCTGCTTTAAAGGTCCCTAAACCAAATGAATTGGCAGGTAAAGGACTCAGCTTAAATGTTGTTGTTTCATTTTTAATAAGGGAGACAGGAGGGTGCTAAAGTCCTGAAAAAGTAGCTCTTGAATTTTGGATTTGCACACTGGTGAATGTGAAAGTTTCCTACCTTTTACTGTGTGTTGCTAGCGAGCCGAGCCTCAATCCCCTCCTCCAGACACACCATTGATATGTAAATTCTGGACAGCTTGTCTGACAATACCAACACTGTTATGCTAAATGAGTTAAACTGAGACCGCTGCATTAGTTATCACACGACATCTACAGGTCCTCTCAGCATGCTTAGGAGCTGCACGAAAAGCAAACACAATCAAATATGAACTGTAATGTTTAATCACTGGTGTTTAGAAATGTACTGTTAACTAGTCAGATTTGTGCAAGCCCTTCTCCATCGCCTGTACTGTGGGTCAACCACAGGCTCATCATGCTCTCATCACTGACTGAATCCTCATCAGAGGTGCAACTTCTGCTTCACTTGCACTGGCGTGTTTAGTTGGGTGGGGGATCTGTATCTGTATCTCACAAATCCTTCAAGGCTTCTGGTAAAGATTAACAAGTATGCTGACTTCTTTTGTACGTTGGATCCAGCTGTAAAAAATGTCCTTAAAGCGAAGATTTTTAGGCAGCTGCAATTTCCACTCTGCTGTATGGTTTGCTTTTTTTTTTAAATAAAATACCAAACCTGTTTTTATTATGTATTTATTGGGAGACAAAATGATAATAAAGCTGCATATTATACAAAAAAAAAACCTGATCTTCAAAGTTAGTTTTTTCTTTTCTGCCCAATTGTCGATGCCATTTTAACAGTTACATTTTTAAAAGTCTTTGAAAGCAAAACTGCTGGGATCATATGCTAGAGGTAAGCATGGACTCCATGGTGTAAGCAAAGAATCCTGGAAAAACAAAGATGTTATGAGAAATTACAGAAAACTCGAGACACGTTCCACCTGTCACACCAGCTGTAAAAGCTTTTGGTGTAAAAGAGAGAGCTACGCAGCTCTGATTTGAAACATCCAGGACGGAGAACCATGCGGCACGTAGCTCTAATTGGCTGTGGGTGCCATCACCGTTTGGCTCGGCTTCTTCGCTTTAATCAGGACATGAACAAGTTGCCGCCATGAACAAGTTGCCGCCAGGAGAACTTTGGCTCCATTTGTGACCCTTATGATTTCTTTGTTGCTTAATTCTGGGAGTGCTGCCAATTTATGTTGCCCCACATAAAAAAAAAATAAAAAAAAAAGTTTTGTGAAGGCTCTTCCAGTAATACAGCCCAGAGAGAGGGGGTGGGGGCATCTAGAGATGGAAAACATAACCCAGTTTTCCCCTGAACCACAACCTGCACCTCTGTGGCTCTGATTTGCCTCCATTTTGTTTCAGGTCCAATCACACCAGAAACCCCACTTTTCCTTTTCCCTGTTTGGACCTGATATCAGTGTCCTGCACAAAGACAGGTCTTTGCAGTTTGGACTGGATAACCTGGACCTCATGATCCCCACACAGAGCAAGCTGGTCATTCACTGTTCTCCAACAGCTGTCATAAATGGAACATTGTGTTCTACTGCGAGACAAGAGCCTCGAAATCCCCGGGGGTGGCTCTCACTCTGGAGCCGTGGACAGAAGAGTGTGGGTCTACGGTGTGGGGGTGGTTGGGTTGAGGGTTGTTTTAAAGGAATATTGAATAAAGATAATTTAGAAAATGGGCTCCAGCACACTGCTCCCTCTGTAACCCCCAACCCCACCAAAAACACTCAAGTCCCCAAGGCTTCTCTGGCCATGTTTGTTTTGATTTTGCTCCCAGAATTGGCTGGAGGAAGGCCAGGAGGGATTTGATGGGGGGGCTGGTTGTTTTGGAGAACCTTGGGATGCCTGGCAGTGATTAAGACAGACTGAACTGAAGACAGCCTCTGTAAACTGGATGTAATAATGCTGCTCTGTAGCTGTGAGTCACTTTAAATCACTCTCACTGTCACAGAGCCACCCCTCAGCTAAAACAAAATTAAGACAATCTGTTCAGTGCTTGGAGACACGAAACTCTGCCACCTGTTTGCTCACATGGAGCGGAATGCAAAAGGCTTCTCACAACATCAACTTATATACATTTAGTCAAACAACTTCAAACTTCAATGTATTTGATCAAGATTTGATGCTATGGACGAACACAAAGTAACATGTTATTGTGATGGAGGCATTTCTGGCTTTCATTTCCTCATTGTTTTACAAATAAAAATCTGAAAAGTGTGGAGTTCCTGTGTATTCCAGTCCCGTTTACTCTGATACCCCTAAATAAACCAGTGCAACCAGTAGCCTTCAGAACTGGTAGAGGGTATCTGTGCGTAATTTGTGGTTATTATACATGCAGCTGCTTTTGAAAGAAAGCCTTAAGAAGTCATATTTTGCTATTTTCAACAAGCTGGTTAGACAGCAAGCAACTCTTTTCAGACTATTTTTTTAAGAAAAATATTTTAGGCTTCATGGTATTTTCCTCCCACTTCACAATTACGCACTACTTAATGCTTGAGTGTCACTTAACATCAACATAATATGCATTGTAGATTTTGATTTTGAGATGGCATGACTGTGAAAAAGTACAAATAGTATAAATACTTTAATAAGGCAATATATCAGCCTTCAAATAAATGATGGGTTTAGCGTTTATTCTTCCCCACCTGCTATTGCCCGTTCACATTTGTTCTGACAGAACAGATGTGTTGCTCACACTAAGCAGCAACACCTTATGGCTCTTTTATAGTTTGTCAATGACTTGTAGATATCTTAGAAGCTCCAAATGGCAACTCGCTTTTAAAGTGGGTCATGTTGTCGACGTCTAAAATGCCAAGTAAAGCTTTTAACAGTTTTTCTTACAGGGCTGATGGTATCATTTTAACTGAAGCCTTAACATAGACTCCTGAACTACCATTTGTTTCCAGTAAAAGTGGATTGAGCAATGACTAGACACTTAAAATTCCTCACTAGGTTTCAATTACACTGACCTAATCCCTTAAGAATCAGCAGGGAAAACAGCCACATACAGGGCTTAGTGAGACAGTGTAACGCTGAAACAGGAAAGACAGTTTGACAATACATTCTTATATTTGGTGGTCATTTGTTGTATTTCATGATGTCAATGAGAGCATGAGGACATACCCTTGCAAAAAAGTATAAAATCAATTACCTGGAAGACATCAGCTGTTTTACTTTGAATATAAAGTCACAGATATGACAGAAACTTTAAAAGTTGAATTGCAGTAATTAATGGCAGGAAGGTCAGACTAGACCTTTCTGCCATTAAGTCTTTCTGTAGACTATACCTTTTTAGAAACAACTGTTTTGTTTCTAAAAAGAACAAAACAACATTCTAGTGGACTAAAAAGAGGCAGTGATAAAAAAAAACAAAAAACTATTGTGCTACAATGATTGAAAGTGCACGATTTTGCTGATGAACTGATTTTTTTCCCCGGACAATAATATCTGGGCAATCAAACCGTTTTCTCAGGGAAATCAGATCAACTCAATGACATGACTAGAAAACAATTGGAATATCTAGAATGTTACTGAAAGTGTAAAAAAAAAAAAAAAAAAAAATTGCCAACCAGATGATCTGTTAGTTGTAATAGTCCAACTTTTAAACAAACAAAAAAACATAATCTAGTGCCATATATTTGACTTGTTTTGTTTGCTACAAAATAAATCAAATGAATGCGCATGATGGATGGATGACTGAATATTTTGTTCAGTTGCTTTATCTGACAGATTAAGTAAACCTTTCACCATGCGCAGGAAAAGTGGTTGCACCTTTTGAACGTTTTACATTTTCTCACGTTACAACAAACCTCTATATTATTTACTGTGATTTAACGCGATAAAGCAAAACAAAGCAAGTCATAATTGCGAAGTGAAAAGGGAAATAATACATGAAAAAATGAAGAGTGGGGGTGCAGATGTGCTTAGCCCCACTGAGTCAAAACTTTGTAGAACTACCTTTTGCTCCAATCACAGCTCCAAATCTCTGTGGTATCACTACAGGCTTTGCACACATACAGATTAAAAATTCTCCTCAGGTTTTGACGAAATGTATGGCAAACAAATAATAACCCAGACATATTGTCTTTAAAACTCCATATACTGATTCACTCCTTTGACAAAACACAACATGACACTTGTTTAGGTCACACATATTTTATTATAAAACCTCCATGGGGAAGAGCTTTCTCTGAATTCATATTATTGCTACTTTTCTAGAAACAATGCAAAACTCTCTGGCTTCTTCAGACTGAATCTGATCTACATTTGTATGTTTATCCTAATTGGATGTAGGTGAAACCCTTTTTTTTTTTTTTACTGCACACAATTGTAAAATAGATACACGTTCTTCATATTCTAGATTTATAATTTAACACAAAACATAGCTCAAGATTTAATTTCAAGTGGCAAAGACGGCAGCATCACTGCAACTTTCCCTCCATGACTAAACAGCTCAACGACGAGGAAGAGATGGGATGAGAGTGAAAAAACAAACAAACGCTGGTTTGAATCACGTTTTCTATCGGTGCAGACGTTTAAATGGGTCACATTAGCACCTCGGTTTAAATGTGGTGCGAGGCTAATTCACGCAGCCTAAAACTAGCACTGTAAAAGCATTCAAGGCATGTGTTTGAAAGCAATAAACCTCACTGTGAATTTGTGCAAGTAACAATCTCTTGTGCTATTTTGAGCTTTGCCTGTTTACAGACATTTACAAAAGAAACTGGTGACAAAAAAATAAAAATCAATTAAGATATCCTTAAATAAGACAGAAACACACATTTAACTCTCCAGGATGCCTCATTTCCTCATTTTTTTTATTTTATTTTATGTCTGCATAACTTTTTATTATAATTGTGAAGTGTGTACTTAGATAATGATTTTACTCCCCTACTTCATGTTTTTCAATAAATGAAGACATTTCCTCGTGTTTTAAACTACAAATTGGGTTAAGAGAAAAGTTCTGCTTTTTGATGACTTCAGCAAAAGCTGAGAACAAAATGCAGACATTTTATGTTCACCCATTTTGGCAGCTGACAGATTCTCTCAAAGTGTTGTGGCCGTGTGAAAGCAATAATAAAGTCAGGGAGCTTTTAAAAGCTTTTAGGGGGTCCAGGCTGCAGAGAGGAGGAAGAGAGGGTTGGGGAGAAGTCAGGAAGAGTTCAATAAAACAATCTCTGGATGGGGGAGGGGGACAAGCAGGAGTGCTAGAGAAGCACTTCAGTTAATTTAAGTAGTCAGACCCACACCCTCGCCTGTCCGGGTTCCCACAAATATTTGAAGTGTGGTTACTGCAACAATGCTAAGGCCTCTGCAATGGAGAGGAGAGCAAACAGAGGCTGAACGGCTCCAGTGTTTGCCTAAAGTCTTAATAAAGCCACACTTTAAGAAGCAATGAAAGCTAACCAAATAAACAAGAGCTGTTTAAAGGCACTCAAAATGTTCCCAACAAAAGTCTGCTTCAGGTCATTTCCTTTCACGTAAAAGGAAAAACAGTTAAGGTATTTTTGACAACACTTTCTGCGCTCTGTGTCAGAGAGGCCCAGCCGTAACCTTCATCGTGGGGTTTGCGCTCTCAAAGAAAAAGGGTCTCCCTTTGATTGATAAATCCAAACATTCCAGTCGGCAATCCATCTCCTCAGAATAATATCCATAGAAAGACAAACATCAGGAAGCTGGGTAACCTCTGGCACGCAGAGGAGCTGCCAGTGTAACCCTCATCTCTGTCAACTTTTCGATCGTCATCCTCATCGTCGTAGATCTCCTCAACTTCAGGCTGGTCGGAAGCAGCGCTGTGGTCCCCGATGGAGCAAAGTTTGCTCATGTTCTCCTTGACTACCTCGCAGAAAGGTCTCTCCACGCCGTCACAAACGCAGCGGTTCAGCAGCATGCCGTTCGGGATGAACAGCATCTGCTGGATGGTGGCCTTGCACCTGGAGGAGCACCGCCTGCCGTTGAACAGCTGCCCGCAGTACGACAGGTAGGCCGTGAGAGAGGCGTGGCAGCTGCTGTCCTCCTCACACCGCTGGCGGGCCTCCATGCAGCCGATGCCCCCTGCATCGCTGGGGTGTCTGCGGGGAAGGCACGGCTCGATGGCCCGCTTCGCGCCGAGGCAGCTCGGGTCCTGCGCGCAGTCGCAGGTCTCCAGATCCGGCCCGCTGCGGGTGTTGTTGAGCCGGATTAGCGCCTGGATGCAGTGGCTCGGGCACTGGCTCCTCGTCCCATGGATGTTCCCCTCGCATGCCGCCAAGTACTGGTTGTAGGCGAGCTCACACTCGGGCTCGTTGTGGCACTTCAGGATCGCCTGCCAGCAAACTAGCTGGGCGTCCAAAGCCACCAGCAGCCACAGGAGAAGCGCCAGCGAGCTGCACTGACATCTCATGCTTGGCTGAAGTTTGAGGCGTGTGACGAGCACATCAGGATCGGAACAAGTCAAGCAAGCGAAGGTCCGACGGAGTTTTTGTTACCAACGAGGTGTTTGTGCAAATGTTCCACAAACCTGCACCGGTGTTGGTCTCGCTTCCTGTTGCCGGGCTTCGTAACAGCAGAAACAACCAGGAGCGGCTGCGAAGTAGAGAAAGAGCGCAGAAACAGTCATCTCTGGAAGTGTGCGCTTTCCAAACCAGGATCCTCCGGACTGCAGTCTGAGAGCTATCCAAAGTCAACAAGAGTTCCGCTCTTAGTACTAATGTTTCTCACAACTCCTCGGTTCGCTTCACTCAAAAAGTATAACTTTTAGCATCCATCCACGCTTCCCAGAGTAGTTTTTGAAGACATAGTTCTGTCATGCTGCCCCGCTACTCGCGTCTTTGTCCTGCTTCTGGCTGTAACGCTTCACGGTCCGCCGAGCATTTCTCCACAACACCCCTCCCTCTGTCGAAAAAAAGAAAGGAAAAAGTCCCCCCCCCCCTCTCCCCTCTTTTCCCTCTGGCTCCCCTCCTTTTCTCTTCTTTCATTTACTATCCTGGCCAATGATTGGTCGCAGATTGGAAACCCGCTTCCAGCTCCACAAATCCGAGAAACTGCAGCGCACTGGTAAAGTAATCATATTGTCTGACATGTCAAATTCAAGCCCACACTTCAGTGTGGTTTACTTGGATTTCATGTGATAGATAGACCAACACAAAGTAGTGCGTATTTGTGGAGTAAGAAGGAAATTAATATAGGCTACGTTTTATTTATTTATCGCAAAGGGAAAGAGAGAGAGAGAGAGAGAGAGAGAAAAGTGTCAGGTTTGTGGCGTTTGTGTTTACCTTTAATTTTGCACCTCATTAAAAAACCCAGTGGCACCAGCTGCCTTCAAAAGTCGCTTAATTGGTGAATGAAATCCACTTGCAACCATTGTATCACCACGGCTGTTCCGTGAAGGTTGTTTGTTAGAGAACATTTGTGAACAACAAGCAGAGAGCAGGTTGAGATTCTAAACTTTGAACATCTCAAGGACGACACTTTAATTCAGAACCAGGGAAAAGCATATGGATCAACTGCAAACCTACTGAGTGATGGTGGTCCACCCAGACTGACAGACATGAAGCAAAGAAGCCAGTGTTATTCTGGAGAATGTAAACATTTTAATTAATAAATAAACATTTTTAATATGTAGCCACATGCCATAGGGAAGAGAGCGCACATGTAGAAGAAAATGGTCATGATCCGTGTTTCTGTGTATTTATTTTAAGGTTTTTCTGTGTTCAGTTTCTGTCCTGAGTCTCTGCTGTTTCTGCGTCTTCCCCGTTGATTGCTGTGCTAATCTTTCTGCCGTGCCGCCTGATCTGGACTGTTTTTGAGCATCTTCATTAAATTCATCATTTTCTTCTACAACCTGGGTCTCTGCGTCTCTCCTCACCACCTCTCAACCACCACACATGACAAAAATAAGGGAAATTAGCATTGAACATGGTCACTTGGTGGTGGCAGCATCATGCTGTAGGGATGCTTTTCTTCATCTGGGACATGAAAGCTCATCATAGTGGATGGGAAGATAGATGGAGCTAAATATAGGGCAGCAGGGTCCAAAAAAAACAACAAAAAAAAACAAACATCTGGGGCGTTGGTTCAACTTGTAAACCAACGTGTGAGTAAACTTTGATTATCTTCTATTTTCTTAACTCTATTGACATTTTTTTTATTATTTTGTGCTATTTGGACAAAATAATTTCCTTGTGGGGATCAATAACATAATCTTGAATCTTGAAATGGTTTAGCTGAAAGTACACTCCTTTGTTAGAATGGCTCAGTCAAAGCCCAGACCTAAATCCAGTTCAGACACCATAGCTGTAAACATGGCAGCTGTATAGCTGCTGCTAAATGTGGTTCTTCAAATGATTAATCCAGCAAAGGCTGAGCTGCATTTGTGAACCCAGCTCTGGGCTGGCATGTTACAAATTGTGAAAAGGTTCGAGGGCTATGCAGATTTTTACCAGGCACTGTAGGAAGAGACAGGCTGGATGAAAACTGGTTATAATTTTGCTTGCACGAAACCACGGATCTGTGTGGTCTTCCCCCCTTGGCTTCCTCTCGCAAAACACAAGTTAAAGCAGCAGCCAGGAGCGGAGCTTGCAAAATGCATTCCATTACAGAAAGGTCACATCTGCAACTTTTCTGCTCCAGCTTTCACCAGACCAGGAATGGCTGCTTTCTCTTACAGCTCCTCGCTAATTGTCACCGTACCCCTCCCTCTCTGTCATTCTGCTCAGTTTTAAGCCCCGGTTGAGAGAGGAGAATAGGGGAGAATGCTATTTTCTGGCCCGTTTCACCCTAATTGTGTCAGATTGGCCATGCAGTGGCCCAGTGTCTTTCCAGGGTGAAGATTGTTCACGCACTGCAGCCTATCAATAGGGAGGGGTTCGGCATCAATATATTTTACAGCTATTCCTTTTCACACCACACTTGAAAACCAGCAATAACTCAGGCTTTCCTGCCATTGAAATGGTAACTAACTTCTTTTTTTAGGGGGGGGGGGTCAAGTTGCTCCATGTCTACCCCCTCAAGTAGCTTGTGCCAGTTTTTGCAGGGGCTGCCCAGAACAGTTGGATGCCCAGGATGAAATTTACCCAAGGCTCCAATAACTTATTTTAGACAAACACATGAATAAATAATTTGCACGTTTAAACATGCACTTCAGAAGTAATCAGTAAACAGAGTATAATTATGTGTAATTTAATCTAAGTACAACTGTTCTGTTAAATCCCTCAGTAGATTGCTAAGCATTAGAGAACAAACAGCGTCAGTTTTGTGGGGGAATATGGGAATATTACACACAATCCCAATAGAATACACTGGAGTTTGTGGTTGCAATGTGGCAAAAAGTGACAAAGTTAAATGGCTGTTAAAGCTTTTGCAAATGGTAAATGATGAACAAAGAAACTAAATAACAGGGAATTATGTTCTAGTACTTTTGACTAGGACTGCAAATATTTATCTTTCTGCACAGAGGCATGATGACCAGGGACTCATGAATTTGATAAAAAAATTCATAGATCTCTCTGTTTTTTTATTTTCATGAAAACAGTTTTTTTCATAAAAATGTGGTTAATTTCCTTCACTTCAGAACAACTAGCTAATAAATATACACTTTAATTGTCTAGAACTGCACTTTATTTGGATCAAATTGGGTGTTTTGCATTTGAAGTGAATAAATGTTGTTGGATTTGCTGTAGACTCCATAGTTTCTATATAAAGGAGTTTGTTGCATAAACTAAAGTTAATTTAACATTCCACCCACATTAAATTCTATTTCACAGGACATTTACCATGTTGTGAATTCTTACCATCCAACGCTAAATGGGAGTAGAAACCCCCACCTTGCCTGCCATCGCTGTGCGTTCCTCGGTGTATTTTTGTCTCCCTCTAGTGTTCAGGCTGCTGCAGTTTTACCAAAAATGTTGAGACAAAAGCGAAATGAACCACAGCGTCATAAAAATGTGTTTATTGCAGTTAAAACTCAAAAAGGAACATCACGGAAGAACTCGCACAGTTACAGACATACAGTGAAACAGCCAAAGATCAAGAAGAGACTGCCATTGCAGCCTTTTCCTTAAAAATCAGATTCACAGGATAACAGCACAGAGTTTACACTTGTGTATTAGGATTATTGAGTTATTGATTTCAAGTTTCACACCTATATAAAACAAATAGTTTGTACTTTATGGCTTGGCTTCCAACTATTGATACCATGTTCTGATCTTTAATGGCAGATTCTAGTAGCTTTGTTTAAAAATAAGTTATTGCAACTTTCCTCCTGTGTTATTTATATGTTACGAATATAATATCCTCTATGACAAGAAATTAACCGTTGCACTCAAAACGTATTGCCTCAGCCTTCACTCAGTAGCAGCGTGGCACGTAACGAAAGAACATTTCCGTTTAATTTTGAGAAATCACAGAACAGTAAGCTTCCGCTACATAAAAGACGAAAATCCTGCCATACAGAAATTAGAACAAAAGTCTAAAATTTGGACACGTAAAATAAAATGTATTTTACATTAATGCAACACTGAATCCCCTCCTTACATCACAGGCAGGACGCCACTTGAACCCCACACTGACTTGACTGACTGTTATGTTACAAGCACTCCCCAGCTACAGGAACGGATTCGTTATTTTTTTTTCCTTTCACAAAGACGCCGTTTAGCACATCACACTGGCTTTAACAACACAACATCCACCAGCACGAAAACGCGAATACTGAGATGGCAGATGAGGTGGAGGACGAGGCAAGGATCGTGGGACGGATGACGACACCACAAGACTCAACGCGTTGCTGGAAATGGTGAGAGTCAACCTGCTGGAGCCAAACAGCACAGAATTCTACATAGAACATA
This sequence comes from Poecilia formosa, assembly GCF_000485575.1. NCBI lineage: Eukaryota > Metazoa > Chordata > Actinopteri > Cyprinodontiformes > Poeciliidae > Poecilia > Poecilia formosa. The sequence continues at coordinate 59,848 of NW_006799985.1, read as the reverse complement.
AATATCTGCATGTAGACTCAGCTGGATTTATGCACACACCAGAGGCAAACAATCTGATGTATCTGTGCCATTTCCTCTGCGTTGGTCGGAGTGTTATCAACAAAGGCTTTGGCATACGACTGAAAGCATTTCCTTTCTACCAATCTGAGCAGCCATCAGAAAGCAGCATATAAACAGATTCACACACAATTTATATATATGTATATATATATATATATATATAGTGGACAGAAATGGTATTGCATGGAAGCCGATTAACTTTGCACACAGTTACATGTTCATGTAAAGCAGAGGTGTCCAAAGTCTGTCCTCGAGGGCCAGCATCCTGCATGTTTTAGTTCTCTCCCTGGTGATAGTAACAACCTTTTCAGCAAGTCAATGTTCCTCTTAGGCCTTCTAATGAGCCATCATTTGATCCAGGTGCATTAAACCAGGGAGAGAACTAAAACATGCAGGATGCCGGCCATCGACGACTGACTTTGGACACCCCTGATGTAAAGCATTCATCACTGCAAGTCTTCACACCTAAACAAGTGAGTAATAATTTGTAGGTTTTAGCAAAACCAAAAGAAATAAAGAGAAAAATGATTTAATAAATTAACCGCTCAGAAAGCGATTCATTTATCTTGGAGCTTCAGCCCTGACCAACGAGGCTCACAAGAAATGCTGCAAAAACAACAGCAAAAACAAATGTCACGGAAGATTAACCTTTTGGTTGTTCCAAACAAGTTGTCGCCCATTAAATTGTCAGATTCTGTTTGTGTAATTAACATGAGCTGGTGTGCAGAGCCGGCTCAAGGCTGTTTAGGGCCCCCAGGCCAGCAGGGTCCTCAAAGAGTCCTCTAATTCTGACCAGAATGCTGGTCATTTGGCTAACTTACCATTTCACACTTTTGTAGTCTGATTTTGTACCCGACTCTTTTGCATTCAAGATGAAGCTTCTCGCCACAAGACCAACTATGAGGTATTTCAATGCCGTTTTAGGGACATCTCGTACCTGCTTTGATACCTGATAATTGTAAGAATATTTCTTTGATGTACTTATAAATGTTTGTGTCATTCTGTAAGCTAATGTTAATCCCAACAGGAGACGACTCAAGAGTTTAAGTCGGAGCTCAGAATCGCTCGTCTTTCTCAAGAGAAAGTCGATAAGAACCGCTTGAGCATTACTATGGCTAATAATTGTCATAGTTTGACAAAATACTTAACTACACCCAGAAACAAAACTGATACACAACGGCTGAAGAATATGCTTGAAAATGACTGATAACTTTTTTGTAGCTTGTAAGCAGGACCGGTCAGACTCACCCGTTCTGCCTAACTCTGCAATGCTGCGAAAGCGTATGAGTAAGTCAGAAAAAGTACCCAATATCCAGGGTCTGCTGGCTGTTTTCACCTTCTGAAACACTTTTTTATCAACCACTGTTTAGTAAAAAAGAATGAAGAAGTAATGCACACTAAAAGTGGTTGTAGAAACTCTGGTGGGGGTAGGTCTTCTAAATCAAATTTTGTTTTGGAGCCCAGTTCTAACTTAGGCCGGCCCTGAGTGTTCAGCTTGTGCATGTGTGTTGTTGTTCCAACCGAGCAGCTGACCCCAGCGGTCCTGACTTTATTGGAGATGCATGCCTTAGCCAATGAAACTCCTCTACTGAGTTTTGGAGACAAAAGGGGAGGAAAAAACACACACATACACACTGCTAAGACCTCTGCTGCAGAACTGCATGGTGTTGTCACTGGCCAGGTACAGAGAGCGAAGGAGAATGGGAATACAGGGAATGAAGGATCTGGTGCACTGTACAAATTTACCAAGAGGAGAACTTGCTCGAACCTGCAGAAATGATCTCACTGGTTTCAGTTTTATCAGAGTGCAAATTGGCTCATTTTCTGACTTTTTCTTTTTTCTTTTTCTCGTAAAAACGTGGACAACATTCAGGATGATTAAGACTCAAAATGGTTTTAACTGGTTAGAAGGTGAGCCAAAGATCTCATAGGCTCCAGTTTGATTTTGATCCCCATAAAACTATAATTATGCAACTCTGCTAACTGACATCCAACCAAAGCAATGAGAAAATGTCTACACCCGGAGAAGCTCTGCCTCTGATAAATTTCTCCACAAGTGAAACTCTGTTTCCTGGAGCAGCTCAGGCCCACTTCACATGAGATTGCAGTTTTCCGTCTGCTTCTTGAGGTCTTCCAGCGTGGCCTGGGCTTTGTCCTTCAGCTGATCGATGTCCACGTTCTGGATGTTGGACAGCTGGCCCAGCACGGACTGCTTGTGCGCCTCCTCCTGGTTGTCCTCAGCGATCATCTTGGCCAGCTCTGTGGGCAGCACCACGTCGTCCCCTGCCTGCTGGATCTGGGTCTCGTCGAGCTCGTTCTGAAGTGGAGGAACACGTGGAGAGAAAACACGCCAATGTTAGTTTTGCGCATTTGTCTGAGAAGCTGAGGTACATGCATTTTTAAGTTACCTTCGGTAGTCTGTACTTTTCCCGAAAATGGGTTCTGACTGTAGCCCTCTCTGCTTTCTTCTGGGCAAAATTAGCTTCTCGTTCTTGTCTGCAAGACAGGAAGGAAATTACAGCCTTCAGGCAGAATGTTCTGTAGGGAGTAAAAGCTTGAGAAAAGCTCTACTTTGAACCAAACACGGCAAAGAAAGGTCACCTCCTAATAATTATTAGGTTTCTTGAAAATCAGAATCCAACATGCCAATATCTTCTTCATATTAAGCCTCTATCAATTAATCTGAACATGGAAAAAAACAGTTTCAAGTTTCCAACTTGGTCTGGGTCATGGATAGCCTGATCATTGCCTTCCTACGTGATGGGATTTCTTCTGTGGAGCTGCATTTCTCTGGTAGAATTTCAGCCAGGCCAACCAGCGAACAGAAATAGAAATTGTAAGCGATAACTTCGATTTTCTGCTGTGTGTTCCTGAATTGTAGTCTGCCTGTAGTTTCAGCAATGGTAGTGGTGGAAGAGAACAAAGCCATTTAGTCCGTACGTCAAGGTCAAATGCTAGTGATTGGGTAAAATTCAAAATTTCAACAGAGTCCAGACCTCCAGCAAGCAATCGTTTCTCAATAGGTTCAGCAAAGCATAGAAGAAAGGGGCTTGTTTTTACCAGGCTGGGTCATGGAGGGTAATGTGGAGCAGCAGTGTCATTGTCGTGGACTAGCAAAATGGAGATGTCTTCACCTTTTTCCACACCTGCCACAGGATGTAATATCTTTCCTCTTCAGCTCCAGCTACTTGCTAATGGACCCAAAGTTAACCTAAAGCTTAACTTGGTCTGGACAGTCTGCGACAAGTTACGACCTTTCAACGAATCCCCCTTTGTTATCTTGGAACACCCGTTTCTCGTGATCCAGGAATAGAATTCTGGATATATTTGCAAATCCCACTCCTCCGAAATCCTTTGTCCTCTTTACCAGTGTGATGAAACACCAATAGATCGAGAGCACATGGCCAAACATGCAACATGTGCTCCGCCAGATCCTCCATTTGTAGCTCATTTCTATGTACTACACACAGCAACCGACTTGTTACAGAATCAGACTGACCATATGTCATCGTCAACCACTTCAGGAAATAATTTAGTGTTTTCAACCTCCTCTCATTCACTGAGGTGATCACTGGATATTTTATGATTTGTAAGTAGCAGAGTACATGGTAGACATTAATGTATATTAAGCTTAATGTATTTTAGTCATTGTTGTGATGTAAATAAATTTCAAGTGTTGTGATATGTGTGTGTGGTATGATAGCTGCTGGTGGAAAAGCCTGAATTCAGACCTTCACTGAGCACCTGATGTCTATAGATTAATTCATACAGGCTAGAAGAAAACTGATGCAATTTTTTTCTTGCTTTTCACATATTGGCATGAATAAATATCTGTCTTAAAGATGATCAATTACAAATAGTTTTTAGACATTTAATATTTTCTACTGACAAGACTACCTCTTTTTGTGAACAATACCAAACTCCCACAAGATTCAAGCTGTAGACTAACTAGTTTTGCAGCAATTTGAAATGATTTAAAAGAGCAGAAAATGTTGCTAAAATGTGTTAAGAAAATTACCATCCTTAATTTATCATCTTGGTATTTTGTTTAATTTTCTGCTCTTTCTGGTCTATCTTTACAGTAAAATGCTCCAAACGTCCAGAATCAGAGTTTTGAGGCACACATTAGGAAACAAGGGGGTAGTAAATGCAGAATTAAAAACCTTTGCAGTTGCATTTTCAATGTTCATGTCTAATTTGAAAAATTTTAAAATATGTCAACAAAAATGTTATAAGATGTAGTTTTATGCACAACAGTGTATTTGTTCAGTTTCAGCTCTTACCAGCAAGCCGAAAAAGGAAAAGTTGTGTTGGATATTTACATAATCTAATATATTATACTTGTGGATAACAAAGTGTACAGTTGCAATCAGTTATACAGTTTAGAAGTTCAGTATATTTTGAGTCATCTATTTGGGGAAATTGTATTCCATACAGTATATTTATTTATTTCTCATTTAGCAGTGAGATATTTTAGCCACTAAATACCACACGAGTAGGGCAAGGAAAATGATAATTTCAGGAAATGAGAAATAAATAAAAAGCCTCTCTATTATACATATTTCTTTTTTTAAAGCTTGGAAGCTCTTAACAAGCCCTCAATCCTCCTCCTTCTCAACCTTAGTTGGGATTCAGCCTTCTGGTCTCCTCAGTTTGTGCTGCCTCCAGCAGGGGGCAGGCAGGAAGTGTTTTCTCCACTTCCAACTGCTAGAATGTTAATTCGTAAATGTGCAGCCAGCCACAGACATTGCGAGCCAGCCGGGCAACACAGTCTGAATCAAACTTGCTTGAATAGCCAGAGGTCAAACGTCTAGTGAGAACAACAAAGAAATGAGAACACTTTGTGCAAGAGCAGAAATCCGAGTGTGTCCTTAGGACAACATAATCCATCGAATAGGGGTGAAATATGAACACTTGGATGAAATCAGCAGCAGCAGCATCAAAATTCAAAGAAACACTAGGAGGGACATGCTCGCACTCATTGTGTCAAAGGAAAGGTCCTCTTCTCGTTGAGATGGAGCCTTTCACTTCTTCGTGTGATCCGGAGATCACTTCAGATTAACATGCCAAACGTAGAAAGGCCATGCCAGCGCACACCAATGTGCAGCTTCCGTGTCTTCTGTCTCTCAAGGGCATCAGTTGACCCAGGGTGTCACTGCTGTGTCCTGGCGGCTCAGGGTGATGAAATGCCTGTATGTATGTGTCATCATGGCAGTGTGAGCAGCTCACACTTCTCCTCAAAAGTCTCACTCTGTTTCCATCTAAGCAGGAGGAGCTTCTCCTCCTGATCTATGTTCATGCTTAGCACCTTCTGACTAGTAATTCTTCCCCACCGAAGGTCACGTCATGATGGAAGAGCGTCAGGCATCCCTCCTGTGGAGCTCGGTGGGCTCTGCTGAGTGTTAATGGCTTCACCTCCCACTCACTCTTAAAATGTCTGCACATGGTCCCAAAAGACAGTTTTGACGAAAGTGTTAGAAGGGAGGTGTTAGCTGATGGTCATAGGAAGCCAGAATCAGCAGAGGAAACGGGGACATTTTCTCTGTCCTAACATGCAGCATCATTAACTGACCATCACTGACCATCTAACGGGGCTTTGTAGAGTCCAGCTCTAAAGGCTGGGGCAACTTTGACGACCTGCTTGTCATATTTAATTCTTGCATTTTTACATTTCATGACTTCGTCGGTGGCTTTAGTTTTGTGGAAAAACTACAGACACTAAAACGTTATTAGAGCAAAGATTCACACAGAAAAGACGAAAGTCGCCTCTGAATTAATTAGAGTAAGTTATGCAAATTTGGTTCCACCTGATTTTTCATCCATCCTATCGCACAATAATCAGGAACATCTTTCGCCCCCGGCACAGTAAAGGTATTCAGCGAAATAAATAAATAAATAAATAAATAAATAAATAAATAAATAAATAAATGTAAACGTGAGTTCTTTTTTTTTTCTATTTTGCCCGAGCATAGAGATGGAGAGCTCCTCCGGGCGAGAGGAGCAGCTGTGTGAGGAGCGCTCCTATTATTGCACTGATGCGTAAAAAAGCGCGCCGCGCACAGAGCGCTCCTCGCTTTTTTACCCATAGAATCACATAAGCCACAATATTTAACATATTTTGTTACAACGAAATAGAGAACAACTCCCTGTTCATTGCTATTCCACACAACATATTTCAGTCAGCGCTTACTTTTCCTCCTCTAACTGTTGCTGATATTGTTCAAATTCCTCTTGAGTCATTCCCTGCGCGGCGGCGTCTGATTTCTCTCCTTCGGATTTCTCCTCCGTGAGGCCGCCTGTCAGGTTCTTCAGCTGCCCTCCCACCACGTGTTTCACCATGAAAGCCATGGCTGCGGTCCGGAGAGTCCTCGGTTTGAGCGGCTGACGTTAAGGGACTCGATGCGCTCCTGGAGAGAGCGCCGGGGTTGTGGGGAGATTTCTTCCAAATCGGCGTTCAAATCAGACGCCTTGAGTCTTCACGCAAAAAGGGGATACAAAATAAATAAATAAATAAATGAGCGTAACTTTGGGAAATGCTTGAACCTGGAATCAGAGGAATGCGCTATCAGCCCTGGAGGCGGTGTCGGAAAGCTTGACAGTTTCAGCACCACTGGCCCCGGACAGCTCCGAGTCGAGATGGACGGAGAGGAGCAGCTCAGTTATGAGTCAACAAGTTTGGCGCTGAACTCTACCAATCCCGTGACTCCTTCCTCCGCCACCACTCCCTCCCTCCACCCAATCCCAGGCACCGCCGGACTCGGAGCGCGCTCACACGGCGCGGGATGCCGTGATTCGCCGTCTGAGGATGTGCGGCGATGGACTCGGGGAAGAAAACAACACGTGACGAGCGCGAGTTTCTCCTGGTCGCTTCGGTGCCTCCGTCTTTCTCAGGGACGTCCAGCCGCCGCTGAACAGATGAGAGCGTCCCGATTGCATGTTTATGCAAGGATTCATTGGCTTACAGTGCATCACCTTTTGTCACGATATGGCCACATGCGTAGCACAGGATAGTGAAGTGGAATGAAAAAGGCACGTTTTTTGTCCAGTTGTTTAATAATTAAAACTCTGTCTGGAAAGTGTGGCGGGCATTTGTTTCTCCCGCAAGACATTAACCACGTTTTGCCACGATTGCAGCTGTCAGGTTTTTTGAGACCAGCTTTGCACATCTAGAAATGTTCAGCCCTTTATTTCCAAAATGGATCAAGGTCAGTCAGATTTGATGTATCTGCAAAGATCAATTTTTAGGCTTTGCCAAAACTTTGAATTATATTTAGAACTAGGCCATTCTAAAATGAATAATTTTAGAACGAAACCTTTCCATTTTAGCTTTGATTGTACATTTCGCTTTGTTGACCTGCTGTAATTTGAAGCTCCACTCCAGTATTGCCTCATCCGTCTTTCCATCGATTCTGACCAGCTTCTCCGTCCATGTTGAAGTAATGCAGCATAACGCAGCCAGCACCATGTTTCACTTTTAGAGATAGTTTGGTCAGAAAAATGTGAAGTTTATTTTTTTTAAGGCTTTTTTGCCACTCTTCTATATTTGACAGATTTCTTGAGTTTAGAACTAATAAATTTAACTTAACATCTTCACAGCTCCTTGACATTTACCATGGGACACTTTGCTGCTTTTTATGGTTACTTTTATTTCCCAGCCTGTCAGTTTTGGAGGCTTTCAGTTTTGTCACAGTCTTTTCCGTTTCTAGAGAAAGGACTGCTTTATGAAACATTCAAAGGTTGGGAAATTGTTTTAAGAACTAATTCTTCTTTGAGACCTTCACAGAAGAGTCTGTTTATTAGTTGGATGACTTTTTGTACTTAGAGGTATTAAGGTAAAGAGGGTGACTACCAATGCATGACACAGCTTTTAGTTTTTTATTACAAAAAAAAAAAAAAAAAAAAAAAAAAGCACAATCATTTTCACTACAATTCACATATGTCCACTACTTTGTGTTAGGCTGTTACATGTATTGAAGTTTATGGCTGTAACGTGACAAAATGTGGAAAGGTTTTTTATATATATATATATATCTCACTCAAGAAGGATGCGTTGCAAACAGATGACTGAAATGTTTGCATGGTGCACATGTAACCCGCAGTTAGTCAATTAAGACTTTTATTTTTGCGGGCCCACTTCCTGTTTTCCCCAAACTCCTCAACTTATTTAAAGCCCCGCCTCCAGCCAGGTTAAACAACATCACCTGTTCACTGTGATTGTGGCTGGCTGTTGGCATCCTGCTGATTTCACCCTGGAAATTCAACCCAAATCTCTGAAACTATTGATTTGCACTCTTGGTGAGTTTTGTTCATAGCATAGCAGTATCTGTTTAGCATCCAGTTCTGCTTGATTGCTCATTGGAGCATTGTTTTGTTAGAACAGTTGCCGTTGTACCTGGGCTGTCACAGCTGATCGCTGTTGGGTGCGCCCCACTCCCTACTTTAAGGTAACTAAACTGCTGGTATTGTGCGTGTTTTGGCACTTTTGAAATGAAACGTATAAAATAGGATGTAGCTACATTTACATTTTAAATTGATATTGCGCAGTATATTTATTTAATTTCTTTTCCTCACACTGCTTGAGTATTTGAGTTAATTTATTTTCTTTGACATTTTGGAAGTTAACTTTGATTTCAACTTTTCAAGTTTAACCTTAATTGATTAGTTTGAAATTATTATTCTTTATTTAAATTATGGTTAATTTAACCTAATTGAAATGAAATGTTT
>NW_006799985.1:0-50064 GCF_000485575.1 Poecilia formosa | reverse complement strand
TCAGGCTCCTCAAAGAACCGGTTTCTGATATCGCAGTTAGCTGCCTAGCCCATAACTGTTACACACACCAATGAGTCCATGACGTGAAGTAAGTGAAATGACGTGTGCAGTGCATGAGCAGATGGAGTCCAATGTTTAGCCAGCAAACGTGGTCTCCAGTGGCAGGAGCCACTGAAGGTCCTGTTGTGTCTAATGGCTTCAGAATATCAGTGTCCTATCAGACCAATTTTTCCTGGTGCTTTATGGTCATATTTCTGTTTGGTGTTGTAGGCAGAGAGAACGGTTCAGCTTCTGCCAGAAAAAAAATAAAAATAAGGCTTGTTAAAACAGTATTAAGGTAGATGACATAGTGTTCAGCTGGGAAAAAAACCCCATGTTTAATAAAAAATGTGACCTACATTTTTGTATTTGCATCTGTTCTTGTGTGAGAGATATATATATATTTTAAATCTCTATTTCTGCAAGAGTTTCCAACAACCAAAGTGTGAAAAACAACTTTGATCACAAGTCAACAACTTGAGCGTCCTGATCCTCACAGCAGCCTGACACCGAGCCTGGCCTACTTTTCCAGTCCCTGTGGATCGTGGGGGGAGACGGAGCGACGTCTCAGCGTCTTTTTGTCACAGGCTTAGTGAGACCCTCTTAGCCCACACCTGCCTTGCTCTAAAACCTCTCCCTACCCCATCCCAACTTCAAAGCTGAAGCCGGTGAATGGTCTAAAACACAACACAGCGAGTAAGATCAAACCTAATATCTGTGAAATTGAATAAAAGGAAGGAATTTGCCTAACCAGCATGTTTTAACATCACGTTATATAATTTCGCTTTTGATATTCAGTCCTGTGGGATCTGCTGCAGGAGGAGGTCTCCATCACTTTTCATGGTCTACAAGTATTTTAGCAGGTACGCAGCAGGAAGCTCTAATCCAACACGGTGCACACAAAACATGGCTTGATGGTGTGAAGAGCCTCAGAAACTCACTTTTGCAGGTACAAATATGGAGAGCGAGTGTTTTGTTGGCAAAACTAGGGCAGATCTTTGAACATTTTTAGAAGCAATGTCACATCTCTATTAGCTGTAAATACTCAAGATGTTACATGGTGAAACTACAAGGTTGTTTATTCACTAACAGCCTATTAGGACATCTGATGTCAAATCCTGGCTATAGCTGCAGGCCAAAGGGATGTTTCATTTCTGTGTGTTTGCGATGTGTTATCTTGTTTTAGGAAAGAACATTGGCACACAAATTCAGCTGATTTAACCGTTGTCTTCTGATTCTCTATAGTCTCTGTAGTGAACATTGGCACTCTTCACATAGGGACATTACAGGTTCACAGTTTGTATTTTCAGACAAGGGAGTTGCATCCTATGAACATAACTTAAGTCGCAAATCTGCCAAATTCCATAGATCTAAATTGGTAATATTTTCTTTGATTGGTAATCTGCAGGTTAACAAAAGCATTTTTCCCCATTTAATAAATGCATCAAACTCTCAAATTGGTTGGATCAGGTTTTTTTAGTGCTTCAGTGGAGGAGTGGGGGATTTTTGAATTGCAGTCTTAAACATTGGGTTCATGTTCAAAAGCTACATTATGAATCCGCACCACTCTGACAGTTGTTTTTCCTGATGACTCGATCAAAGGCTTACTCCATAGTGTTTTTTTGAATAGGTCAAAGTTCAACTGCCTGGCTTGATGGATTGAACAACGCTCCACGAGTTATTTCAATCGCATGCTGTTTTCGTTTCACTTCCTGTTATCAACTTCACTGAACAGTTGCATTTAAACTGAGATAAAATTAAACTTGGACTAACAAACAAACTAGGTGTCTCCAGTTGGCTGCACTGGATTTTGTTTGGGTGTATCAAAGTAAATGGAGGTAAATACAAAAGGGTGCCACACTTTTCAGATTTTTGTTTGTAAATCATTTTGAAAATAATACATAATTTTTATTCCACTTCATGATTATACACCACTTTGTGTCAGTCCATCCCATTAAATTGCAATATAATACATTAAAGTTTGTTGTTGTAATAAAATGTAGGTTCAAGGAGTGTGAATATATATACTTCTGCAAGGCAGTGTGGTTGTAGAGGAGAGCATTTTGTCAGGGTGAGCAGCAAACTGAAGTGGATTTTCAATCATGTAAATTATGTCTTACTACACTGTCCAGGAGAAATCATTGAATTTATCATGCATGACCAAATACTAATTGATACAAATAAAAATCTCAGTTCATCAGCACCACGTTTCTGAAGTGTACGCAGGTTTAACGTTCACAGTTATTTTCATTGGCATAAATGTTTCAGAAAGGATCACTGAATATCAGCAAAGATCTTTGAAATGTTGTGGTCGCTCATCTCGGATTCTGTCAAACTGTACCTTACCAAAATGTAAATGAGGCAGCTGCCACAGAAGAATCGGAGTTAGATGAATTCCCATCACAGGTTATTTTTCAGCCTTTCACTAACAGCGGAGTAACTAGGAACCAATCAGCTGTATTTGTTCAGTAAGAGGGCATGACATTGACATGAAACCTTCAGAGTGAAATGCAGAGGAGAAAAAAAAAACATTACTCATGCTGCCTGATTTAAAAATAGGCTCATGTTTATGCTCCCTGGCTGCGCTCAGTTCACGTTACAGCCTACTCAGCTTTGACCTCAGTCTCTCTGTACGGTGAAAATGAACGGCTCAGGTCTCCAAATGTGAGCATATATGATGAATACCACCATGCTAAGCCTTGTAAATGTATCTACCGTAATGCACATGCATTTGTGCACACAAGCCAGACACGTCTCATTTGGATTTAGCATCTGTGAACTTTTTTTTTCTGCTCTAATAGCCAACATCTACCACCGAATAGCAGAAAAAGTAATAATGTGCATTGCTCACATGAGGTAGCAAAATATTTGGCATCTGAATACGAATCTGAATACAAATTTGAGGCTGCAACAACAAAAGGTTAGACAGCCGTGACATGCCGTGGTTGTTGTGAGCCCGGAGCGATCACAACGTGAGTCAACATCACTGAAAGCGTCATGCTGGCTTCCGCCCAGTCACACTTCCAGCCTGGATGCTCTTGATCTTTTGGGATTAGGAAGCTGTGTGGGAATCAAGAAATAGAAATAGAGAGAGAGACAGAGAAAGAGAGAGAGAGAGAGAGAGAGAGAGTGAAAGAGAGAGAGAGACACGGGTTTATGTACAGCATCACTCGCAGCTGCTGATCCACAGCAGCCGAGTGTTACACCTTTGTCTCCGTAGACAAGGGATTAGACTCATCAAACAAGCGTGCCCTGCAGCAAACAATGTGCACATTCAGGGACTTCTTAAATTTACACAGGAGGAGATGACACTATTAGGAAAGCGCTGGGATGCCAGTCTGTGGGAAAAGCTGCGTGTGGCGCCCGCCTGGTGAGATGACAAAATATCACACTAATCACGTTAGGATTGAGAGCTGATCTGAACACTCTCAGACAGAACTACTTACTGCACGAAGCAATACTTCCCTACTTTTAGAAAATATTCTATTTTGTCTGAACCCGCATCAGGGGGTTGACCAAAGCTGGAACAGACAAGTGGGGTCACAGCAGCACGGCACCATACGGAGCAAAGCGGGTTGGCCCTGCAGACGGGGTCTGATGCCCTGCAGGCTGTCCAGGAGGTGCTAAACCACAACACATGGCAACATGGCAACTGTCCCCACAGTTTACATCAAGGGCATCTGCAGGAGATGAATATAATAGCCCTGATTTAGATCATGGAGGGACTATTTAAACTTTTTTGACATTTAGTGTTTAGGAAATGAAGAACATTCATATTTATATTTGCCCAGGCTGTAAGAGAAAAAAGGAAGCAGAGAAAAAAAAAATCTGCTTTTTTTTTTTAAGTGCAGTGCAAGCAGATGGAATCTCATTTGTGGTGCTGACAAAATAAAATTATCACATTAAAAAAACAAAAAAGGAAAATCGCAATGAGACATCTCTTTCCAGAAACCGTACCTCAGCCTCACTGGATAATCCACAGAACTCGCTGCCAACCGCTTTCAGAGAAAGTAGTTCAGATAGAAACTTGACAGCAAAATCTGTGGATTATCCAGGCTAACTGGGACACAGATTTGGAAAGAGATGCTTCTCTGAGAATAAAGTTCTCTCCCAAACCTGAGAAGACAGACTATCCCTGCAGATCTGACACCAGAAAAACATTAGAAAATGAAAATCGCTGCTAAAAATGTGCTGCAATTTAAATTTTCTTGTTTTGTTTTCAATTAATAAAGTCACTTCCTGCATTTCTGAATGAAATCAAAAGCAAGCCACATTTATTTGGTTGTATTTCTGGCTCAATTGCAGAGTCATGGTTTATTCCGATGCAAGAACGCTTTTTGAGAATCTGTAGCCTGCGAGCAAGGTTTTCAGCTTAGAAAATATACATGTAATGGAGAAAGTGGCAAATTTGCCAAGGAGGAAGCCAGCCTGGGATCATTATTACACTTCACTTTGGCGTGCATGAAAGTGCGAAAACAAGCTGCCAAGAGACACATTCTGCGACAGAATTCACAGCAGAAAAGTACGCGCATCAAAAGTGAGAAAGATGAAACACAAATGTTCAGACATTAGAAAACTGAAATAGGTTGTGAAATTGAGTGCGAAGGGGAAAAAAAAGTGCTCGAAATGCTTTGCAGCTGCCTTGAAATCCGCACTCAGACGAGGAAATGAGAAGGACAAAAAGCACCACAGAATGTGTTAAGCGTTGTTCTGAAATGCTGTTTTTCACAGAAACGTGTTATGTTCAAAGCTGAAAAATGCAAAGAAACTGCAGCTTGTATGATACTGACAAATAACATTGAACAGAAGGATCCTGCTTGACTCTCTCTGTAGAGAAACTGGCCGTAGCTTCAAGGTTTTCCTACAGAGAACCCTACTTATGTCAAGAAGAAAATAAATAATTATTGATGCCAAAAGCCACTCTCAGAATCCACTGCAGATGGTTAGACCAAGAATGAAAAATATCCAAACAGTCAACAATTCTTTCATCCACACAGACACCTTTACATCGCTGAAACTGACGTTGGCCAGTCTGAAGATCGTCACTCCAACAACATGTTTAGGTGATCTAAGATTTTAAAATGCTGCTGACTGGTCACCAAACCTTCGAGCATTTGAAGCTGGAAACATTGTTTGGTTTGTCTTTGAACAGAGATTATAGAGAATATTTTTCCTCTTTAGGCTGAGCAGTTTCAACTGATAGGTGATTAATTTATTCCATCCTTGTGTTAAACCAACACCGAGGAGCATCGTAGAAAGAGTTACAGGAAAGGCATTTCCCTTTCCAATGTGACACTGGTTTAATTAAATGCCTACATGGACCACTGACCCCGATTTCACCCAACACCTTCGCCTCATCCATCATCTGTGCTCCTGGACATGAATGTATCCAAGGAGACTCACACAGTGGCAAACTCACAGATGTAAATTTTCAAAACAGGGATTGTCAATTCCTGACTCTATTTGTCGCAGTAAAACATGAGGTTTCTAATCATTTCTACGTCCAAGTCCAATTTCTAAAGAAATCACATGTAAATGAGCATATGTTAAACCAATAATAAAACCTGTAACAAGCATAATACCAACACATGATAAATAATAAAACCAGATGTGAAAATACCATGTTGATGAAAAATAACATAAGAATAGAAAATTATACAAAAAGTAAAAACAAATCACGATGTTGCAAAAGCCACATGGAAAATACAATTTTCAAAAGAAATTTTAAAACAGCAGGTAAAGATGTCGGTTTAATATTTGAAGGTAAATTGTTCCAAAGTTTTGGAGCCACAAATGAAAGAGCTCTATCTTCTTCTCTCACTAGCTAAAGAAACATGAGGTATACAGAGGTCAAAGAGATACTACAGAGAAAAAGCATGTACTGTAATGATTTTAAAATTATTTAATTCTGCCATTCTGCTCAGAAAATGTAGAGCCATGTATCCCTTATTATAATGGATATATTTTTAAATCATTTGGTATTAGAGGAGAATAAATCTGGCAGTCATCTGCACAGAATGGAGAGAAATGTCACCGTTTCCTGAGGATACGCTCAAAATGAGAAGATATAAGAAGAGGTACGAATACTCAACCCTGAGGAACCCCCACAGGAAAATGCACTTGAGTGGAAATGTTCATATTAACAGAAAAACTTCCTTCTCTCTATCCCAAATGGAGCTAATCAAATGCGTTGCACATTTAAATCCATTGAATCCGACTCCAACACTCCAGATGAGAGATAAAAATACTTTGGTCAACATTATCAAATGCTGTAGTTCTATCTGAAAGTTTATGGATGACAAAAACGAAGGGGTAAAACCTCACTGGAAAATTCAGTCTCCATAAACCCAGTTTTGCTTAGAAACACATTCAATTAAACAATATATATGTTATTTTTTGAAAGAATGTTGTACCACCCCTTGTCATTTGTTTAAATCTACCTGGAAATTGGAATAACTCAACCGTACACATTTTAATCTCCCAGGCACACACACACACACACGTATCTGTGTCTCCCTCTGGAGCCTCTAACATTTCAGAGCTTGAGCAGCACAGTTTAATCCACCTACTGTGCATTAAGACTGCTCTATTTTCTGCTAAACCGCTGCCAACCTGCTAAAGCCACTTAGAGGGAATGGGCCTACATCAAATGCCACTTGTATCACCATGTATGCCCAGGATAAAATTACCACTGGCACGTTCTGCTCCTGCAAAAGCATGAACTTGCATTAGTATAAGCAGCTATACAGTGGGCTTAAACTTCAGGAAATGTAGACACTGTACAGCTGGAGCGAGAGTCACCGAGACTGCTGTGTGCTTGGCTATAGAAAATGTTTAAATAAGCAGGCGGGTTTTTATTTTGAAAGTTACTGGAGGAGGGAGAGTGAGATAAAGTATGACATGTCAAAGATAAGTTAACATGGGTCACTGATGAGCCATCTTTTCCTCATTTTCCACCTCTCCCTCAGTGCTCTGTCTCTCCATTCGTTTCTCCCCTCCTCCAACACTTCCTTTTGAGCCTCGTTCTCACCGCTCCTTCTTTCCCTCCTTCAAAATCCCTGCCAACCCCCACTACATCTCACTGCTTCGTCTCTCTCTCTCTCTCTCTCTCTCTCTCTCTTTTCCTTTCTTTGCCTGATTTAGACCTCTTGCCTGAGAGGAACATCAGAGCACACTAGGTTAGGGCTGACTGAGCTTAAGTGGAATGAGAAAACCGGAAAATTTACTTTCATGAATAGATCCAAACAATCAGCAGTGTGAGGGTGAACAGATGAGAAGAAGATGAGATAATGCAGGCTGAGAAGCAAAGGGCAAAGGGCAAGGACAGGAGGAGAGGGGTAATGAGAGTCAAAGTGAAAGAAGGTGGAGCGAAGGTCAGTGGGCAGTGAGGATGTTTTCATGACTAAAAGTCATGAATTGTCGACTGAAATTTGTGACTTGATCTTGTACAACACATGAGCTCACGTCGGTGTGTTCAGAGTTTCTTAAAAGCTTTCTTTAACACTCAGATTTCAGTTTTCTCTACAGCTGTGTAGGAATTTCTTTTTCCCGGTTCAGGAGCACAGGAGTTAATTCCAGTTTTTCCACGGATCCTGGTTCTCTGTTCGAAATTGAAACAGGTCTGATGTATGAGTCCACACGCTTCTTGAACAGAAAAAAATATATGGATTTGATGTCCTGAGTTTGAAAATACTGGCAAAAAAAAAACATTTGTTCTAATTATGAAAATATAGAAGTTCTGTTTCTATCCTACTTTATGGATCTGTTGTAATAATGTGAAAACTCAGAAAATGCTCACTGAAGAGCATGAAAACCTCTGCCAAGTAAATAACATAACTGGAAGAGTTCAGGAACGAGCCCAGAATCTGGCTGGTTTTAGATGTTGTGCTGGGTCAATTTATTCTTCATTTATTTCAAATCAGACCTAATTTATGTACAAAAGCAACACCCAGTCACCGACCAATAAAAATAACGAAAGAAGCTTACCAGCTGATGCTACATTACTAAGATACTGACAACGACAAAATATTTTCTACTCTATATCTCAGTGTTACATGACTTTCCTTCATTCATGGTTGCAACCTGGTCAAAGGTGAGAAAGTTCCAGGGTTACCAGTATGTATACTTTTGAAATATACTCTACCTTGATATTCATGTCCTTCAGTGAAAATTGCAGATAATTTAACTTAATGCCTTCAGTATAAAAAGGGATTTTGAAAAAGCAACCATTCAGAGCCACTCATCTGGAATCTTGTCTTTCCTCAGCCATCAAATGCACTACTATATTTACTATACATAGCGAGCATCTTTACTTGCTAAGAAAACTACATCCACTGCCACACACACACACACACACACACACACACACACACACACACACACACAGACATCGCTTACTCTTGGAAGTACTTACCATCTACACGAAGGGCAGAAAATACCATAACATCCTAAACAATGTAATGTCCCCAGAGCTAATCCATTCTTATAAAACAGCAGCAAACTGATCCCTCTGGTCACATTTAAGCATTCTTGCAATTTCAGAGACAGATGGGTTCATTTTTTTTTCCCCAACCAGAAAACCATCAAGCATTTGTTCCTGGCTCTTCAATCAACTTGCAAGCTTCTTTTCCTCTTACCGTTTCCACTGTGCCCAGAGATCTAACATATCAGTCGCCAAATACTTTAAACATCCTTCATCAACTGGGTTTTAGCTCAGTCTACATGGCTCTGCAGCCGCACTGCAATAGGCAGTAATAAGACATTTGCTAAATTTTGTCATTTTCTTTAATATAATTTTTTTTGTCGTTCTTAAAACATTTTATTTCACAGAATTAAAGTTTACCTCCTGCAGACATTTAGAAACTTTTTTCCCAGAGCATTTTTAGGTGCCTGAGGGCGGCCTGTTGAAGATGTCACACTGTCAGACTTTTAAAATGCAACCTCTCAAACGCACCACCCCTGATATGCTTCAAACAATCCTTCCTTCCTGTGAAAAAAAAAAAACTGCAGTGGAAAAATAAAGAAGAGTACATCACTGAAATGATGTTATAATACAAAATCGCTTTATAAACTCTAATTTGATGTGCACAATACAATGAGCAGACCTCACTCTAGGCCTGCAAATGTTTGTGCTTGTTCTAAATCATAAAGCATGAGCTGTTCAGATGCAGTATTGTGTGGCAAGCTGCCGTTGGGGATGACTGTGGTTAAAGTGAGTTCACCGTCTGCTTTGTCTCTGCGGAGCACGAGCCTTCCTACCAGAGTCGCATGTAGAAACTGGTTCACCAGTTCTGTTCCTGACCTCAGCATAAGCAGCTCTGGAAAACAAACCGAAACACTATAAGCTCCTTTGCAAAAACAGGTAAGATTTAGTGATGCCAGATAGCTAAAAAAAAGAGAGAAAGATTTAGCAATTTTTGTTAAACAAATACTTAATGCTTTGCTGAGTGTTGATCCAACTCTAAGGCTTTGTGTGGGAAATTAATTAAGCTATTGTTTGCTACATATGTGCAAAGTGGACTTTGTGTGCCCGTCTAATTCTGAAAGTCGTTGCAAAGTCAGATCTGCCCCTTAATCAGTAGTTGTGTTTCCAAAAGAAATGTGGGAAAAAGTTTGTTGATATTATGCAAATGGTGAAAAATCACAATTTCACAATGGTGGTGTTTCCATTAAAAAAAAAAAACAAAAGAAACCCAATTAAAATCCCAGATGAACAAAGAGGATGTTGCACCATCATCCTCCTACCTCTTCCTGTTGTCTTCGTCTTTTCCACCAATAGGTTGTTATCACATGACTCTTGTGATGTGTTTCCATTGCAGGTTTGCAATTCCGATGCGGCCGAAAAACCACCTCATGCTAGCATAAAAACCTTTTAAGGTTTTTTCAAAATTGGTGTATTTCCATGAGGCACATTTATTTTCACAATTACAATTTGCGCTATTATGTGGTCAATGGAAATGCAGCTAATGTCTCTCTGGCTAAAAAGTGGACAGTTTCACCCAGAGGCACAATGCCTGTGCAAGACAGAGCAGCACTGCAGCCTCCTTCTATCCAGAAAATGATCCCAGCCCCTATTCAAACATTTCTACCTTTGCTTTTTGACATAATTTAGCCATATCGATTAACAGAGAGATATATACAACATGTTGTGTTCATAAAATCATAGAAAAACTATACAAGTACTTTCTTTTCCCAGCTGTAAGGCAAGAAAAAAGGGGAAAAAAGTACCAGTGTAGGGAGAAGGGGGCGGTGGTGAATACCTTCACAAGGCACCGTGATTGCTCCACTCATTAGAGATGTGCCGAGCAGCTGCAGCTGTGTTCACAACCGGCAGCTGGATGCTGTCAGAAATAGGGCCATTGAACAGCCCATGGATCTTGTGAAGTGTCATTTTACGTCTCCCTTCCATGTCTTTCTAAAGTGACGGTGCACGGCGAGTGAAAGGAACAAGCACACCAGCTGTTCACAGAAAGACTGAAGAAGCAGCAGCTCCACCACACCTTCCCAAGGCTCTGTGCCGACACGGAGGATCTATTTTCTTTCCATCTCTTTGCATTTACGCTGGGAACTAATTACTGGGGCTAATTTTGATGGAGTTTTATTTATTAATGTGTTCTGCATATCTGCAGTAGCATACAGTTCTCATTGAACGTTTCTTGGAACGCACACTGTCATTCTGTGCATCTTCTCATCTAGTTGTGACCCTGAGCTCAGCCTGAAACCCTAGATATCTGACCGACTCACCAAAAAAGGCTCACAGACACAAACGACGGTGTCTGAAAAACATCTTCTGGCATCCAGAGACTCCAGCAATGATAGTGCACCGCCATGCTGGCAACATGCATCCCTTTGTCCCTGATTACGTAAAAGCGCTGATCCCCCCAACAGCGCAGTGAAAAGTCCTGACAGAAGTTATGACCCCATGTCTGAAACACCCTCCTCTCTGCAGAGACTGCACCGAAACGATGACGTTTCCCAGCGTAGAGTCGCACGCGCCTGAGTCACCGCAGAACTGAGCTCGTTCTTATATTTAAAACAAATACTGTTTACACTATGAGCACCGACTCCCACTGTCTGAACCCGGAGAGACTGCAATCTGGCTCACAATCAAGAGCTCCAACTGTGAAACAAGAAGAAATGGACAGAGCGTGTGGGGGAGTGGAAGAGAATTTGTGGATGTTTTTCTGCGTTATTGAGATCCTTCTGGTGAAGATGAGCAGCCCCGCAGGCGCTTCTGTCTGCCACACTGACCCAGCTGCAGCTACTACATCGTCACTGAGCGTGTGTGTGTTTGCCTCAGCCTCTCGATGTGTTCATTCAGTCGAAGCACGGGAACGCGGACGCTAACATGGCGAACACAACCAATCTGAGCAATGAGGCCTTGTGAGGCTGGGACAGATTGGAACGGGGGCAAAGGAACTGTGTGTGTGTGTAGCTCATGATTTAGTCCTCTATAAATAGTTTTCTCTTACACACGTGAACATTTTAGTGTCTTTCCAGAGCCGAATTTTGACAGTGAACATTTTTTCCCCCCTCCATGTCAGCAAAATGTCAGCACCCTCACATATGCTGCGACTAAGGGCATCCTCTAACTCTCCCTTGCTGTACCTCTCTCATAAATACACAGTTGACTTCTCTCGGAGCCGCTGCACGGGCCAGCTCGCCGTCCCCGATGACCTCATCCATTCTCGGCTCTCACACGTCGCTGCCTCCGAGTCCTCGCCATCCTCCGAGTTCTCATGTCTGTAAACACCAAATGTTGCACACAAACCCGCACGGCGGTTTTCGGAAGCCGTGCTGCTCCCAATGTGAAGAGCGAGGAGTGTGAGTCAGTGTGTGCTCCGACCGGGCATGTTGTGGGCGGGGCTAATCGTCCTCATCCTGTCACTTCCTGTGTTCTTCGGTCTGCTCAGGTTTTTGGATGAGTGTTCACACAAAAACATCAGATCATGGACACAGATTAGAGACCTAACAAATCCATCCGCTGCCGTTGCTCCCTAAATGAACCAAAACACTGAACTGACAAAGTGAAGTTGGACTGAAGCTGAAGAAGACCCCAACAGGATCTGATCAGGAGGTCATCCAACTAAAGATTTTAAGGGTGGATAGACACCTGCCCTTTTTAGTCAACTTTAACCGAACTGTAGGACATTTGCCTAGAAAGTCTGTTTTATTTAGGGAGGTGTGATGCGTAATCGAACACTGTGAGGCAGACCAGACATAAATACAAGTAGAACAAACGCAAGAGTTTAATGCAACAGGAAGAAATGGCTCATGGTCTTTTACCAAAGACAAAAGACAAATCTGATGCTACTCCATTTTTGCTTACATTTCGTGTCGTCTTTGGAGGTTTTTGTGCCGTTTCTTTCAGTGGTTCCCGAAGCAGCGCCTCCACAAGCGAGGGGAATGAACAGGTTGCTCTAAGGGTTTGGAATATTTGACACAGGTCCGTGTGAAAATGTAACAAATGTTGCAGTTTTAGTTCCCAATTGAACCAAGTCTACTGGACCACCAGGTGTGAAAACAGCCTAAGTTTTAAAGACATTCCACATCACACCATTTGCACTCAGCTTCTTGGAGTCAGTACTTTGGTTATTCACCTTTCTCTGTGTTTACATCTGGTCTTGCATTCCAGAGGCAGACTTTACCTGATTTATTCTAACACATGAATATGCTCTCTTTTAAACCATTCCATTATAGTTCTGGCTGTAGGTTGTGGTAAACCTCTGCCCGGTCTCTAACAGACTTTTTTCCATTATTGTCCTGTACTTAGCTCCGTCTATCTTCCCATCAAATCTGACCTACGTTCAGCCCTTGCTGTTCAGTGTGGGTTTGTTTTCTGCGACACATACATTTTCTTTTCTTCAGACCAGAGCGCCTTCTTTCACATGTTTCCTATGTCTATTGCTTTGCTTGTGTTAAGCAAAGCTTCTTGAGTCTTTTTTATAGCCCTGGCTCTCTTCTTGCTTCTCTTCCATGAAGTCCAGACTTGTGAGGTGTGTGACAAACAGCTGTGCTGACAGATTCTCCACTGTGAGCTGATGTCTGCAACTACTCCAGAGTTGCTATGGCCCTATGGGCTTCTTCTCTGATTAATGCTCTCTGTCCCCTGCTTCTGAGTCTAGGTCAGGGGTCAACAAAGAGCCATTTTGACCCTCAGTCAAGCAAAACATGTGTTTTAATCTGCAAAAGCTTCATGAAAGACATTGTCTTATTTTTTTCAGTCTCTACCATAGGACATTTGTTTTGATTTTTAGATAGCAAAAAAATAAAGAAATCATATAATTTACATAAAGCAAATGAATAATTTGTCTGCTACGGAATACTCATAATTTTATAGAATATAATGTGAAAAAGTGCACATTTTGCAACCAAAAGACAAAACATGACTTCAAAAAAAAAAGCTGCAGACTACAGACCTTTGGTCTTGATGGATGGCCATCTCTTGGTAAGTATACAGTTCTATCATACTGTATTTTATTTAGGGGTATTTGTGTGAGGTGGGGTTGAATAGAAATACATACACTTTTCAGATCTTCATTTAAAAAATCATGTTACATTTTCCATTTGTTGCACAATGATGTCCTGTTTTTATGGTGGCTCATCACAAAAGATCCAAATGAAGTACATTGAAGTTTGTGGCTGTAATGAAAAACATTTGAATAGTCTTGCAAATGACTGTATGTATTAATAATCCATGGAGTAAAGAGTGTGTTGTTTAGTTCCTATTAAAAAAAAAATACTGGGTTTTAGAGCTCAGAAGTTCTTATTGGGTTTAATAGGGAATGGCATTTATGTAATAGAAACCACTTTCAACTGAACCTGGTTCTTTGAAAACAAAAATTAACACTAATACATTTGTAAAAAAAAAATGTCTTGTTATTATCATTGACATAATCATAAGTAATTAACTAAAATTTAACAGTTTGAATACCATATGAGGGTGAGAACCTTCCACAGTCTGATTACATTAAATTTATTTTTGCATGTTTTACTATTATTTTGCAGAAAACAACAGTTAACCTTATGTCTTGTACAGTCGCCACTGTGAGCAAACTATGCTGGAAAGACTTGACTTACCCTCATATTCTGGTTTCGAGTCACAGTAAACCTCCTCTGCTTCTTCTTTCCCTCAAGAGTTGTTCTCAAAGGCCCCCATGTACTCGCAGCAATTATTTTGTGATAATTTGTTTAATTATCATCTACGCTGGATATTACCAAGTGTCCTCAAGTCAAATTTGAACGTTCTAATGACTTGACTGATATTAGATTTGAATAAGCAAAGAGGTGATGGCTGAAAGGAGGTAAGATTGAAAAACCTGTGAATTTAATTTGGATTGTTTATATGCATTTTTCCAAAATTTGGATTAGCGCAGAGGTTTGTGGTGCCTCACTGCAAAGAGTCTGTTTATTTTTCACTCCTCATAAAGTCAGCCAAGACCGCAGTTTGATAAACAGCATCTTTTTCTGTCTTCTGTGTTCTGCACACCTTGTAACGCACACAGCTGTTTTCTTTCATTCTCATGACTCATGCTCTTATTTGGTGCTCAGGACGTAAATCAGAACTGGCAAGACTACGGCTCAGGTTTACGCAGTTGACTGCAAACTTCACCTAGAACTGAGTTTGAGCAATTATAGAAAAAAACGGAGTAACATGAGCTGCAAATCAAAGGAGCATGTCCTTTATTTTACCAGTTTATTTGTTGTCACATTTTGGCTCTTTACCACAAACTCCAGCCTGCAGTTGAAAAAGAAGTTTGTGTTTATTTAAGCAATGCTGTCAAAACTTTAGAGACCCTGAAAAAAATTCATACTGCTCATCCTAGGGTGTCCCTGAGTTTTCAAAACATGACTGATTTTGTGATAATCAAGGGTTCTGCCCAATGTAAGCGGTCATTATATGTTTAAGTCTTTCAAAATTCTTTATTTTGCAAATTCATAAATCTTTTAACTCATCCATAGTTAATCTTTATTAAATTACACTAATAACAGCTGTAAGGAGGAGATTGGCTGGAATTGCTTTTTGTTCTTTCTCTTGTCTAAAGAATGAAGTAGAAAATGATGCCAGAATATATTTAAATTTTTAAGTGTCTAAAGTGAGTATTTCCCATGTTTATCTCTGGTCAGATGATCAACTCCAAATTTAGAGTAAGAAACACCAAGACATGCAAAATTCATTTTTTTCTCAGCTTTAAGGAGCGATTGTATAGTATTAGCTTAGTATTTTGGTTTATCTTTGAGTATTTGAGTTTCTTTTAGATAATAAATCATAAGCAAGTAGAAGCTGAAATGGTTGAAATAAACACATTGTCGGATTACATTAATTTCTACATCCAGTCTATATTTCTCACAATCTTTAACTGAACTGTAATAACATTTGAATGACTGATACAAAATTAGTCATCATCTGTGAAATATACAGGAATTTCCTTGCTTTCCTCATTAAAGCTGTTTGATGAAATAAATGAAAATATTAATCCATATCATAGAAATCTGATTGATTTCTGTATCTATATTGAGACTTGTTAATCTTGTACAACAATATAGTTCAATCCTACATCAGTGTACCTTTATGGTACTGATGATGTACTTCAAACTGAAGGCAAGAAAGTTGCAAATGAAGTTACTAAAATGCTTCAAAACATCAAACCTGAAACAGCTACAAGTTTTATTCTGATCAAATTGGCCTAGAAAATGTTCGTTTCTGCTAAACACACCATTCTTAATCTCTGCCAGTTTGAGCCAGGTTACCCCTGACTTAGCAGAGCAAAAGTAAAAGTTACATAAGACACTGTGTATTGGTAAAAATGTGTCTGCATGAGGCCAGCTCTGATGAAACCAACTGAAAAACGGCTCATATGCTCTGCTGAATCAAGCCCTCACCCCAAAGGCAAACTCATCATCTTCTTCCCTGCCGGAGCGCCAACATCTCCTCCTCTCCTCCCTCTTCCTCCATGTCAGACCTTTGCTCAACCAAATTCAATTAACTCCAGCGCAATCAGAGCGTTTTAGCACGTGTCACGGCTCGAAGGTGAAGGTGAGGCTGGCTCTCAAAGTAAGCCGATGACGTCTGAGGAGCCGAGGCCGAACGGCGGCGCCATCAAAGCTTCGGATGCCGGATGGTGGATTTATGTGACAGGCTGCCTGGAGATGTTAGCATTGCTGGGCGTCATGGATCTCGCAGGAGCGATCCCAGACTATTTGCGATGTGACTCAGATGACTGCATAGATTTTCGCCCTCAGCCAGGAGAGAGCATCCTGTCCCCTGTTAAACATTTGGCCTGCCACTGTCGAAGGCTTCACACCTGGCTGATGCGTCACAGGGAGCAAAACTACCATTAACATATTTAAAAGAAAGTATTTATGATACCTCAGTCATTTACAACAAAAGAGTAAGATCAAGCTGATTCTACAGGACACCCACCTTGATCTCTGTGATGACAGCGCCTTACAACGTATTCACATCAGTGCATTTGGTTAGGTTATTATGCAATGTGTGGTGGTGCACTGCAAAAACATAACATTTTGCCAGGTATTTATGTCTAGTTTCTTGTGAAAATATCTTGGTACACTTGAAATAGGACAAAACTAACTTGAGAGTAACTTCAACAAGATAAGTAAGTATGCTATAAGTCAATAATTCGTGAATTTAGGTTAAAAAAGGACTAGTTTCTTACTTATAAAAAGTTTTTATTTTTATTCTTTTTTTTACCACCTATGTACTTTTAAGTTTGTTTTGTGTTTTTTCAAGTATACTGAGGTATTTGCGCTAGAAACTGGACAAAAATACACAGTAAGATTTTGTGTTTTTGCAGGGGAAAGAACCAATGCAAATACAGATGTAAAAATGCGGCATGCACATGCACCTATCCCATTTTAGTCTGATACCCCTAAATAAATCCAGTGCCACCAGCTGGTTCAGAAGTCTAGTCCGAGCTACAATAGAAGGATCCAGATCCAAGTACTGATTTATATGTTACAATGGTCCAGTGGCAAGATTTGAAAACTTACTAATGTCCTCCATCTGTAATCTATGTAAAGCTTAATTTTCTATATCTTTAAATCTAAAATAGACATATAAAAAAGGCAGATGGTTCTTCAAAGAACTGACAGAAAAATAGCAGATAGGAAACCCCGGTGTGACTCTCCAAATAGACAGCCAGGATTTAAAGCTCTCCTGTAATTGTACAGTAGAGGGACATTTGGGACAGAGGCATCTCCAGATGGTTCAGGGATATTCCAGGCCACACTGCTTTGAGGCCTCTGTGTTCAGAACAGCTGAAAGAAATGTGATTGACAGCGATCCTTTCACAGCCTGTCATGTCACATGTAGTCTGAGATGATGAAATTTCCCTGTCTTTTCTTTTTTTTTTTTTTTTACCTACTCAGCCTTTCCTTTCTTTTTTCCATCTATTTCAGAATTCAGACTGATCCTTTCTCCAAAGTAAAACACAACAACATGGATGTGCTGGGAAAGAAACCTGCTGCTGTATTCCACAACTTAATTACCTGCTTGTCTACTCGCATGCTAAGACAGTGCTTGTGTGTGTTTTCAGCAGTGATTATCTTAAAGTCTATCACCCTCCTACAAAGAAAGTGATAAGAAACAAAACTGGTAGGAATTAAAATATTCTAGCTCTCATCCAGGATTCTGGACTCTTAGAATAAAATTATATTTCAACTTGCATGCTGCTAATTTGTCCTTTGAGTAACAAATATTTTAATTCTCATGAGAAATCTAAATGTGCAGCTTTACAGCTCTGAGTGTGAACACTCTGCCTTGCAAAGACTGAATGAATATGACGCTTCAAACAGCAACGGTCACTCGAGAGACGCTTTCTTTACACGCCTGCGTCGCCATATCGGATGCTCTCATCTCTTTGAGGAAGAGTTTAAATGTAAACTCCTAGAAGCCACGTGAGTCACACACAACATGACCACCCACGCCTGAGTGTGGGGGCTGATGAGTAATTCTGCTTGGACTTAGACAGGAGGCGAGTCTTTGAAGACAAATCCCAGCGCAGTGAAGAAATGCTGAAGAACAAACACGATGCTGTAATGCACCTCCGATTGCCAGTGGATGATTTTCATGGAGAATTTGACAACATAGCTTTTTCTTGGAGCAGATTTCAGGTTTTATGTCTGTGAAGAAAAGCAGTCGGCTGATGAAAACTGACAGCTTGAACTTGACCGAAGGTTCCCCATCTTCAGGCAGGAAACATCCAGCAGGGAAACCAGGAAAATGGGTGATTTCACAGGATTTAGAGGTCCACCTCTAAAAACTCCTGCACATAACATGTATTTTAAAGGCTTTTGCAAAGACGCTCCACAGCAGAGGATGAACGATAGGCAGTTCTCAGCAGCTTCATCTTACACCTCCTCATCTCCATCTAAGTAACCAATCTGTATCTGTTTGTCACTTGGCTTCACCAATCATAAAGAGGCATCAGCACACTCAGACTTACATATTAAAAAAACAGCCTCTTATAAGAGCGGTCATAACACCACTCTTCCAGAAAAGCCATGTTTGTTGAGTGCACACCTAACAGCCCATCTTTCAAAGGGTTCTACCACCTGCAGCTCCTCCAGAGTTGCCATGGCAACTATTTTTACTTAGTTTAGACTGACCGCCATGACTTGAGGTTTGACTTTGTGCCATAATCTTTCCATTTTTGGATGATGGGTTGAACAGTATTTTGTCAGATGTTTAAAGTTTTTAATATTACAGTATTTATAGCCCAACCCTTCTACCACTGCTGTGTTCCTTAGCCTTCATGATGCTGTTTCTTTTCACTAATTTTCTCAAAAAAAAAATCTCTGACATTCAAGATGGCATTATACACTGATAACAAACTATTTAGTGTTTGGTCAACTTCCGAAGTAAATTGATTGCACTGGATTTTATATATGGCTAGGTGTTGTACTAAAGGGAGCAAACAAAAATTAACTCCTCACTTTCTAGTGAGGAAAAAGTCCATCATCAGTGCTCCAGGGCCACTGAACAGAGGCTCCATTAAACTGGAAGGGTCAAACGTTTTCCTGAGACTAGTTTGTACCGAAACAACACCATCAATATCTGCATCGCCACTTGAACCAGAGAACTCAAATCTGCTTGGTATTCTCTTGTTATTGGCAGTCGCAGGGAGCACGGGTGCTCACTAACAGCTTGCTTTGCAGCGGCTACATGATTATACATGTCTGCTTACATGCGAGTTGCCACGACGCATCAACTTAATTAATGTGAATGTGCTCGGAGCAGCCTGGAGTCATTCCTGCCCACGGTAGCGAGGCTGTTACATCACTCTAACGCAGAGTAGGAGAACAGGGACACACAGAGGCTACACATGGATGTGCTGTTCTCGTGTGTTGCGGTTAAAAACAGTCCCAGGTCTGCTTTGTTGATCTTGGAGAGCCCTTTGTGAATGAAGCAGGAATGACCGCTTGGGTGAGGCTGTGTGTAAGTGTGCTTTGGAGCTGCAGCTGCTCAAGCCACACACTCTGACGTCTGGCTGCATTCATTAGCTCCTGTGTTTCAGCAAGGATCTGGCACACGGCACTGAGCAGGCTTTCAGCCCTCATCTGTGTCTCTCCTACCCCTGCGCCCCTGGCCAGGCTGCAGGAGTAACGGTGAGATAGTGTGTGTGTGTGTGTGTGTGTAGGTGTGCGTGCGCGTGTGTGTGTGTGATCACCCCCACTGGGTGGCTGAGGGATGGTGGACATGGGCTCCTCCTTTGAAAGTGAAGCGTAGAAAAAGCAAAGCAATCTAGCTGCCAAAGGTAGCATGGCACACTTTCATCACCCGCTTTTGAGTCCAGTCCAGAATATTTTCATGCACGCTGATGAAGGAACAAGTACATGTGTTTAACTTCTTGTGTTACTCGCTCTGACCTCTGTGAGATGTGTTCACGTGCAGTTAGTGCAAAACCTTTAAGTGTATGACTTTTTTTGTCTCTTAGGCATTTGTGAACCTTAACATTAGTTGCGGTTGGCTGCAGATCCTCATGTGTCACAACAGTTTATGCTCTGTCCTCTGAGGACGCTCTCTGAGCTGCCTAAACAAAGTCTAGGAGATTTGTGAGGCAGGAAACCCTAAATGACATAACATTGGTTTTCTTCTCCGAGACCGAAAACTTTGGTTCATCTTCTCCTCTTCAGTTTATCATCATATATTTACAGCTCTCACACACTATGTATACATTTCACAGTCCTTGTGGCTACAGCGAATTCCAGTGTTATAATGTTTACCATTTTGCAAAATGTAGGCTTTAAACACCAGAACTAACACGTCCAGCACCATCACTCTTAACACAGGGACACCTCAGGGATGCATGCTCAGTCCCCTGCTTTTCACCTTGCTGTCAAGTGGATGAGATGCAGCAGCAGTCATGCACTAGACACAACCATAGTGATTGCTGTCTCTCACAGACAAGGCTATTAGTTGCTACTATTGTTTTTCTGTCATCTTGCACAAGTCTGTCCACTCTCCACTGACATTAAAAAGGCATTTTTGACCCTACAATTGCTGCTCAATGGATTTTATGTTTTTCAGTTCATAATCTGAAAGCCTTAGGGATGGCTGTGGGTAAAAATCTCAAATCGGCTTTTTTTTTTTTTTTGAGATACTTATACCAGCACATCGTGCACTAACGACCAAACCTTGTTCAAAGCCACTCAATTTCCATTTTTTCACCATTCCAATGGTAATTTTGATCAGCCGCAAGCTGTATTCACAACACTTAGATGCATTGAGCTACTGTCATGTGAGTTGCTATTTTCGTTAAACAATTCAACAAAGTTTTATTATGCATCACAAAAATCTGAACATCTATGTCAATTTTCCAATGGATACTGCATGCCTTTTCAGGACTTTCAGCAAACAAAATTCTGTGTCAAGTTTGTCGTGCTCTCCCACTGTTAGCGGTACGCACAAAGACGTAATCTGCTCAGGCAGCTTGCCACCCTGCCCACTGCTCCTCCATTAAAACTGATAGCAAACTCCCACTTCTGACTGACAACAAATGTCGGGCTGTAACTGTGACTCACGCTCCAAGGATTCATCAAAGCTCGCATCATCTGCCAGGCACCAGACTGTCAGGAGGGGAAAGAGTCCTTCAAGCTCAACCAACAGTCTTCGCACTCCAACGTCTCCAAACGGTAGAGAGACGTCCAAGAAAGCTGTTTGAACTTCAAAGCTCGCAGATCCTGCAAGCTGACGTCTGTGCATTAGAGTCAGCTGGGTCATGTTTACGAACCCGACTGGAGCGCGACAGTGCCAACAATGCCTGTATGTAGCCATTCTATTGCTGGGGTTGATTGTATCAAGGTTAGTCACTGTTGAGGATGTGGTCATTTTCAAATGGTGAAATAAACAATTAGTTATATTTTTGCTGCAGGTGACAATGAGACTGGATGACATCAGCAGGTTGTGCAGAGGACGTCACACGATTTTAGTAAAACCCTCCTCAGGATTTAAAATCAGATAATTTTGGAAAGTGTTTACACAATGGAAGCCATCAGGTTGAAAAGAGAAAAAAATACTTTTTTGTTACTTATTTTTGTTACTTATTTGTGCTCTCACATCTGCCTTGTGAGAGCACAAGGCAGATGGGTTTTCTTGTATATAGAAACATTCTCTGATCTTACCCATTTCTTGACAGTTTTTGCATGTTTAGTGTAGATTCCTTGCTTACTTTGTTGTGCAAAAGTGTTTATACAGCAAATTTTTTAAAACATTTTGTCACATTAAAAATGCAAACTCCAATGTATTTTAATGCAATTTTAGGAGTCAAACTATCATTGCATGATAGAAGGAAAATGAAACATTGTTTTGTTCCAGGATTACCAGTACTTAGATTCATCAGTGGCTCTAAATTTAGATGTTTCCCTTTCTCTGGTGAGGAAAATCATCGGCAAAGCATGATGCTGTCACTCACACGTTTTACAGTGATGTGCTATGTATTGCAAAGTTACCATGATATTAATGCTCTCCTTGCTCAGCCTTTTATCTTACGTGAGTCTTATTAGGTTTGCATTTGTGCCAGACTCCATTTTCAGATGACAAAAAAGGAACAGAGCTCTGTGAGACGCTCAAAGCTAGAGACATTGTTCACGACCTAACCCTGCTCCAATTTTTTCCCCCCACATCTTCATTCTTGACCCTGTGGGTTCATTTGTGTTCTTTGTTCTGTTATTCACAAAAAAAAAAAAAAAAAAACCTCTGCAGCCTTCACAGAACAGCTATATTTATACTGGGATTAAATTACACACAGTTGTGTAATTTATTTACTAATTAGGTGCATTCTGAAAGCATTTGGTAGCGATGCAATTGATTTAAGGTATGATTAATGGGGTTGAATACAAGTGTAGCAGATTTAAAACATTTTTTAAAAAATGTGCATGAAAAGTGACAAAATGTAGAAACATTTAAGCACAATATGTTGGTATTTTGTTTTAGATTTGGCATGGCTGTTCAGGATATTGCAGGTAGAAAGGTACTGGAGCTGTTGTGCAGTTGAGGTTCCTCTCTGGGGCCTCGGGGCCCTTCACCATCTCCTTATCGGAATATGTGCTGGCACTGCCCTCCCCTCGGATGGCTACCAGTAGGCCGGGAGCCTGGGATAGGGGGAGGTGAAATGTCAGGCACAAAATGCAGATTCATGCTGACAAGCAGTGCAGAAAGCATGTTTGCTGCGACTGAGGGAACCTTGATATTTCACAAAGTCAAATGAACATGTCAGCCAACACTGCGGGCCAACTATTGGGTTATTTAAAGTCAGGGTGCAGCAAGCGGGCTGCTTACATCATGGGATCCAGAAGCTGGCTTGTTATCCTCAGCCCCCAGCCCATCTCCGTCTGTGAGACGTGACCAGCGCTCATACTGAGAAAATCAATGAGGGTTCTGAGTGAGAGGCGACTCGCACCGTCTTAATTTAAGCCATCATTACATCACTGTGGTGCTCTCACCTGCTGGACTGGCTGTTGGACCCAGTTCCTGTGTCTTATCTGTGTTCTGCACTGAGCCCATGAACAATGTGTGAGCCACAACGTGAGCTTTAATCAGCAGCGGGACACCAAGAATAAGGAGGAACAATATTCAACCGAAAACGCTGCTAATCATAGCATGGTGTAGAAGTGGCAATGCAGCCAAGAAATCGTTGCCGAGTTAACAACTGACCTGCCAACTACAAACCTTCAGTTTTGTACTCCAGCAGCTTATGATTAGTTAATAAATATCTAACACTTTGCACTATAGCACAATCAGCTGCAATGCCTTTTGTTTTATAAAGTGTCGTTCTACAGCGTGGTCTCCTGTTTCATTTGACAGGAAAGAAAATTAAAGCAATGAAACATTGAAGTGGATGTGTTACACTGAATGATTCAACTTTTAGGACGGCGTCAGTTAAAATTATTTTTATAATGTTGCAGTCACCTGTTGGTGTACTGGCTTAAGTCTTAATGCCATCCACTCAAATGAACATCTGAGGGAAATGTTTCGTGTAATTGTCAAAGGCGAGGGATTCCGTTTCATATTTCATCTAAATGTCTTTTCACTTTATGCAAATGTGAATAGTTTCCATTTGGTTTATGCAAAACACAAATGAAGTCTAATCATTTGATAATTTATGTCAAAACTGAACTTTATACATACATCTATAAACATCCAGAACTCTGTGTGTGTTGGAAAAACTAACACTGCACATCACCACTGTGAAACATGGTGGTGGCAGCATGATGCTGTAGTTTTCTTTAGTAGTCTAGACAACCCCTTAACATTTGAGATTTTTGTTAAGAAAAAATGCAAAACTGCTTCGTGAATTATGATAAAAACACTAAGAATATCTGGAAATAATGATCATAAGATACATTGCAAGCCTTTGACTTACCCTGAGAAAGCAGGTAGTTGTTTTCCTTTCAGCTTATACAACACTGTTCATTTCTACGGTGCCACATTGAGCTGTCCTCCAGCTGATGGACAGTGGCCAGATGACCCTCTCACAGGTCGGACATCACGCTGTCAACCTGGATTACTGTGCATGAATCATCGGGTAGGAAGAGCAAACCGAGCAGAGGTTTAAAATGCAGCAACTCATAAGAATATCAACACCCTTCTAACTTTTCCACAATTTGTCACCAATAAACAAAGTGTTTTATCTGGATTTCATGGGAATACGCAAGATTGTGATGTGCTTTTGTAATCAGCCCTCTTTTAACTGCAATCAAGTGCCTTCAGAAGCTCAAGTACAAATGTTCGAGGAGTGTGGATATTTTGACAGGCACAGTTAGCTGCAGCATGGTAATCAGTGGATAAGCGGCAATCACCTCCCTTCCCCACCCGACCCTCTTCATGTTGTATAGGATGATTGATGAATAGATAGTAATAACTGGAAGCCTGATACTCCAAAGAAATGCGGCTTCATGATGTAGCAGGAACACCCAGTGGAATAAAGTGACATACTGTACATGTCACCAGGCTCCTAGAAACAACCCCGCTGCTCAAAAAGGGGATCTTCGTCTTTTGAAGAAACCAAATCCTTTCCTGTACACAAACGGCAGCAGGAAGCGGGTTATTTTTAGACTGATCAGCAAAGTGGCGAGTCCGCACAGAGGAAGGCATGGCATGTGAAGCCATGCAACAATTTCTAAAAAAGAACCGGAGGACGTTAGAGACAGCCTGTTGGCCTGATAATGTCAATATTATTTCTGTCATCTGAACGCTTGCCTCGCGACACGGAAACAGGCTGGAAATGAAAAACTCCCACTCCCAGGGACAGTGCTACAGCTGTTTAAATACAACCCTTGGAGAGGGTAATTCCAGACTTCCTCCTCTGCAATCTGCGGCATCACAGACAAGTGTCTCTGCTGGGAGAGGTCAACATTTCGGGAATCGTCTTCTTTTATTTTGACGATTTAATGACACAGAGACAGTTTGTGTGAAGTACAAAAGTCTTTCCCACATTTTCTAGATATTTTATTGGGATTCTCATGTTGTGCTATAGGTCAACACAAAATAGCACATTAACATAGAATGAAAGGAAGAGAGTTGTTCCCTACAAATAAGATGAATGTTGTGTGAGATGCATTTATATTCAGCTCGTCTGAATCACTACTTTGAAAAATCTGATTGATTGAATTATCTGCAAGTCTTTGGACTGATTTTTAAAACAAATTATTTTAGTTTTTAATAAAAACTCAAGCAAAGTAAAATCAGGTGAAATGCATCTCTAACAAGCAATTTCAAGCAAATGCTACAGGTTTTCAGATGATGTTGGGCTGGACTTGCCTCTACATTGGGGGTTGTTGTCTTTCTTACTCTCAACCCTTGATGTATAACTCTAGCCATCATCTCTGGTTAACTTCCAAATTTCTGTGAAATAGACTATATACACTACTTTGTGTTGATCTGTCATAAAATACACAAAGATCTGTGGCTGCAATGCAAAGTGAAATGGAAGAGTTCAAGGCCAGAGGACACTTTTAAAGGTACATCCAGTTCCGGAGAAACATATTTTTAAAGAAAAAAAAAAGTTTAGAGCTAAGCTTAATACATAGAGAGTGGATGTAGTGCCCCATTGGAAAAACAAAACAAAACTGGTATTAAAAGAATTGCAATGACTAGAAATCCACACAAAACAGGCTGGCAGCTTCAAGGAATCCTGCTTCATGTGACAGAGAAGCTAATGTGGACCTGAAGCCTGCGCCCACCTGTCCGGCTCACCCTCATTCTGTCACACATGTAGATTTGTCAGCTGCAGCTTGACGTGCGAGACTGTGCGAGAGGCTGGCGGGCGGGTGCGAACGCAACACCAGCGCACACAGGCCTCGTCTGGCGTCTTCCTCGGACTGGTGTTGTTGTAATCAGATTAATTCAGGAGCTAATTAGTTTCTATTGGGCTCAGTCTGACAGCCGACGGTCACACAGATCCGTATAATAACTTATCAAAAAGCTGATTAACGCTTCAATCCTCCTGCATGCATGCGCCTCCTAAGAACCAAAAGCTGCGTGCCTGTCACGATTAGTTAAGCGTGAAGGAAAGACTTAAGCATCTAGATGAGGGAGGCAAACTCAACTCATGTCAGACTGATGTGTCAGGTGGGATTCACAGATTCTAACTAATAATTCCTTAAAAGAAATGAGCAAAATGAAGCCCAATAGAGTTGCTCTTTTAAGCCCTCTTTTGGACTATTTTGTTGTTGACCTTTGGTAGGGTACAAATGGGCCCTCGGTCACCTAATGAGCTGCATGTTTGCCAAGAAACTCAGAAGGTGAGGTAAATGTGAGGTCCTGAGGTGGTTGTGTTGGTGGACCTCTGCAGCAGGCCCGTCTCATGCAGCTGTGGCAGCACAACAAATCAGAGCTACTGTGATAGGTCCTGACAGCGGCGCAGCCTTAGCCACGAGCATAAAGCGCATTTGTTATGTAACGGGCCTATTGTTGCCGCCCTGTCACTGCTGTTAAAATTCATTGGATTTATGCAAAATTAGGACCCACACAACATCGTTGTAGCAACGGAGATCGGAAGAGCTTTAAAGTGGAAGCAAAAAGTGCAGAGAAACTAATGGACTGTGTGCTCCTTCCTAAGATGATGATCTCCAGAGAGCAGTGAAGGCAGCACTGTGAACCACGACAACTTGGTCAAATGGCACCGCTTCACACATTTAAGGTTGTGTTGACAACACTCCTCGCCCGTTTACTGCACTCCTGCAAACTGCATTCGCATTTCGTTAATAGATGTCGGGGTAAAACTCCCCGGTTGCTTTTGATCCAAGCCGAGACTAGAAGTCCAGATCTCTTCTCAATCACCTGATTGAGAAACTTTTTCAAGCAAACTGAAACATTTTCACACTTCTGCAGATCCAGAGCCATCTTACAGGACAGTGAGGGAAGCTGAGACGGTCCTGAACGAAGACCACCACACTGCGACATTATCCACTTTATGTTACTGTACTTTTACACATTTTATCCACATTGGGTTTGAGACGCGTGTATTACTTTAATATTGTTAATAAACTGCTTCCCTTCAGTTTGGATTTAAAAAATTATGTTCTGATTTAAATGCAAAATTATACATGTGCCAAATAATCTAACAGAGCTCATCTTGAGCATCACACCGTCATGGGGACAGTCGTGCCTCCATTGTGGTGAGAGAATGCGTTTCTTTTCAGCTGGTCAGCATTTATTGGAAAATTGAACTAGACACTGGAAAATACCTGGAAGAAAAGTTGATAGAGCCTGTAAAGAATGTGAAACTAGAGCTATGGAAACCTCCAAGCGTAAACATAGAGCCAGAGCTAAAATAAAAGAGTTATCAAATATCAAAGCTTAATGTGTAAGCGTGACTCATAGTCCAGACCTAAATTAAATTCAGCATCTGTGCCAAAACTTGAAAATTGTTCACAGACACCGACTAATCTGACAGAGCTTGAGCTGTTCTGCAGACTCTCGAGTGCAAAGCTTGCAGAGACGTACTTCAAAAGATTTACAGCTGCAATAACGAAATGCGATTCTACAAAGTGTCTTCTCTTGGAGGCTGAAAACAAATGCAGGTCACACTTGTCGAACTTACTTCAGGTGGCTATCTTGGAGATTATTTATAAATTTATGGCTTTTTTAAAGACCATTATGAATTCAATTTAATACCTGTCTCATGACGGAAATGTGCAAAAGATAGCCCTGTGTCTTACATCGAAGTAGTTCCATACTTTTTTTTTGCACAGAATGCATGCAGCATCGTTACAGGTCGGAACTAGAACCGAGACAGTGGAAAATCGTCATCTCACTCAAACACCACCCCGCCGCCTCTCTTGGCTCCGCACGGTTTGCTGTAATTTTCAAAATTTATCAGGGCAATGCTTTCACAGGGGGCTAGTTACACTAGGGTGTCGATGTACACTTTTTAAAAACGAATTTAAGACATTTAAAGCTTTTTTGCGGCTGCGCTGACACCACGAAAATGATGCATTTCCACACTGTTCAGATGGAATGATTTATTCATAGTCATGATAGCATAATAAAACAATGAACATTGAAAGCACTGACAGCTGAACCCAAGGCCTCTCACACACAGCATGCACCAACCCGACCCCAGAGTTCAGGGACGCCAGGCATCCAGAGCACCAAGTCACTTTCCTGGCTTCTCAGAGTCCTCCTCCTCTGTCCCGTCCCGGTCAGTTTTCTCCTTGTCCTTTCCTTTTAAACCTTTAAATATATTTTGATATAAAAACAAGCCCACGTATGATGAATCGACCATGTGTGTGAAGTGCTTCTCCTGCTCCAGTCTTCTCCAGTAATCACCCTACGCCGCCACTCGGGGCTGCCTTGGCAGCAGCATGAAGATGACAGCGCCCCTCGCTAAACACCATCTCTTCCTGTTCGTGTGCTCTTCTCAGGGGAAGAAAAGAAAAACTGAACAAAACAAAAGATAGAAAATGGCGGAGTTGTGGGGAGACTGTAATAAAAAAAAAAACATTTACTGATCTCCCTGAAGAAAAAGAAATAAAAAAAAATAATAATAATAAAAAAATGACACCTCAACAGTCCAATTAGTAGTAGTGGAGGGTTGTGGAGCTCTGTAGACTGGAGGCACTTTGGCACAGAGCGAAGCACCCCCCCTCCACCTGACAACACAGCAGAGGGTCGGGGGTTAGAAGGATGGAATGACAGAGCTGGCATGCAGAGCCACGTGGTGATGCATGGATACTGGAATGATTTTAAAAAAAAAAATCAAAAGGTTGGGGGTAAAGAAGAGAGCACCTGACAAACGTGGAGGAAAAGGCCAGCCCCTCCTCCAGTTAATGCCACGTTTCAGGAGGAAGAGGAGGAGGAAAAAAAAACAAGGAAAGAAAAAGGCATGATGCAAGTGGATGAGGATGAGGAAGAGCAGCTCGGACCAGGTTACAGAGCGTGAGCAAACAGCGGCAGGTGAAGGAGGACAAAGAAGAGGTGTGAGGAAGCTGCTTGGCAAAGCTATACAACACAAACAGGAAAACAGTCCTAGTGAGGAAGCAGGGTGGAGCCTGAGGTCGACGGAGGGAACACGGTTTGGCAGTCCCTTGGTTTGGCAAGCAGGAGGAAGGTGCTGTGGTCCCTCTTCTCCTCCTTCTCCTCCTCCTCCCATGATCCATCTGTACAGGGCTGCTCCTCATCTCCCCCAAGTCCCCGCCTCCATAGCTGCTTTTTACAGGTACAGCTCCTTGGCTCTGATATGCTGCAGTTTCTCCCTCAGCATGCGGAAGGAGGGCCGCATGGCGGGGTCCAGGGTCCAGCACTGCTTCATCAGGTCGTAGACCACAGGCGGGCAGCCGTCCGGGGCGTCCATCTTGTACCCCTTCTCCACCCGGGGCACCACGTCTTTTAGTGGCTGAGAAACAGACACGCACAAACACACCGAGCAACTTTAGGGCCTCAGTCAACTACTCTGCCATTTATAGCCACGATTACAGTTTTTAAATCACATGCTTTGAAAAGCAGAAGTAGAGTCTCCTGCACAACCAACACAAACGAAGCAAGTGGTTTCTGAATGGTAAAGTTAACAACAAAACACTTGTCTTTTCCAGCAGCCACTGTACAGCAAAACCAGCACGGCAAATGTGCTGGAGCTTTGCTGGGGTTGCTTGGTAAGGGCGCAGTGCGACTCAAATTGGGAGGTTTTTGAAATGGCTTGCTTTCCAGACACCAGAAAACATTAACATATTTCTAAAAAACAGCTGGATGCTTTTTTTTTAAGTGTACTATTACTGTTTTTAGAAACAGTAAGGACCCAAATGAAATTACAAAAATATACAAAATGTGAATTTTGCATAATTTAAGATTGAAAGTGCAAACAGGTTTTATGACAGGTACAAGGTTATTAAATCAAAAGTATCAAATATTGACTGATTTCATGCAGCATTTTAGCATCGTTATTTCCTTAATTCTTCCAATCTTGATTTAAAATTAATGAGAGATGTCCTTTATTATTTTAAAAGATTTCAAAATTAAGGTTTATTATCTTTTAGAAAATGTAAACTCAAACATTTAATACTTTTCTAAAAATGGAACACAATTAAAGCAAATTCCAAACTCTGAGGACTGTGTAGGAAACCAGCTGTTTGTTTTTCCAGCCAAAATGATTCTCCTATTGCACAAAAATAAAACCAGACAACACTGGTCCCAGCGCTAAAGTCTGCCATCTGCTGGTTTATCTCAAATTTGACAACCAGAGATGACCAGCCGGGATACTTACAATTCTAGGGTAAGGCACGCGGCCGAAGGAGTAAATCTCCCAAAGAAGGATTCCATAACTCCAGACATCCGACTTGGTGGAAAACCTCTGTTGGGTAAAGACAAGCGAAGCGATTAACACGTTTTTACATGAAGTCATTCAGAAAGTGACACATAAACACTGCTGACATAATTAGCAGCGATTTGACAGGGTGATACCGCTGCTGCCTGAGGAGGCGCCGTCATTAAAGCAGAATGCGCAAGATCTGGATATGAGGATCCTAAATTTAGTGCTAGCTCATATTTGTGAAGCTTGTTTGTAAAGTTGAGATTTGAGCATCCGTGGGGATTATGTGCCCACTTTTCAAAGCAAAATAAATGATTTCCACATGACGCCTGCAAGACATTTGATAAACATTTGAGAAAACTTACAGAAACTCTGTAAATAATCTATAACACCATTATAAGTATTATGGGTTGCAAAGATATGTTCCAGCACTTGAATAAAATAACAGCTTGAATCAAATGTGATAACAGAGTTGAAAGTTTAAACAACCAAGATTTGTTGAAAGTTATCTCATATGCTTGGATTAAAAGAAGAGGTGACATATTTTTGCATTCTGTTGCCATAATTTTTGGCAAAATTTTAATGTCATTAATAACTTATCTTAGAAATTATGTATTGGAAAACAGACACAGTGCTGTAGTAGTTGCTCTGGAGGGGTTCACTATAAGGCCATGCTAAGAAAAAGTTTTACCAGTTGGTATTAGAAACTGAAACTTGAATGCACTGTATTAAAACTAGGATCTAATTTGAATGGATGTTCCTGAATTTGCCAAAAATGATTGCGAAGAATTGGGATTTTTTTTAATTATGTAATTTTACCTTTCTAGATACATTTGTTGTGAACTGAAATAATGGAAATAAACTGAATTTAACTGAACTGATTCAGTTAAATCAGTTGAGCACTT
Source organism: Poecilia formosa (assembly GCF_000485575.1). Lineage (NCBI taxonomy): Eukaryota > Metazoa > Chordata > Actinopteri > Cyprinodontiformes > Poeciliidae > Poecilia > Poecilia formosa. The sequence continues at coordinate 18,854 of NW_006799985.1, read as the reverse complement.
AAGTTTAGAGCTATTTCCATTATTTTAAATAATGTAGACTACCTGAATCAGCTGAAGATAAAGTACCTAAAACAAATCAGGGATGTAAAATTGACTGGTTTCTATGGTTACCATGGTTCAACCTGCCTGAAAAGGCTTTGAGATAATATTTCGTATCTGCACTAATAAGCCCAGCGAAATGTTTTGTTTAGTTTAAATCAGTGGTTCTAACCTTTTTTGAGGTACCGAACCCCCCAGTTTCATATGTGCATTCACTGAACCCTTCTGTAGTGGGTTACATCCCCCCCCCTTCCCCAACACACCAAATAATTTGAGGTATTCTGATTTAGTAATGTAATTATATTAGTGGTATTACCTCCCCCACGCCACTAGAGGCAGTACCAATCCCGAAAAGATGCGACTAAGGAGCAGATTTAGACTATAGAATTTGGTAAAAACTGTGAGCTTTACTGAAGTAATTAAAGACACAAGTTCAAATCCATGCTGAGAGTGCAACTCATTCAATCAGTGCTCCTCAGCAGCTCTGATTGGCTAAGCAATGTAACGTGATCCTCTGCAGTGAGTGATGGCACAGCGGCGCGTCATCACGACTTTACACAGGTGTGTCTTTACCTCCGCGGCAGAGGCTCCGCCGAACCCGAGACCGACTCACCGAACCCCTTGGGTTCGATCGAACCCAGGTTAAGAACCACTGGTTTAAATTAAAGAAAGCCACAGCCTGTCAGTGCAGATCTGCTGCTCACCTTCTCTCTTAGCGCTTCTGGGGCGGTCCACTTGACGGGCAGCTTGGCAGTGTCCTGTATGGAGGAGGCCTCCTTGGTGAGACCAAAGTCGCTGACCTTGGCGATGTTGTCGTCAGACACGAGCACGTTCCGAGCTGCGAGGTCTCTGTGGACGAAGTTGTTGGCCTCCAGGTACTCCATGGCTTCGCACACATCACTGTGGGTAGAAAGAAAAGGACAACAATATTATAGCTATAACTTTATTACATGAAAGATTATTACATGAAATGTGTGATCTGCTCTTGACAAGAGGAAAAGTCAAACATAGAGACAGAATATTGTGTTTTCAGATCCAATATCTTTGTCTGATAGATATTTTCTTCCTTTTCTTGCTTGATTTCATGCAAATAAAATCTATTTCTAATAAGAGAAGCCAAGTATTCCATGTGTCCCACTGAAAATAAGCCACTGAACACCTCACAGTGGATTAATACACAAATACCTTCAGACTGGAACATTTTCACTCATTTCATGGCCTTTTTTTCCACAGGTGCTAGACGAAAGCACTGTCTTAACAACTGTTTAATTAAAAAAGGATTAAGTCAAAGCCTATATTTGCCAATGCAGCAGCCATTTTTTTCAGAGAAAACCATCTGAATAATCTGTCTGTCTGTAAACAAACGGTTCTGGAGTGCTTCCGGCCAAACGGCTGACGCCGTTCCCATGAAATTCTGCACAACTCCTGACAGCTAAGCAAACATTTTCAGATGTAAATCTAACCCAGACGAAAACTCACAGTGAGAACTTTAGCAAGCAGTCCCCACCAAGAACAGTCCGTCCTCTGGAGCGCAGGTAGTCCACCAGGCTGCCCTGTGGGATATCAACGTCAGTAAACTGCTGGATTACGAAAACATCAAACGATAATTCAGAAAAATAAACATGTGCAGCATTCAGTGCATTTAATCTCTAGTATAATCATGAAGATATCGATCATAATCTTTAAAAGCAAATGACTGATACATATTTAATAACTTAAGAGTTATTTATAAGAGAAACAACACACCCACATGCACACTGGTCTGACTGACCTTGGCCATGTATTCTGTGACGATGTAGAGGCTGCCCCTCTCCTCCACAATAACACCGAGCAGCTGCACCAGGTTGTTGTGCCTCAGTTGCCTTTGTAAACAAACAGATGGGAGAAAATGATGCTGTTGGTGTGCAAGAAAATACATAAATCCATTTAGCTGCTCACGCTAAAGTAAAACCTCATTAAGAAACAGAAACACAAAGAATTGTTTCAAATTACAGAAGAGAGAGAGAGAAAAAAAAAGCCTGATCTTACGTCATGACGGAGGCCTCGGCGATGAAGGCTTGTGCTGTGGCATCGTTTTTGATACACTTGACAGCCACCTTGGTCCCTCTGTAGTCTCCCACCATCACATCTAGTCATGAAAGACATGTTTACATGTCAATATGATGGGACGTCTTCCCCGTTTATTGCGATCACAGCTCTGATACAGGATTGCGGCTGTCCTGATCCACCTCTCATTTCTTGAACTTTTGTTTCCAACAAACCAGAATTCCTTGAAACTTTAAAAGTAGGGATGCGAGTTATAGAGTAAGGAGTTGAATATGCAAATTTATAACTTAAAAATCATACAATATGATTTGCAGAATTTTTGTCTTAGATTCACTCTGTTCACAGAATCAATGAAAGGAAGTAAAGAAGCAGCCAAGGTCCAAGGAATTACAGGGATGATAATAATAATAATAATAATAATAATAAGAAGAAGAAGAATAAGAAGAACAACAAAAAGAAGAAAAAAACAATCTGCAGAATGACTTCGATTCTGTATAAAATTAAATTATAATTATATTAAAAGAAAAAAAAAAACAGTTACTCACCTCCAAACTCCCCCTTTCCAATTGTCTGAAGCAGCTTTAGTTCTTTTCTGTTCAAGGCCCAGCCACCTGCCAAGAGGGGCCAGAAGGGGCTTAATAACTGTAATGCAACATTAACGATATTATTTTTTGTCCCAGAATAATCAGAGATCTACAATCAAACTAATCACAAGATGTAATAAAATACGTTTCACTCTGATGAGAGCTCTCTTTGTGTCGACTTTTAGAATAAGTGCTGCGATAATCAGCCATGTTCAGAGGGATGCATGAAGTTCAGCAAAGGCACATTGGAGGAGGAGGCGGCTGGTACAGATTAACTTTGACTGCTGGTGAAGCCCATGAGTATTCACACACAAAAAAAGATTAATCACCCTCGTGATTAAAGCTATTAGGCTGTATATGACAGCACAACCTTAGAGGGCATGTAGGGTTTGCATTTTACTCCATGCGCTTGCATGTGACATTGCGCTTACAAGGTTAATATGTCGGCAAGTAAATAAATGTTCCTGTGAGCCTCGGTGCCAGAAGCCTAGTGGAGTGGTGTGGTAAAAGTAGGGCAAACTTACTCCTGGAGAACTCGTCCTGCGCCGCCACCGTCCCTTCCATCAACTTGGGCTTAATCAGTCTGGTACAAAGCCCATCAGCGTCTTTGGTGTAGTGCTGCGCACACAATTTAGCACAATTAAGATGTCATTTTTAGGTTTACAATGTAAAACTACCTTGTTTTATATTTTATGAAGGGTTAAAACAGCAGGCATTAAGACTTGAGACATTGTGTGGTGCTTAATGAATCATCACTTTTAAGACGCTTGTCTTTTATCTGCAGACAGCTACACACGAAAATTGTGATAAAAGGAAAACTGCTGCACAACTTCGTCTGAGCACCGTATATTTCACATCCAGATGTCACATCTGAAATGGAGCCATAAACAGGTTTGACACAAGTCACTTAAGGCCACAGCAGTGACAAGACAAGGCTACAATAATACACAGCATTCTGTCAGTACTCCAGCTAGACTGATGCGACGCAGCAGAGGGGAAATTTAGTGTGAGAGGTCAGTGATTATGAGATTTTCTACACAAAACAACAAAACCGTGTCATTGGGTCATGAAATCAGGTTGTACTGAGGTTCATATATTATCATGGGTGATAATATATGAACCTCAAGGGAGTAAGACTAAAATTTATAATTTTAGTCTACTTTCTCCTCTCACTTTTTTCCCCTTAAATAATTAGCAATGACAGAAAATATCTTTAAAAACTTTTTATTTCAATAATTCCTTCTCTGAATTGACCTGAATTCAAAGCTGAAACAAACAGATGCTGTAAAACACGCATGTAAAAACATGAAGGTACCTCTTGATTTTCTGGAAACCCCAAAAAATCAGTTGATAAAAAAAAAAAATATAGATTTTCCAAAAATTAAATGTTCAAAAACAGAAAATTTAGATCAATCGATAAAATCAATACATCACCCAGCCCCAGATATTAGACAAATAAAAAATGGAAGTTTGTTGGGTTGTGAGGGAGCTGAAAAAAGGTTGTTACTCCAATTAGGTAACTTTAGACTACAGACTGCAAGTCACCATTACAACCACCAGAGGGAGAGCAAGGTGCAGGAAGAAATACTCTGAGCTAGCTAGTTCTCATGCCTGCAAATGGATCCTCAAATATTAAATAAGAACATGTTCATGGACGATTATGCTATATCTTGGGTTTTCCTCTTGTTGAACTAACTCATTTGTGTGTTTGGTACAGTGTTTATCAACTGAAAGGCTCGAAATAGTTTGATTCTGCTTGTGTAACATGTTACAATTGACAAAAAAAGTAATTTACATAAATGTCTTAGCTAAATCAAGATCTTCCCGTATGTAATTAACACTGAAGGCTGTGATTATGAAGTAAAAATACTCAATGAGTTCATAAAAGACAATACTTCTCCATCATGCAATTATATCACTGCTACCACAGGCAGCCGTCTTTGCTTTTATCACATGCATAACATTACTGCGGATGCCGTAACTGACAACAAGCTGTCAGCAAACAGTATGTTTAGGGATAAATTGAAGGCAGAAGCCATATGAAACGTGCTGTGACCAATAACAGCAGAGCGCAGGAACAGACAGCTAAACGGAAAAACACCAAAGAATGTGAAGAATCCTATCTAAGGCTATTTACAGGGGAATGCAGACTGTCTACCGGATAAAGATATGGAGAGACTGACAGAAGGGAAAATGAAGGAGAGCGGGGAATATGAGGCAGCAGGGGGAAGAGTGAGATGGATAACAAAGAGAGGAGGACAAAAAGCAATATGCCAGGTATCCACGAGGGAACCCGAAGAGGGAAAGACTGACAGAGGCGAGGCGGAGAAAGGAAGTGGGGGCAGAGTCGAGTGTGGAGGGTGTGAACAGGATAGACAGAGATTGTGGGTGGCTGATAATAAGAATGCGCCAGAAATGGGGATGATCTCACTGCCAGCTGGCAAATTCCTATCGTCCACTTCCAGTGCCCCACGGGGTAAAAAGATGAGGCCCAATTAGAAGTGTGATAGCCGCCAATCTAGCCTCTCTCCCCCCTGTTTATCTGAGAGGATGAAAGAGCTCTCTTTCTCTGCCTGCCACCACGCCTCCTGTCTTCCCCTCTCCTCTCTGTCCTTCCTCTGAACCTGCCTTCAGATAGCGGGGCAGGAAGGGAGACGATCAAACAGCGCTCAGAGTATGTGCTGGAGTCTTGATGTTAAGGGAAAGGTGGACAGTGAGTGTGAATCCTTCTCGTTTTGAGTTATGCAATCATGTTTCAGCAAGAATGAATACCCAAACTTTAATATGGTGGCAAAGTTTGTACTGTGGATTGTGAACTAAAAAATATTTTTTCAACGCATTATTAGTAACAGTATGTTTCTTTGGTATTTCACCGGGAACCTATTACACTTCCTGGAACAGGTTAGGATGGTTACATGAGCTAAAACATGTTCACTGCATTTTCTGTTCAAAATCAACGCTAGATGATGAGATTTTAGTCTGCTCTGTTTTGAGCTCACTTCAGAATGAGCTGTTTTAGACCCTATTGTGACTTTAAATAAATACAAATAAGCCACACTCATTTACACTTACACTTTACAGAAAAACAGCTGGGTGTGTTTTTTTTTTTTTAAGCACTTGGGCTGTTTTTAGAAACAACAGAAACTCAAACGGAAATACAAAAACATGCAAAATGTGAATTTTGCATAACAGGTCCTCTTTAAAGAATCTAACGGGTTTGTTCTTACACACTGTGAGCTACATTCGTTTTCACACATTTTATTTAAAAAGCACTTCTTTATAATGACAACTGAGGAATACAATAGACTACCTGCATAATAACAAAATCTAAAAAAGAAACAACCAAACAAAAAGAACAAAAAAAAAAACAAAACAAAAACAAACATCTGAGTTCAACCCTCACCTCAACCAACTGCATGAGATTCTCAAAGTACTCCTCCTCGTCGATGGTCAGTTTGCCGTTGTGGTAGATGATGCGGTAGTGCTCCACCTTGCCTTCGCAGCTGACGCACAAAGTGTAATCGCCAGGGTAGTTGGTGCTCTCCCTCACCAGGTAAAGACCCGTCTCTGGGGGGTAGAGGAGACGCTCCGCCTGCTCGCGAGTGATTTTCCCATGAAACCATCTAAAGCGATGGAGACAGGAGAAAAGTTAGCAAAGCACAGAAAGGGAAGTTTGAAACAACTTCAACTCCTTAAAGTTGTTCATATTTTGTCATATTACAACCACAAATTTTAGTGCATCACATGACAATTTTATCTGAAATTACAGCAAAGTAGTGTATGACATCATGGTAAAAGAAAATGACAATTTACAAAACTACTTCTTACCAAAAATGGTTTCTGTTTACATGCCCTTCATTCCGCTACCCCTCAAATAAAATCTAGTGCAACCCAATTCCTCTAGAAGTCAGCGGAAGAGTAAATAAAATGTTTGTACTTTAAGGAGACAACTAGTTGTTCTGGGACTAAGAGGTACGATGGAGAACATTGGTGAACAAACAGCATCATGAAGAGGAAGGAAGACATCAGACGGGTCAGACATACAAACTGGAAGAAAGACAAAAGCAAAAGGCTAAAGGCCTTTGAATTGAGCTTCTAGTAAGTGAACAAAAGTAAACATAAAGCAAGAGCAACAATCAAAGCATATGGGCATGCTAAAATGGCCCAGTCAAAGTCCAAACCTAAATATAAATTAAGAATCCACGGCAACACCTTGCTAATTCTCAGATGTATCCAATCTGACTGAGGTTGAACTAGCCTACTAAAAAAAGGGGTTAACAGTTCAGCCTCAGGATACAAAAAGCTGATGGAGGCAGAAAACTTTCCCATGGTGGTCTGGCAGCACTGACACATGGAAGTCTGATACAAATGCACGTAACTTTTTTGTTTGGTTGGAAATAAAAATGCTACAAGACAAAAGGATTGTCTCCTTTTTTTGTGTTTGGTAAATATTAGCAACGAGTTAATAGAGCAGGGTTTTGCTCAAGGTAGTGGCTGCTGGAGGATGCGATTACAACACAACCCATTATCCCACCGGATCAATCGGGTCTTCTTTTTGTCAGATGCCTGCTGAGCCAAGAAGACGCCTCCTCAGAGTAAGTAAGAGCTAAAAAAAGAAGTTCTATAAACTGCATTTGGCCACAGTTTCTGTACTGAGGAAAACAAACAAAAAAAAAAGAAGAGAAACTATGTCAACGTCACTAAACTTGTGGAGTTTCAGCCGCACACAGTGATTTACTGTCTTTTCTGAAAGAAGAAGCGAAAAACAGGAGTGGAGCAGTAAAGGGAAGCCAGCAGCAGCGCTTTCACTCAGACCAGAGGCGGAGGCTCTCGTCTAAGAGATTCAGTGAGAATGTAGAATGTACCTGGTCAAAAACAACAGGAAACACACACACACACAAACGCGCGCGCGCACACACACACACACAGAAATAAAGTCTGGGGGCAGAAGAGGAAACTGACATGCAGGCACAGCAATAACAGGAAAATACAAAAAGGCTTAGACGGGGCAGCGAGTCCGACAGCCAAGAGACCCACTCCTGAGTGAGGCTCGGGGGAACTGAGAAGTGACCTGAACTTTTACTAAATGGAAGAGGAAAAAACAAATTGAGTCCTCTGCTAAAATACAAAGGTGCTAGTTTCTTTTTTACATAAATGTCTATTTCAGATCAAATGCCTTATTTTAGAATAAAGTTCTGTAATGCTCTAGGTTGCCTCCAACAACAGATCAGGAGGAAGCACAGAACACTGCACAGTTGTTCATTGACTTCTGCCACTCATGGAAGAACGATTCCATGAAAACAGTTTCTTCCTTTCAGCGTTTACTGCGTTTACTGGGTGGTAATTAACTACTCTAATTGATTTATCCTGTTTTTCGGTGCTTGCCTCCGTTGCACCCTCCTCTTCCTCAGTTCTTGGGCTCATGAGACGTCGGAGGTCTTCGTGGTAAAGCAGCTTAATGCGGGTTGAGTTGATTAGATCAGCGATTGCAGCTTCTCCGATGGACAGAAGCTCTTTAACTCCCACTAATCTGAGAGTGGACGACAAGCTGTGTGAACGGCCGCGGATGCGCTCAGTGGAAACACAGTGCTGCTTTGTTCCGAGAAACCAACCGCAGTTTTCAGACGTGACATCATGGTGAAACAGGACGGAGTCCTAAACATGCCTGGTCCAACATGGAAGGAGGAAATTGGACACCAGTGTTTAACGTCCTTGTTGTTATCATAGGATGGTGCCACAATGAGAAGCAGAATTCGCCCACAAGAGGGCAGCAGAGTGAACAGAAGCAATAAGAGCCCCCAAGATGGCATCTTCTGCTGAGTATCAACAAGTGAGTGTGAGAATGGGGACAGAAGACCACAGCTGAACCCTTATGTAACCCAGAATAGAGGGAGAGGCCGTTACTGAGACATCTGTTAGTGATTCATGACAACATTAAAATGTCCCTCTGCGTCACTAACAGTAATATCAGGACGGCTTGTGCGTAAAGAGAGAACGAAAATGTGGTGATATCACTAAAATATGACCTGGCCTCCCCATTGCAACACAAATATACAAAGAATTTTAATTAATACAATATCACACCACAAATGGTTATCTAAGGTTTACAGTTATGAATTTTATTAAAGTCTATGTCAGATATTCATGTTAAAGTGCAAAGATGTACTTTTCAGAGACTGACATTTCTGAATTAAAAATATTTATTTACTGGTTTAATGCCAGGGTCTGCAGCCTTTACAAATGGAAGAGCTGCAAAATGTTGCATAACCTTTAGTGAAAAGACATTAAATATCTACTATAGGAAATTTGTGGTTTTGAGGTTTTAAAACAAAGAAAACCATAAAACGTTTATCAAAGGAGCATTGATTCATTTTCTTATATAGGATGTTGATGCTTAAGGAGAATTATCCAAAAACAACAACAACAAAAAATAAAATAAAAAATAACATCTAGTTTCCAAAGAAAGAATGAGGAAAATATACACATTATAGATAGCTGTGCCATTCTGTTATGAAAATACAATGCAGGATTTATTCCATGGAAAAAGAAAATTTAAGAAAGACCTGCTATATGTATTTTTTTAATTTCTTTTAAGTTGGTTCTCCACTTTTTTAGCCAAATTAATAAGAGACATTCTGGAAGGTCCAAAGAGCCACTTGTGGTTTCGGAGCCATATAGGATGAAGACCCCTGGTCTAATGTAATGTTCAAATTCAGAACTGGATGCTAAAATGTAACTGTATCATGAATCTGCATTTCACTTTTTGAATTGAATTACTGAAATAAATCATGGTGATGCAGGCATATATAAACCTCACACACAAACACACTCCAACATGCCAGAGCTGGATGAGCCGGTGTGGACAGACGATACCAGGGGTGGCACGGAGAGAGAAGTTTGAGCTTTCAGCAGCAGCTCATGAAGAAACAAAGAGGCTCAAAAGTCAGTTCAAATGCTTCCTGCCAACATGATGTGAAAGTCAGCCACTGTAAATTAAAGCGGGAATGCTGACGAGCACCGGCACCATAATGAACTGATCTGATTTCACTAATAGAGGTGTACATAGTGTAGATTACACTTTTCTTTGAAATGAACAAAAGGTCAACCCAAAATGGCAACTAACTGCTAATTACTATTTTAATTTTCTAAGATAATGGAAAAATGTCAACATTTTCTCCAATTAGAAATTGAGCATAACAATAGCTAACTATAACTTCTTCCAACTTCAACTTGTGCTAACATAAGCAAACATTTTTTGCAGGACGTGTTTCCTTTCGCCTCACGAATGAACAGCTCATTTTGACGTCAGAACATTCAGGTATTTTCTGTTACTGCAGAAAGAGAGGCTTGGCTTCCTTGTCTCGTTTGATTTGCGTGCAGCTTTCATCATGTTGTCCTCTTTCTGACTTGCCACAATTTCAAAAAGAGCCACTCTGTCACTCTGAAGCGGCACACAGATGCTTCTGGCCTCTGAGACAGTGACACAGATGAAACGAGACACCATAAAGGAGGAATTTCCGCGGATTGATGTCGGAACTACGTTTTCCCGTCGCTGCGGGGAGCCAAACAACTTATTCACACGGTTGAGCAGCAGACACATGTGGCACAAATATGCAATATGCACAACCATAGTCACATCCCCGCAGTATTTCTCCTACAGGGTTTTTAAAAGTGTTGCATAAGAATGCCCAGCTGCTTTTACGACGCATGACATGCTCCATTAGCACTTGGGTACTTACGGCATAAGACTGAGCTTCCCTCCTGATTTCACTCCTTCCCGTTTCTGGACGTAGTTGGCCGGAATGGTGCCCTCTCTGCCCACTGTGTTTCTTGCTTTGTACCAGTTTGGATCCTAAAAGAGTCAAACGTCATTAGAGTGAACTTCCATCTCTGGTGAAGCTGAGGGCCCACTCATCAGACTTTGGCTCCTACCTGATACTCCCACTCTAGAATAATGGACAAAATGTGTCAATGAAATCTATCAGATGGGAAGATTAACATTCGTAAACCATTTAGAGATGAACAAGTGTACTATGGTCAAAATGGATATCCTATGTTAATAAAACAACATGCAAGAATTTTGGCTTGATTTATTAAAAAAATGTAGTAAATAATTGGTTTATTTTGCAAGGAGCGTCTATTGACCATCTAATTTCCTTTTGGTGTTTAGAAGTAGCGTCTCTTCAGAATAGTACCCTTTTGTTCTCTCTTTGTTCTTGTTCTGTTCTATTGTTTGTTGTGCTTTGTTTTAAATGTAAATGTAAATGTGAAAGAATTTGATCACAGATGATATCAAGCTTTTGTAATCTCAATGTTTCAAAAATAGACATTTCACCGCCCACCCCCTAAAAAAAAGATTGATTATTGATTGTATCTCATCTCCTCTTTCTGCTCCTATCACATGTAGTAAAATAACTCCCTTGAAAGGAAGTATTCATTTTTTCAGATAGAGCTCCTTTTGAGGAATCATGAGACTGGCTTACACAATTAAATGTTGTCTAAATCCACTAAAACGAAGTCGGAGGATAAATCAACACCTCAAAATTGTTGTTGTGCTCCTGAAACCATTTCTAGTTCACTTTACAACATTATCCTGATGAAAAAAGTAGGTGTTAAAACAACATCCACATGGATGGCTGGACACAATGTGTCCTACCAAAAATAATTATTACACTCCGTTTGCTGGCTGCCCTTCTTCCCATAGCTCATCTTGGTACTATTCTTCAGGTACGCAATCCACAGGCATCTGATCGTCTATGATGTAAAAGGAAACATGATTCGTAAAACCAGGCCGACAGCTTCTATTGCTTGGTCCAGTTCTGATGCTCATATGTCCACTGTTTGTTCCTTTGGACATAGACATCACCACAAACTTCAAATCACTGTGTGCATGAACTTCTTCCGCAATTTTAGAAGCAGTAGCTCATTCTGTTGTAATGGATCAGCCCTCACTCCCTGTGTGCATTCAAGAGTCTCACACCCTAAATACAAGGTGAATACCACCCTTATTCACACCTTAATGCTTGTCATTCCATTTAAATTGAGAATGGAACTTGTGAAATGAGCCTCACACAGTAATTCTTACCCTGGTGACTCCAATGATGGTCAATACATCTCCTTTACAGAAAGGCAGGTCCTGTTCAGTGCCAGGTTTGAAGTTATACTTGGCAACGCACTCTGTGCCAGACGACCATGGCACCTGCTACACAGAAGACACAGAAAAAGCATCTTTAAACTGTAGTAGGGTTGTCACAATTTCTCAAATGGTTTAAGTATTTACATTGTTACATTGTTAAAATTCCTCGAGGAACTCTGTAGTGGATGCTTATTGTAACGTTACGGACAAACTGGAAAATACATTTTCTACCCTCCTGCTCACAAAAAAAAAAGGGTGGCAGAGTGCACTGTGGCAGCACAGATGTGCGTCTGTGCGTGACGAAGGTCGTCATCAGGCAAATGTATATCAAATCTAATAATCAATATCCCAATTGGTTTTAATGAAAGGCAACTCTAAGGAAGAGGGGGTTTAGCCTATATTTAACAGGAGTTTCAGGATCTTTCAGTTTTAGTGGTGTAAAAACTGAATGCTGCTGCTTATTCTGGGGATGCAGAGCAGACCAGAACCAGAAGACTTTAGCCTTCTGGAATGTTGATTGTGGTGATGTTGATTATGGTGATGCAGACTATGGTGATGTGCTCCATTTTCCTAGTTTTAGTGAGATTGCAAACAGCAACTGACTGATTTTTTTAGGCAAACCCATGAAGACAGGAGCTTCTTTTAAATGTCTTATTTTTGCATCTTCTTTCAATTTTTTGTCATGTAGTACAAATGAAAGCTCAATTTCTAATAAGACAGTAATTGCTTATCTTCACTTCACATAATTCCAAACTGAATAAATACATAGAAGGTTTTAAATAATCTATATGAAGCTGCAATGCTGATGTAATATGTTTGAATAATCCATAAGTGCAGACTACCCATCATGATTAACACACTGTCATCATTAAAACTGCTGACCTGATGTTTTCTGGCAGGTCTAATTGAAACCATTCTTAAATAATAATGTGAATGAGACAAAATAAAGTACTAAGCCGTAGTTGTGAGTCTGTGGCTTTCTTCCCCAAAAAAGTGAAGTTTGTCACTGACATGACATTATCCGGCAGCACTGACATGCTCTCCTTGGCTCTAGTTGGATTGGGTTGGGAAAATGGAAGAAGCACTGTTACGTTAAGCTCTTACCATGGCATGTGACATTGCAATATAAATAAATTCTTTTACTACCCACAGTTTACCTGGTCAATATGCAATCTGCCTAGAGAATGATTAATAGAACCAGGTCAGCTGAAGATGAAGTCGTGATGGTCACAAGTTGGGGTGTTTTTTTAAATTTTTTTTATTATTCTTTCAGCTGGATGATTAAATGAAGATGTAAGACTTCAATCTCTGAAATGTTAACATATTTCACTGCAACATTAATTCAGAAATAAATGCAACAGTATAATGTAATGTAATGTAATAAAAGCTAATCAAATTAGGGATGCACCGATACGGAAATTTGCACCTGAAAAGATATCTGATATTACTTTAGCTCCCTCATATTAAACAGTTATTAATATGGCCTTGTTTTAATTAATGGGCCAATTCTGATATGCTAAGAATGACTGATATTGGCCAATGCTGATTTAAATGCATTATTGGATATGAGAGCTCAACATTAGCCTGTCAGAAGCTCAAGTATACCGAAAGCAAACAAGACAAACAAAGCCTTACATGGATCCCAGACATGATGAGGGGAATTGGGCAGCAGGTGTCCTTGGGCAGGCAGTGGTCACTGTTCAGCTAGTAACATCAGAGCTGTAACACACAAAAGCCAACAACATTAGGAATGACGCACATTAATACAGAGATATGCACTTTTGTTGTCATGAACTCTACAGATTCTTTCAAGTACAAACTGAAATAAATCGCACTTATTCTTCCTCTGCTCATCGTTGTCCTCCCTTCCACCAAAAAAAAAAAAAAAAAAAAAAAAAAAAACACGTGCAAATGTGTCTCAAAGACTGTGAGAAAAAAAAAAGTACTCACTGAGACAACCTTCAAAACTTCTAACAACACTGAACTATCAGAGGGAGAAATCAAGTTTGGAATGCAGTTTACCACACAATAATTCATGTGGATGTTTATTAAGCAGCAATGCAGATTGAGAAAGACAGAGGAATTAAGAGGGATCGGCTGCAGATGACAAGTGCAGATTCAATATAAAAAAGCTCAAATAAAGGCAACCCCGTTTGGTGCCCAGTAGGTCACATTTATTCGCCGTCTCATTGAATTTCAAGGTCCATCTTTTATTCATCAACTTTGAGCTTCAGAACAGTCAGGCAAACAGGCAATTTGAAAATGTCAACTGTTTATTTTTAGTTTGACTACTTTTAAGTTCATGTGCGGTCATTTGTCAGGGTTGATCAAGCTAAAAATATGGCAATTAAGTTCAACAGACAATTTCTTGGCGAATCTGTAGTCTGCAGTTAATGACCGTAAGCAACCATAGCAAGTGTTATGGTTTTCCACTTCAGAGGTAAAGTAAATGGAGCATGGTTTGATTGTAATGTTGAGGGCAGGAGTTTTGCTCTTAGCCTCAGTCAGATGCACTAGTCCAGAGACGGGCTGAAATGCTTGTAAAACAAGATAAAATATTTGGCTAAACCAAAGCAGTCAGTTTTCTGAATTTACAACAAAATATGTGTATTTTCAAAACAACAAATCAGAAGCAGCACACTAGGTAACTGTAGCAGTCACTGGATAACAGCAACCACAGTGATTCCCATTCAAAGCATCTTATTTCCAGCTTGTGCCAAAAACAGGAAGTTGAAACAAGGAGGGTGGAGAAACACAAGGAGGAAGTAGCTGACGCACATTTTCCAAAGCTTTATAAAGGGAGAACTGAGATGTATCTGGACAGCAACATGGACAAAAGTGTCTGTGGCTACTTTTAAACCAATCACAACTCACCTCAACAAGGCCAAGTCCGCAGACAAATAGCACCCAAAACTACAAACTGAATTCTGGACCAAATATCAAAACCAAAATGGGTACTAATAAAACAATATATATATACATAAAGGAGATTCTGAAATCTCTCGTTCCTGTGTATAAGAAGAGTGCAATGACCAGTGAGCACCAATGGCTAAGCTTCGCAGCATGACCATATCCTGTGTTGAAACAGGAAAGAGCCTAATTGCAGACCAGAACAGATGTGTATGCAAACTGACAGAGCCCAATTTGTCTGAGGCTAGGCTGCTCTGGTGAATCCAAAGGGAACACGCTTCTTTCCTTTTTGCCCTCCTTTATTTCTGCAACACCAACTCTCAGCTGCACTTGCTGGCAAAGTGGTAGAGGAGAGACAAGCGAATGCTATTCTTATCTCGATCCAGGAGTGAAGAATGCCTGCGAGCTATTCAGGAGCTTTAGCATCAAACTGTTCAAATCTTTATTCTTAAGGGAGTTGAGTGGTTCTCAGTAAGGCCTTGTGACTTCTCAATCTTCTGCTGGTGAATAAAGAATCATGCCGCTTTATGCACTTTTGAATGGAACAATAATTCTACAAGAAAATAACAAAACCTTGGAAAGAAGATCCAGGAGATGCAACACAGCTGTATTTGAAACTAGGTTTATTACAACGAACAATAGGACATTTCAGGACAAATGTACATCCTCTGCACTGAAGATCTGTATCACAAGTCAAATTTAAAAGGTTTTGGAGACCTTATTTATTCTGGAAAGACTGCAGAGATAGTGGTGAACCAACGATGCCATCACTGGGAATTTTAGAGCAAAGAAACATTGCATGAACAAACTCTCAGACAGCAGCTGAACCAGAAATGGGATAAAGGACAAAGGAAAGCACATTTTCTCTTTGTAAGCACTTCCGTTCTGCTTCACACACTTTAAATCTGCAGTGAAAAATGAAGTTTGCTTTTTAGCCGTCTGCAGGTGTTCATACAGATTGGTGATATTTATCCACTCAGATTTTCTGGGCATGAAATATGACCAGAAGTTCTCATCCAGCAGTTTGATTTCATTTCTTACTTTTGACAATTTTAGGAATCGGAAACATCCATAAAACTTGAGAAATTGACATGACCTACTAAGAGAACAGATGAAAAGAATTTGAATAAAAACAGCTGATAATCAGTGTACCCTTTAAATATTCAACTACAATTCAACTCCTGCAGATTTTCTCCCCGTGTCTTGACAGAGAAGTAGCTCTGGACATTTACTTATTGGTAAAAACTTAAGTTTACAAGCAAATCTCTACCATTTTGAGGGGGCTACCCTATAATTCTGCTGGTACACTCGCTCTGTAATATGCCAGGTGCAAGAAAAAAATCTAGGTAAGTGTTCCTTTATCATGGTTCTCTGGATGAATGAAAGTTTAAACATGAATCAAAAGATGTTTTATTGTTCAGACTGCAGCAAGTAAATCTTATGACTGAGAAACCTCGGACCGAGTCATTCTCTGTGCCACGTTAATTTTAAGGCAATCTAGAAGACGGTCTAAAGGGGAAGCTTCATCGAGACGTTTCAGAATGCTGGTCATTGTGAAATGTCATCTTGTCTTTTATTTATGCTAGATTGAAATCAATAGCCCTGGCGAAAATTGAATTTAATGAGCAAGCATTAGACAATAACTCTCATTACGCTCAACAAAGAAGAGCATTGCATGCACAATAATTGCAACATTCCAACTGAATTCCACGACTGGTCAGCAAATGACACTATTCATTTGCAACAGAGAGACGTCTATATGCAACATTCCCCATCCTCAGCAACTTTTTGTTTATTGTCCTTCTGCAATCTGCTGTATGTCTTTTCTTTTAAACCTAAAATTTAGCTTCGACTAAAATTCAGCCCGCATAAAGTAAAAACAAAATTATTTTTGCTAAATGTTTAAATCAAATCATTTATTTGATCAAAAATTACAAAACATCTGAAATACGGTGTAATGAATTGTATTTATTTAGATACCCAAACTGAAGTGCTTTATCTGCATCCCTTTATTTTCATTTCCATTCCGATTCAAATCATGGTGCATCCAAGTTTAAATCGGAAAAGCATTATGTATTTACAAATCTCTGAGACAGTAATGCTGAAACGGTGCTCATTACAAAAATGTGCCACAATTAAGCAAAGGAAAAAAAAAAAGTAGCAGGCAAATTAGCACCCATTTAATTTAGCAAAAGCCAATCAATTCAGATTTTTGGGGGGATTGCCTGATGCATCACTGAAGAGAACCAGCTACTTAAAGATGACCTGTCCTTGAAAATAATATACCACTGAGGCACATTAAGTTTCCACAGTTTCTAAAGAAAAATATTAGTTGTCCAAGATTTCTGGATTTTAATTTGCTGGATGATAATATAAAGCTGTAGAAGACATCTTAGGAAAGTCAAACCCCTGGCAGAAATGTAGGCCTGGAGCTGAAAATGGAAATGTGGTAAACCCTCATAGACAAAACCATACAGCCAAGATTTTATTAAAACTATGGAAAACTGAGCAGCTGCTGAAGACGGTAAATTACTAAGCATGTCTAAGAATAGTAACCTGTACTTGTTTTACACAAAAGAATTACAAAAATATGGCTGGGTTCAATTTATTTTATTAATTTTAATTATAGACACATGGAGAAAATGTGTTTTAAATTTGCTAAAGCTAATTGGGACACTTTGTCCAGGTAAGAATTAAACAGCGATGGAATCAAGTGCATAAATGTGTTTTTTCTCTTTTTCAGTTTTGAAACATAAGTCATATTTAGCAACAGTCTAAATAAGCAAATGCGTACACCTATCAAAATGGGAGCACAATAACAACGAGACAAGAAGCAGGAGCCGGAGTTCGTATTCACATTCTTAAGTAGACTTATTCCACTGAATGAGTCAAAACTTACATCCTCGCCTACAGTTTGTCAGACCATCACAAATATGGAGATGACGAGTTGTGATAAAAGTATCGCATCATACTATCTTATGATGTAAAGTCCTTTTAAAGACATGCTAAAAAAAAAAAAAAGCATGAGCAGAGTTTTGTTCAGCTGCATGAAGTATGCCATGACATGGTACTTCTCCTCCCCCACTTGTTGCTAGCTGAAAGAACGCTAGTAGACTCTTCCCTCACAAGAAAACCAAAGACATCTAGTTTGAGAAAGAATTTGGGATCGCAAGACACATCAACTGTTTTCACTCAAGGTCATCATAATGCTGGTATTTCCTGCCAAGATCTGACTGCTCTGTGATCTGCTGACCTATACAAGGAAACACTTTCCTGACAAACAAATGATATTTATTTAGGACATAAAACCCCTTCATTTATTTCTAGACTGCAGGCAATTCAAAAAAGCTCTTGTGGTACATGGAAATTTTAGTGCAGTAAAGTTTTAGTAAAGTCCCACACAAGCAGAGCATGAAGCTCTCACTGTAAAGTGTACTGGCAACAAAGAGAAAAGTGTGGAAAAATATGGAAATACGATCTGTCGGGTATGCAAATATTCAGTACAGACTGACAATAAAATGCTTACATGGCTGAGAGTTTGCACAGAGGACAGCTTGGAACTGTCAACAACAAATGACTCGTGGCTGCGTCAAATTTCCCTCTATGTAAAGCACTTGACAGTAAAGCTGCCTGCAGCAATAAAATCCGAAGATTTAAAAGAAATAAAAACGCCACAATATTTTCAGGTTACTAATAGGTTGTTTTTCGATATATAGAGAAATATCCTTTTTGCAAGAACCTGTCAGATTTAGCATTTTAAATACAAAATGGGAGAAACTGTATTAAAAATGTAGAAAACTATTAAATTGGCCATAACCAGACTGCATTGCACAACCCCTATTGTTTGCATGTTTTTATTTCTGATTTGCATTACAGTACACAGGGGTTTGTGTCAACCAGGAAGCAGGCTGTGGGAATAAGGGTCACGATTTGGACATCCTTACCCTCAGTGTTCTCAAATCTCTCTCATTGGCAGAGTGGTCTCCCATCCCAGCAGCCACTACGTCCACATGCTTCAGTGATCCCATAGCTCTGATGTCTGGGGTTTAAAGCTGGACGAAAACTACATTTTTATGCAGCGCTGCTTCTTCTATAAGTCAAAACAAAACTACTAAATCGTTGAACTGAAAGTAACAACA
>NW_006799984.1:2983956-2996542 GCF_000485575.1 Poecilia formosa | reverse complement strand
CCATCTGAACAACCAACCATCTGAACATCCATACATCCATACATACATACATACATACATACATAAAACTACAAAGGTTCCTGCTGTCTTTCAGACTTGCCACTAAAGTAATCCTGACACACTGTGAAGGTAATATTGTATTTGCTCAAAATTAGCTCAAATATTATTTTTTCATTTTGGATAACTTTGCATGAACTTGCTGTTGGATTTTGTTTTGCTGAATCCTTTGAGGTTTGAGCTGAAAGCCATGCAGGTTTGTCTCTGCGCTGCTGCTCCTGCTGCTGCAGGGAGACGGGAGGGAAGGCAGGGCGCGACCTCTCACAGGAGGAGAGCGGGGAACAGATGAAGGCAGGAAGTGGAGGATCTGGTTGCCCTGCAGGGAGACTGATAAGAAGCAGCCAAAAGCAGATGAGATATGCTTTATATGCGGGTGAAAGAGAGCGGAACAGCAGAAAGAGGATAAGAAATCAGTCTGAGTTGGGAAAAACTCTTCCAAGCTGTTAAAAACTAAAACTCTTTGGAGCTAACATCTAAAATGTGAGATCACTCGCTCGCGTATCTGTTTTCACCGAAAACACAAGAAGGACGCGCGGAGCAGAAAGAAGCTTAACGAGCTTCGTGATGCGCCTGCAGATTGGTTGAAAGTTAAATCATCCTCGCTGCTGTGAGAACAAACCTCCATCCATCCCACTCAGGATGTCACAAACACGCTTTAATTACGTCTCGACCATCTGGGATCCGGAGCCTGTTGTTGTTGTTGTTGTTGTTGTTCAAGTTTGGTTGATTTTATTGCCATAAAACATGGATTTTATTTGCAAGAGAAGAGAAAACTTATTGAGTTTGGGGAAACTTTGTAATTTTCTGAACCATTCTGGGTCAATTTAACCAACTACAAGACACTCTGAACATCTTCATAAGACATTTTCTTGAAAATTCAGGTTACTTTCTCTGAATTCAGACGAAATGAATGAAATCCTACAAGTTGCACTCTACATCGGGGTGTTCAAAGTGCGGCCCGGGGACCATTTGTGGCCCTTGGACTGATATTTTTCTGGCCCCCAGCTTTCTTTTTATTTGAAATTTGTCTAAAATTATTACTAGTTTGGTTGTCTTGTGATGGAAAATATTAAATATATCACAAACTATTATAATAAGTTGAACCAAATCAATCCAGAGACTTTTACTTAGAACATTTCTGCATCCAAATCAGCTTTTATGTAATTTATTCACTTAAGTATAGGAAGCGCTTTGGAAGAAAGTGACCCAAGTTTTTTTTTTAATTGAGAATAAATTTGTTCAACTGAGCCTGAAAGAATTTGAAAACTAGAAATCTTTCTTATAATCTAGAAAATCTGCAAAATCCTAGTTATCCCAGTGTTGGGTCTACGATGTTGCTACGACATGTTACTTTCTAGAACTTACCCAATACTTTCCCAGAACTTACCGCATAGGTTCTGCAGCTTACGTGTTCTTCAGCTCATATATCACATTTTTAACCCCAAACGGTTTACAGGAACTAACATTCTAGAGCATAGATGTAAATTTGTAAGTTAGAGGTAGCTAACAACCACTGCTAACTAATGAGCTAACCCTAAAGCACTAACTATAAACATTAGTCCTGCTAATGCTAAAGCACTAACTTCAGCCATTTCCCTTCCAGGTGTCAACAACACGTTATATTGCCATCAGTATTAGAAATACATTAAGATACAAATA
This sequence comes from Poecilia formosa, assembly GCF_000485575.1. Taxonomy (NCBI): domain Eukaryota; kingdom Metazoa; phylum Chordata; class Actinopteri; order Cyprinodontiformes; family Poeciliidae; genus Poecilia; species Poecilia formosa. The sequence goes on along the minus strand of NW_006799984.1, from coordinate 2,994,826 downwards.
AATAATACTTTTTAAAATAAGAAAATAAACATTTTATTGTCTAAAACGCAATAATATCTTTAGTGAAGGCTTGCAGAAGATGCATCTGCAGCTAAAAAACTGACATTTACATATAAAAACTTCAGTCTTTCCTGCTTTACTTAACATCAGTACAGTTTAGGGCTAATCTGCTGATTATTTTATTAATCAATTAATAATTGGATGGCTGAAGATGCTTAATAAGAGTTTTTATTCCATTTGAACCAGATGAATCTAAAACTGCCACTTGATAAAGAACTTTTTATTCATCTTAAATGTAAAATGTATATATTTTGTATATTTACTTAAGCCAGCGATTAATCGATTTCTAAATTATTTGATTCATAATCGATTAATCGCGGTTAATTGTTTCAGCTCTAGTTTACGGTTTACTTTCCAAATCTTACAGGATGCACACTGAAGTAAATGTGAGACATTTTGTGACTTCTGCTCCATAAAAAAACACATTTGTGAAAGTTTTTGTCAACCTGATCCTGTTCAACGCTTCACATTTAGTCTTTTGTAGAAAGTTTGATAAGTTTTTAATTTGTTTTTTCAGAGAAAACCACGACAGGGCCTCCCCCCACCACCGCGCCGTCCACCATGCCGCCCATGACCACGTTCGGCGCCACCACCGCAGCGCCGACCACGCTCCCCACCACCGTGTCGTGTCCGGAGTGCCTGGAAAGGGAACAGGACTCCGACGAGGAAACGGAGAACACGCTGGTCTACGACGAACGCTTTGGTGAGAGGAATTAACATGCGTGGTCAGAGGAAAGGCCAATAAATGTAGGGAAACATGGGACACATTCATGCAGCTTTGGATCGGTGGAATCAAATATTAATAATATAGATATTAATTCATAACTAATATTTATTAATACGAGAGTGACTCTTTATCTAGGCATTAGTTTTTTAGTACTCAGTGTTTTTAATATGTGTTCTTCTTTTATTGTTGTTATTGTTTTAATTTTCATTTTTTAGCTGAATTTTATTTTATTTTATTTTACACACTATGTATTGATTTTGGTTTGGGGATTTTCAATGTTTGCTTAATGTATGTTTTCTATTTTTCATATATGAAATAGTTAAATAATTATACTGTTAAAAAACACAACTTTCCCTTTTAGAGCTGCTCTTTTAAATATTTGCAGATTTTTATTTCTCTCTAAAAACTTAGATAATTAATTGAATAATTAATTGAGCTTTTTGTTCTGTGTGATAACTAGGATGAATTGGAATGTATGAATGATTTAATTTGTTTCTAAGTGCACTTAGACAACATTTGTTGTGAATTGGCGCTATATAAATAATATATATTATTATATAAATAACTATGAAATCAAACTCTCACTTCTTTAGTTGGACTTAATTTTTTCCTCTAAGCCTCAAATTATGAAGGAAAATCTGCAGCTTATATGTTTTTGAACAGCATAATGAGCAACATATATTGAAGTTTAAAACATTTATTTTGGTCTAAATTATGAATTTAACCATCAGATTATTCTGACCATTAAGTTTTAGAGGCTTTTATTAGGAAACTGAATTATTATGTTCTGTTTTTTTGTTAAGGTACGGGTATTTTGTGTTTGTGTTGACGTGTGTGTGGTTGGGACGTGCCTCCCTGACCTTTGACCTAACCCTGACTGTCCCATCTGTCTGTAACAGGAGTCGTCATGACCCCCGACCCCAAGGTCGACTTTCCAGGTGAGGATATTCTCCAAAACGTTCCCCCATGTTTACAAAGTCTGTCCTATAAAATCTGTCACATCGCAGGTCGAGTTACATCATTTATTTAACAAAAGCTAAAAAATATATATTAAATGACGAAATCTGCTCAAAGTTTATGATTTTCAAAGGTTTGCCAAATAAATTTAATCACTAAAGTTGCTTAGATTTATTTGTCTTATATTATAAGTTTGGTGATGAAGGAAAACTCTTCATATGAGAGATGTTGGAGTAGGGGATATGAAGGATGTTAGAGCTGGTTCCTCTTTCTTCTTCTGCTCTCTGTTCATGGTTCAGGTTATGTTTAACCATTTCAGATGCTAATCAGCTGTTGTAAAAACACCCTGTTGCCATGGTTACGCATCCTAGAAACAGTCCAAAAATCCTTCCAGCATCCAAAACCATTGGGGAACATTTGTCCAGAAATGATTGTTAATCCAAAAAATTCTGAGCAAAAGTCAACAAAAAGCACAAATCAGAGCTAACGTAACAAAAAAAGGAAAACTGGTAGTGTGAAAATGTTAATACTTACATTTAACCACTGGAGAGCCTTGTAAAAGTTCTCATCTCCCTTGAACACACCAAATTTTGTGGCCCAAACTGAAGGAATTTTGTGGAAAAAGTTAAGAAGTTATAGAAGCCAGACTGGAGGAAAAAACAAACAGAAAGAAAAAAGGAGAGTCGTAATAAAAGAGAAGAATGGAGGGAGGATTCCTCCTGCAGAGGAAGAATAAAAGCCTCCTGGGTCTCAATTAGCCGAGCCGAAGCATCACAGGAAGGCAGTTTGGGGTCTGCCAGTGCAGCTCCACAGTCGTCTCTGCATCCTATTAGCCTGGAAAAAAAAAACATGTCCAATTCACACAGACTGCTGAATGCATCTGAATGCTGCGGTTAAACTGCTGGCGCCTCTCCACTGCCAGAGCAGCAGCGGACAGAGATTCCTCCCGTCCGTCTCATCCCAAACACATGCATGAACCCAGCCTGCTCCCAATCTGTTGTCACTCTTTTTATTTGGGGACTCTTCCTAAAAGTGGTGCTTTGTTTCTCTGGTAGCGACACACTTTACTTTCAAAGACATTACCATTTACTTTTCACAACTTAGAGGCTGCTTTAGGGAGTAGGAAATATTAGGTCAAGCTTATTTATAAAGCACATTTCAACAATAAGGAGATTTTGCGTCTGGATGGCAGAAAGGCGATTTTATTTTTTACTAGCTGCGCTGCCGCAGTAAAACGTTTATGTTGACAAAATGACACCTGAAACATGTAGGTATTATTAATTCAGTGCAGTTCACCACAGCAAAACAGAAAAAAATCCAGAAAACCACACATTTCTCACTTCCTGTGTCAGCTACGCTACACACAGACTGGTTGCCATAGCAACTGACAACAACGCCGCTTGATAAAGCAGGATTCAACAAAACTGACGGTTTTATGTTTTTAGGCTTGATGTTTATTTTGAGATTATTAATAAGTGATTGCTGTGGTAGATTAGCTACTGTTGCTACTAGCTAATCTACCTCTTTGGAGGTTTTCAACCTGTTTCAAACATGGCGGTATCCTGCAATACCCGTCGCTGGTTGGAGCGTTTCTTCTGGAGAATAAATACACACAACTGAGTGCACGTGTTTTTAATAGAGATGCCACAAAATCCTGAGGCATTCTCAACCTGAGAGAATTAAACGAGTTGGTAAACACAGCGTGAGACTGGAGTATTCAACTTAATAAAGTTACTATATGATGCTTGGCTCCAGGAAGCTTCTAGTAATCCCTGCCTTGGCTTCCTGTAAGGTTTTACTGGAGCAGATGGAGGAGCTTTGTTTGAGAGAGGGAGCTCATTAGTTAATAAAATACTTGGGATTCAGCAGAAGGATAATCAACTCCTTAAGGTTTTCTTTCAGAGCTGCTTTTTATGAAGATCACTTGGTGTTTCCTCAAAGCTTTGGTGCATTTTAAATGTTTGAAAACCAACAAAAAGAAAGTGAAGTTCATCAACAAAACTGTTCATTTTCCTGTATCAGAGATGGTATGTAAGGTACGCAATAAGCAATAAATCAAGGGTGTTCAAAGTGTGGTCCAAGGGCCTTTTATGGCCCATGTAGTGATACAAATTTGGCCTATAGATGCAGATGGAGACTTTTAATTTGTAACCAGGGTAAAAATGGTTACCAACATTATTGTCTTACGTAGGAAAATGTAAAGTGTGACATAAAGTATTTGTGTTTTATAACTAAGTTTTAACAAAAAATTAAGCCAAGTTTATTCAGGGACTTTTACTGAAAAGTCAGCAGCTAAATATATCAAGAGTTTTGAAAGAAAGCGACTCAAATCCTGTTCTTGTTACTGAAAATAAATTTATTCAATCAAGCCCAAAATAAATTAAAACCAAACATCTTTCTTCTACCACTGCAAAACTGCAAAATTAAAGGAGTAGTAAATTTCTGAAATTTATCACAAAATTTCTGCGTTTTTAGTGGAAATTTAGTCATTTTTTCTATCTAAGACTCTAATAGATCGTCTTAAACATCCAGCTACTGTATTTGCTTGATTTCAGGTTGTTTTCTTTGAACCACGACAACTTTTGAGTCGACAATTTTGGCCAAAATGGCAAAAAGTTTGGATATATTACAAAAATCACTTAATTATATGATGAGTTCAAACAAGCCCAATAATTTCCATTTATTTACCAAAAACTGGATGATAAAGTTTTCAGTCTGGCCTTTTTTGAAGGACAATTTTGTTTACAGAGACGTCATAATTAATTTCATTTGTTGCTTTTGTTGTTTTGCTTATTTATTTTGGATATTTAAAATGTTTTCCAACTCCAGTGTTAAATGTTCATTAGAATTTAAAGTTTATTTATCTTCCATTATTATGCCATTACCATTAAAATGGTCTCAAAACAACAACGTTATCGTTTGTAGCAATAACTTCTGTCGTCCAGTAAAGTTTATGACAGTCTTACTCAGTCAATGTTTAGATTCAAACATTGACTTTAATGGTTTTTTGTTCTGAAAAAGTTGTTTTGTCTTCCAGCTTACGTTTGGTTTGCCTGTAACTTCGACTTCTCGTCGTTATGCGGTTGGACCAAGGACAGCGGCTCAGGAGCCGAGTGGTTCATCCAGAGCAGCGAGGCTCTGGCTGTCCACAGAGGCCCCACGCTCGACCACACAGGTAGGCCACACATAAATAATAATAATAATAAAGTTTATTCCAGGATGAAGCATCCTCCTGGAACGAGCCGTGGGACTCTGCTGAGCAAAGCATGTTCATAAAATCTTTAAATAACACATTTTATTCCCAATACAGCAGAAAAACAACAGCATTACTTTTTCCGTCGTCACATAAAAGCAGTTCTGGTCTGGCGTTTACGCTCATCATGGACAGATATAGTAATTTTAGGTTTTTAATGATTTATTTGAACCAGTTTTTCTGCGGTGAAATTATTAACTATTCACATTCAATTAAATCTTTAAAACTTTTCATTGGTGATCAAGATAGAATCTTGGTGTAAAAATCACGTTTTCAAAGTGACCAATTGACCAATAATCAATGCGAACAACACGAGAGTTACTTTCCAGAGCGTAAAGTTTACTTTCTGGAACACAGAGCTTACACTTTGAAACTTTAACCATAAACCATATGGAACTATCCCAGAGTTTACAGGGTGTTTTCTCAGAACCTACAGAGGACTTCTGTGTGACTTACGGGTTACTTTCTAGAACTTGAATCAAACTTTTCTTCAGCTACCGGTTTTCTGAAACGTTTGATGACTTTCTGTAATCTGCATGTTGCTATCCCAGAGCTTGCTTTCCCAGGACCTACAGCGTATGTTTGTGTAACTAACTTACAGATTACTTTCCAGAACTTTATGTGTCACTCTCTATAACTTAATACTTTTCTGAAACTATCTGTTTTCTGAAAATACAGGTTGCTTTCCAGAAATTAGAGAGTGCTTCCCCAGAACTTACAGTGTGTTTTCTTTGGTTCCACATTGGCAGTTTTCCTTTCCAGAACTTTCTTTCTTGAATATGAGGTTTACTACAATAAAGCTTTCACGTTTATTTCTTGAACCTTTTGTTTCGCATGACCAACAACATATTTAACTGAATCTAACAGGTTACTTTTTGAGAGTTAAAAGGTTACCTTCACATTGAGTTAAGCAATAAATTGGTGATGTTATATATTTGCCAATAGATACGTGATCAATGTCAACAGATAATACGTTCAGTGAACTCCAATCCAGAACCGCACAGCATTCTGGGAGATGTAGGCCTATGAAAGTCTTTAGCCACTCAACATCTCACAGCTAGCTAAGCAAGGTTGGTGGAATCAACTAACTCTCTCATTCTTTGGTTACCTAGCAACTCTCTCCACACTTTGGTTACCTAGCAACTCTCTCCACACTTTGGTTACCTAGCAACTCTCTCCACTCTTTGGTTACCTAGCAACTTTCTCCATTCTTTGGTTACCTAGCAACTCTCTCATTCTTTGGTTACCTAGCAACAACCTATTGAGTAACCTGTGCAGCAGCAGTTTAAGGTTTCGCTAATGTTCCTCACAACTGCTTAAAAAATAAAAACCAACAGCGAGGAATGAAAACTGTGGATAAATGGGAAATGTTTTACTTTTTAAAATGTAAATAGTTGAGGCTTTATGTGTAATTTTAGCCATGTGTGGATTGAAAATCTATCCTGGTTAAAATCAGTTGAAGTTATTTATGATAATATAGTTATCATAAATTACATATGATGACAATAACTTCCACAATAAGAGAGATTTTCCTATAAAATCTTCCATCATGTCTCTCTAAAGCAGCTGTGAGCTTTAAGAAATCCAGAGATTTATAACTCCTGGTAATAAGCAGGATGTTGAACAGAGCAAACCTTCAGAAGTTCGCAGCTTTTAAACATTTCTCTAAGCGATGGAACAACCTTGAAGTGTTCGACTTTTTTTCTGAAAAACATCTCAACAAAGAAATCCATCAGCATGCTTCACCTCTCTGGCCTTCTTCTCCATTGGATGGGTTTGATGGATGTTTGTGTGGAGGCGACAGCAGCGCCGAAATGAATGATTTCTCCTTGATTCTTTGACTTAACCAGATCACAAGTAAAAAAATGAGCTCTTTGTGACGGCAGGGCTGACTTTCTCCTGATACCCAATCCTTTGTTTTCCCTGAAAAACCTTGTGAAGTCCTTGATGTCTTCGGAGTGTTTGAGGCAGATATTCGGAAAGTGAAAAGACTCATTGACCAGAACACCCTTGAGAGCTTTGTGGGCTTTTTATAAAGCGCGTCTTTCTCACTGAGAAATATGAAGGAAAAAAACTTGCATGTTTCATTCATGAAGGCTTTTCAGGAGCTCATCTCTGTCTGCCATGGTTTATGTTTTGCTGCCCCCTGCAGGCGGTTCAGGGAACTTCATCTACATGCAGCTGACGGACACAATCACACCCAGTAAGCCCGGAGAGGAGCAGAGCGGGGAGGAGAAGGTGGCCCGGCTGGCCAGCTTATCCATCACCACGCCGGACGCCAGCCTCTGCATGTCCTTCTGGTACCAGATGGCCGGCGAGCGCGGAGGGGCGCTGCGCATCAGCTATCGCCACGACGACGATGACGAGGGCCAGGTCCTGTGGACGAAGAGCGGCCATCAGGGCAGCAGATGGAGGGAAGGCCGTGTCTTACTTCCTCAAACAAGACTCTCGTATCAGGTAAGGAGCGTCTGGATCAGCTGAGAAAAATGGATTCAAAATGGCGGGTTTGTGTTGACAGTAACAGAAAGAGGCTCAGCCAGAGACGTTTCTGTCAGTTACAACATAATTAACTTATGGATGGACTGACATTTGGATCAGAAACGAGCATGAGAAGCAAAATTTATTAACCGAGTCTTTTTTACAGACATTCAGGGTTTCCTCTACACTGCAAAAAACAAACTTATCTAGTGTTTTTGGTTTATCTTGGTACAATTGAAAAAAGACTAAACTAACTCAAAAGAAACTTTTCAGCACAAAATAAGAGTTTGTGTTAAGTCATTAATTCCTAAATATTGATGAAAATGTACTAGTTGTGAGATAAATTATCAACCATTGGAAGAAATCATTTTAACTTGAAATATGTGAAAAATATCTCATTCCATTGACATTTCACTGACTTTTTCAACCAATATTAAGGGATTATTGACATGAAACAAGCTCCTATATCTTGCTGAGAAGATTCTTATGAGTTAGTTTTGTCTTAATTCACACATATTAAGATATTTGCACTAGAAACTAGACCAAAAATACTTGGTTAGATTTTGTCTTTTTGCAGTGTACATGTAATTGATCGTGAAAATAAAAGCCGTCACACCTTCAGAGTGAAGTTTTTTTTAATGTTAAAACAAAGTAAAGCATATGATGCTGAATTTATTCTAACAAAAGAGAAAATCAAGTTTTTGGTTATCATCAGTCCAGCAGCTTCTGTCCTTATACTTTAAATAAAATGCAATAAATAACCCTAAAAAAAACTATAATGGTTCAAAATGAACAGTTGACAGCAGCTACTAGTTGTTAAATTAACCACAGCTAAAATGTGCAGCTATAATTATGATAACAGTTAAAAACACATATAAATCATGGCAAAATTACACATGAAACTTTGCATATGATTAAATTTGTCTAAAATATGTTAAAATATAAGACTTGTAAAAAACCAGACACAGAGCTGATCCTAATAATAATAATAATAATAATACTATCACAGTTACAGGACAGCAGCAGAAAAAGGGGGAGGAGCTGACAGTTGCCGGTTGCTATGGTAACCACCAACTGCCAGAAGCCACTAACAGCAGTAAATGTCAGGAGAAAATAACTTTTTACCTGAACAAAATGAATGTAAAGAGTAAAGACAGCAATTTTGACTAACTTTACATCTATAATATTAAAATAAAACCCTGTTCCATATATATGTGCACATGTATAGATAATCAACCAATTAAAAAAATATGTTGTGGAGCTTTTTGGGTGTTAGTTCTACTTGGATTTGATGAATAGCAGTTGAAAGAGCTGAAAGATGTTAAATGTAAATTTAAAACGTCTACATCCCAAATGCAGTAAACAGCCAAAGAGCCTCTTTAAGAAGGCCATTAAACACCATTTAAAAAGCCTGTTTATTTGATGATTGAGCTTCCTGTTTGCTGCTGTTTCCAGGTGTTGGTGGAGGGAATCGCAGACAGACGCACCACAGGCCACATAGCGGTGGACGACATCCAAATCATGGACGGGCTCAACATTCAGGACTGCAAGGGTTTGCATCTATAAGAAGTTAGCAATATTAAAGTGAAATAAACCTTCAGGAGGTGAATTAACTTATTCTTCATTCTTGTTTTTGTCTCCAGATCCAGAGGCTCCAACATCTCCACCCACTAAAATCTTAATGCTACGTAAGTGATGTGTACTTTACTTCTTGTAATGTTTATTTTGACACATTTGTTAGTAAAATTTATAAATTTTAACCAAGAATGTCTTTGTAGAGACTCAGCAAATGTGCATATATATAATATTTTTACTTCTTATGACCTTGTGTACGTTGCTTACTCAATATACGGGACTGGGGAAAGGTTTTGAGTCATTTCTTTCCATATTTCTTCTGATTAACTGGGTTTTCTTTCTTTGATCAACAGTTCTCCATGTTTTCTGTCAAAGTTTTAAGATTTTCCTTTGGTGATTCTATCTAATCAATGATTCTTCCATCCAACTAGTCATCCATTTTCCCTCCGTCCATCCATCGATTCATCCATTCATCTAACTATCCATCCAGAACAACCAACCAATCACCCAAGTCTTCCATCCATCCATCCATCCATCCATCCATCCATCCATCCATCCATCCATCCATCCATCAATCAAACCGTTAGTTGATGCCACCAATTTATCCAGATTTCCATCCAACAAAATAATCAACGGTTCAATGACTGGCCCAAATGATTGGTCCATCCATCCAACTATCCGTTTGTATATCTTCTTATCCATCAACCAACCAACCAACCAATCACCCAAGTCTTCTATTCATTCATCCATCCATCATCCATCAACCAACCAACCAGTCGTTTCTCATCCATCCATCCATACATTCATGCAGTCATACATCCAATCATCCATCCATCTCAGCGTAGACTGGCACAACTTTCCAGGACGGGAACTTGATCTTAAAGATAAATGTAATCCATTTTAACTCAGGTCAGATTGTTGCTTTATACATTAGATGTGGATCTTTTCTTCTCCAGCATCACCTGAAACCTTCTGAAGGAAATGTTTCTGCTCTTTAGATGATAAAACTCAGTTTATTGTAAAAATGAAGAAAAATAAGTCAAAATTTCTCTGTAATTAACTTGTTTTATTGAAAAAAAACCAAAGAGACACAACAGACATTTAATTTTACTGATATTGATATAAAGATTTATAAGAAAACAGCATCAGTTCTAAGTTTACTGTAGTTTCACTTTCTTCTTTGAATCACAATGAATAAAACAACGTGAAGTAAATTCAGTTCATTCCAATCTCAACTGATTTAAACAACAACATCCTAATAGCTCAATAGAAATATTAAAGCAAAACTACTAGATCCCAGAGAAGTTTATATTTTCTCGTGGAGAAATACTTATGTCATATTAGAATGAAAGAAACCATCAGCAGTGGTTTCCTTTCTGGCTCCTCAACAGGGAGAAATGCATTTAACCAGAAACATCAGAAACAAAACAGTAGTACAGACACCAGAATAATGAACCCTGCTCAACCATCAAGAGAGAAAATCTAGTTGGGTTTACAGAACTCTGCAGAGCATCCAGTGTTATAAACATAAACCCCGGCCAGCACCAGTTCAGTGAATCTGGTCTGGACTCTGTGGATCAGAGTCATGGATTCAGAGACGCTGTAGAAGGACAGAATACCTGCTCTGTGGTCCAGGTACACTCCGACTCTGGAGGAAACTGGACCTGAGATGGGGGTCCAAATGTTGTTGTGACCAAATTTAGACTCATGACAATTTAAAGCCCAAGATCTGTCATTATCTCCAATTAAACATTCCTTTCCTACTCCTACTCTGCAGATATTCTTGTATGCAACTCCTATGAAAGTTGGTCCTCCGCTCC
>NW_006799984.1:2981898-2983276 GCF_000485575.1 Poecilia formosa | reverse complement strand
AGTGGTCAAAATGATTCCATCTATCCTACAATTCATCCACCCAACCAACCAGATTGTTGCTGTAAACATTAGATTATGATCTTCTCCACCATCGCTTTACACCTTCTGAAGGAAATGTTTCTGCACTTTAGATGACAAAACTCACAATTTATTGTAAAAATGAAGAAAAACAAATAATTTTTCTTTAGTAATTAAGTGTTTTTATTGAAGAAAACCAAACATTTATACAAAGAGGTACAGGAAAACCAGTATTGGTTCTAAGTCGATGGTAGTTTTACTTTCTTCTTTGAATCATAAATAATACAGAAGTAAGTTCACTTAACTTTCAACTGATTTAAACAAGAACAACAACATTGAAATGCATCAATAGAAATATTAAACCAAACCAATTGGAACCCAGAGAAGTTTATATTTTCATGTAGAGAATAAAAGACTGCTGATGTTTTCTTTTATGGCTAATGAACACAGAAATCTACATATAAACCAGAAAAATAAAGAACAAAACAGCAGAATGAACCTTAATCAGAGAGAAGAGAGAGAATCTAGTTGGGATTACAGAACTCTGCAGAACCTCCACCATTATAAACATAAAGTCCAGCCAGCAGCGGCTGAGTGAATCTGGTCTGGACTCTGTGGATCAGAGTCATGGATTCAGAGACGCTGTAGAAGGACAGAATACCTGCTCTGTGGTCCAGGTACACTCCGACTCTGGAGGAAACTGGACCTGAGATGAAGGTCCAGATGTTGTTGTGACCAAAACTAGAACCATTACAATTTAAAGCCCAAGATTTGTTATTATTTCCAAAGAAACATTCATTCTCTCTTCCTTCTCTGCAGATATTTTTGTATGCAACTGCTACGTTAACTAAGCCGCTCCACTCGACCTCCCAGTAACAACGTCCAGTCAGACTCTCTCTGCTCAGAACCTGATAATATCCAGTGAATCTGTCTGGGTGACTGGGATAAGACTGAGATTGACCCATCAGTCTCACCTTCCTGTTCCCCTCTGATAGTTTCAGTCGTGTTTGTGCTGTGTTTGGATCCAGAGTGATTTCACATGAATATCTTAAGAATCCATCTCTGCTCTTTGGTTCTGGTTCTGCCAGTAGAACATCCACCTCAGTGACCATCAGTGAGATGTTTGTCCATGAGTCTCTCAGGACGTCCTGTAGTTTGTCTCTGAGCTCTGACACAGCTGCTGTCACGTCCTCAAAGTGTCTCAGAGGACGGATGTTGACGCTGGATGAGTGTGTCGACTCACTGGGTGCTGGCAGTGAGGGGTAGTTGAGGAGAAACTGGTTGTGATCCTCTGTGTGTGAGAGCTGCTCCAGCTCAGCGTCTTTCCTCTTCAGCTCAGTGATCTCCTGCTCCAGCTTCT
>NW_006799984.1:2977660-2979098 GCF_000485575.1 Poecilia formosa | reverse complement strand
TGATACAGTTCATACAGTAGCTGTGTCCACAGGGAATCGTCACTGGATCCTTCAGTAGATCCAAACAGATCAAACAGAAGAAAGTTTCTCGATCCAGATGAACTGCCTGCTGCTCCATTTCTGCTCTCAGTCTCAGTGACTGTGTAAGTTTCATTTCCTGAAAACAGAAACTGGTTTGAACTTTGGGTGCAGCCAATCAGCTTCCACCTTCAGCTGGTGGTTCCTCCCAGCTTCAAGATGTGTTTGAACAGGAAGATGGGAGGAGTGTCATCCTGGGGGAGGATTAACCAAATGAGTGATACAAATAGAGCTTGGTTGCTCTCTAATGAACAAAAATCAACAATGTTTGCGCAGACATTTTACCAAATACATCGTACAAATAATATTAGTGAGGAGTGTAGAGTAGCAACTTTATTAAAAATTGAGGAAATAATACAACACTAAGAGAGATAATGTCATTATTGTGAATTTTTAAATTGTCACAACATTCTTTATGAAAGATTAAGATGTCAACTCCAGGAATTGATTAAATCTGACATAAGTGAACTTACTGTGGCTGTGTGGGTAGAGTGGTCATCTTGTGATCAGAAGGTTGTAGGTTCGATTCCAGCATCCTCCTGCCACATGCCAAGGTGCCCCTGGGCAAGGCACCCATCCCCAAATTGCCTACTGATCTGCGTATCAGTGTATAAATGGGTGAATGTGACTAGTTTAAAGTGCTTTGAGTGGTCAAAATGATTCCATCTATCCTACAATTCATCCATCCATCCACCCAACCAACCAGATTGTTGCTGTAAACATTAGATTATGATCTTCTCCACCATCGCTTTACACCTTCTGAAGGAAATGTTTCTGCACTTTAGATGACAAAACTCACAATTTATTGTAAAAATGAAGAAAAACAAATAATTTTTCTTTAGTAATTAAGTGTTTTTATTGAAGAAAACCAAACATTTATACAAAGAGGTACAGGAAAACCAGTATTGGTTCTAAGTCGATGGTAGTTTTACTTTCTTCTTTGAATCATAAATAATACAGAAGTAAGTTCACTTAACTTTCAACTGATTTAAACAAGAACAACAACATTGAAATGCATCAATAGAAATATTAAACCAAACCAATTGGAACCCAGAGAAGTTTATATTTTCATGTAGAGAATAAAAGACTGCTGATGTTTTCTTTTATGGCTAATGAACACAGAAATCTACATATAAACCAGAAAAATAAAGAACAAAACAGCAGAATGAACCTTAATCAGAGAGAAGAGAGAGAATCTAGTTGGGATTACAGAACTCTGCAGAACCTCCACCATTATAAACATAAAGTCCAGCCAGCAGCGGCTGAGTGAATCTGGTCTGGACTCTGTGGATCAGAGTCATGGATTCAGAGACGCTGTAGAAGGACAGAATACCTGCTCTGTGGTCCAGGTACACTCCGA
>NW_006799984.1:2941922-2976860 GCF_000485575.1 Poecilia formosa | reverse complement strand
TCGACTCACTTCAGTTTCCTGCTGGGATCTGATCTGCTGCTTCACATCAGAGCTTCTTTTCTGGAGGAGACAGATCAGCTCAGTGATGATCTTCTCACTGTCCTCCACTGCTTTATCAGCAGAGCGATTGATGGCCTCCACCTCCTGTTGAAGCAGCTTCACATCTTCCTCTCTGTCTTGAATCATTTGTTGAATTTTCTGTTGTTTCTCCTCCAACCCTCTTTGCCTCTCGGCTATTTCTGCTGCTACTGTCACTGTGTCATGGTCTTTATGTTCATCCACAGAGCAGAGATAACAGATAAACTTCTGATCAGTGCGGCAGAACATCTTCATCACCTCATCATGCTTAGAGCAGATGTTCTCCTGGAGGTTCTTGGACGGCTCCACCAGCTTGTGTTTCTTAAATGCAGCTGAATCATAATGAGGCTGAAGGTGTTTCTCACAGAAAGAGGCCAGACAGAATAAACAGGACTTGATGGCTTTCAGTTTTCTTCCAGTGCAGAAATCACAGGCCACATCTTCAGGTCCAGCATAGCGGTGATCAGCAGCAGCAGCTTGGAGTCCAGTCTTCTTCATCTGCTCCACTAAAGCTGCTAGCATGGTGTTCTTCTTTAGCACAGGCCTCGGTGTGAATGTCTCCTTGCACTGTGGGCAGCTGTGGATTCGTTTCTCATCCTCTTCATCCCAGTGGGTTTTGATACAGTTCATACAGTAGCTGTGTCCACAGGGAATCGTCACTGGATCCTTCAGTAGATCCAGACAGATCGAACAGCATAAAGTTTCTTGATCCAGCTGATTGTGCTCCATTCTGGCTCTCAGTCACAGTAGCTGTGTAAGTTTACTGAAAACAGCAACAGGTTTGAGCTCTAATCTGTGACTCACATCCAGTGCAGAGAGGCTGCAGCCAGTCAGGTTTCACCTTCAGCTGGTTCCTCCCAGCTTCAAGGCGTGTTTGAACAGGAAAGTCAGCCTGAGGGAGAGGCTGGAAGAAGATTAAGCAAACGAATGATATTAAGGAGTCAGTTGTCCTATAATGAAGAAAAAGCAACAATGTTATTGCAGACATTTTCCAATGTCCATAGTACAAATAATATTAGTAAACAGTGTAGTTTACTAATACACTACACTGTATTAGTAAACTACACTAACCAGTTCTCTACAGTTCTCTCTGTAGAGAACTGGTTCTCTACAGAGAACCGGTTCTCTGTAGAGAACTGGTTCTTCTACAGAACCGGTTCTCAAAATGTTGGCCAATGTTTCTTTTATAATGTTTTAAAAGCAACTCTAGACAGATGGGTTTTTAGTTTTGATTTAAAGGACTCACAGTTTCAGCTGTTTTGCAATTTTCTGGATGTTTGTTCCAGATTTGCGGGGCATAGAAGCTGAATGCTGCTTCTCCATGTACCTGGTTTTACCCATCTCTGAAATACCAAGTTAGTTGAAAATATGTCCTGATCTCAACCATCTAATTTGAGCGTCTTCTTGTCCCTTGCAGCCATGGACTCCCTCTCTCAGGAAACGGGTGAACTCGGCAGGCCGGGCAACATGCTGAAGACGATAGACCCCATCCTCATCACCATCATTGCCATGTCGGCTCTGGGCGTCTTCCTGGGCGCCATCTGCGGCGTCGTGCTGTACTGCGCTTGCTCGCAGGGCAGCATGACTGATAGGAACTTATCCGCCCTGGAGAACTATAACTTTGAGCTGGTGGACGGCGTCAAGCTAAAGAAGGACAAGATAAACGGACAGACGAACAACTACTCAGAGGCGTGAGCCCGAAGGCGCAGAGGGCGGAGCTTTGGCAACTCCGCTAGCGGACACGTTACAAGCAGCCAATCACAGGGCTGACGCCACTAATGGGACGGCAGGGTGGGCTAACAGTGAGCCGATTTCATTTTTATTTCTCAGGAGCGTTGGTGGAAGGGACTCACCTGTAGGGGGCACTGTGTATAAAGAACCTGTACAGCAAAAAAGAAGAAAACTAAGGATTCTCTTTGTTTTTTGGCGTGCTTTGTTGATTTCACGTAATCACATGCTGGTGTTGAGACCAATTCAGACGAAAGTATCGTTAGTGAACTTTTGCAGAAAGATTTAATGTTTCTGTTTGTTGTTTTTTCTCGTCTTTTCGTTCGAGTGTTTTGAAGAATGAGCAAAGCTAGCTTAACGCGTGTGGAAGTGTGTGTGGACATCTCACTCATATACATCTGCATCTGAGGTGTGTCTGACTATACAAACCGTGTGTGTGTGTGTGTGTGTGTGTGTGTGTGTGTGTGTGTGTGTGTGTGTGAGTGTGTGTGTGCGTGCGTGTGTGTGTGTGCGTGTGATCTTGACGCAGGACCACTGACCTGCTCCGACAGTGCCTTTTTTTTCCTGTTTTTCTGTTGCCTTGTTTTCTGCTGGTTGCTTTCCCATCGGCTGGCATTCTTTCCAGGGTTCCTATACAAACTACGGGGAAAGGTTTCCAGGCTGTGTCCGTAAAGCAGCATCTTTTTATTGCTGTAATTTTACCATAAAACAGCTTCTGGTTACACTGGCATTCACTCAGCTGTTGAGTTCCAGGTTTATATCCGCAGAACTGAAGAAAACTATGAAAATTCCCAATATGGTAAATGTGTAGGAGCCCTGAATGCCTCATATTCATGGCACATGACACATCCAACGTATTGTACATAGGTTTTAATATATATTTGAGCGCCCTTTTCTATAGAGGAAGACACCAGTGCTGCAGTATCCTTTCTGTTTTCAAATCACACCAGTCGCCGAAGGATGTTTACCATCGCTGGTGAGTCAGAGGAGAAAACGCTCCAATGAAAGGGAATTTATGTCTTAACAGGGTAAAAACACACAACCTCAGCAGCTACAGTGACAGAAAGTCACAGGGGTTTCATTGATTACACTTGGATCTGGCTGGGCACATTGTTAAACTGCCTCCAAGTATTCATCTTGTGTGAATGTAATGTTGAGGAACCAGAATACAAACTACATGGACCTGCATGTAACAACATGGCAGCCGCAATGCAAGCTAGCTGCAGAAACTCTGGTGATAGGCTTGAAGACCTAATAGGAGGCAATGAAACAACACATTAGAGTTAACATCCTTTTCAGAAAGGTAAATGACTTTGATTTATAGTATTAATTTGCTATACAGATGGTGAATTTTAACTAGTTTCCGTTGTTTTAGACTTTCCTGCTGCCCATCTTTACCTTCACTAAGTTGATTGGGTTGTCCAGTCCATTTGTGTTTCATGGATCAAAAGAGCGCTGAAACCCAACTTTTTTTTTTTTTTATCAAAAAATGCTCTTTCCAATTTTTGCAGGTTCCCATTAAGTAAATTTATTTTAGTAATTCAATGGTCAATAGAGGCTACTAGGTGCTACTAGAGGCACCAAAAATCCCTTCAAGCCTGGAAAAGCTTTGGGATTCAGAATCACCTGGAGGACGAATTTCTGGGTTTTTGTTACTTCAGTGACATAATTTCAGATGATGCTGGGAAAGTTTGGGGGAAGTCTGTTCCTTTACTCCATTTTTATCTCAGCTGAGCAAATCATTTGATTTTGTTTAAGCCTCAATTGTTTTACTTTAGTGCATTCATATCTTTCTTCACCAACAGAGGGAATGTTGCTTTACAGCTGAAAGAAAACTCGGGGAGGAAAACGGTTCCATCATTCAGCAGCTTGTTTGTGTTCATGAACAGATATAAGTGATAAATAAACATCATCATCAGAAACTTAGGGGAGAAACAGATGCGTAACGCATTTTCTCCTCTTCTATAGGAATGTCTGATGTTTCAGCCGGACTCCACTAAAGAAAAAGGATGCTGCAGCACTCGTCCTGAAAACAAATGTTGCACTGATATATTTAAAAAAGAAAAAATCTATGTGTTTATGATGTTGATTTATGAAAAGAGAGGAGGGAAAACGGAGAGGACAGTGTTATTGTTGCTTCTTTTTAACATGGTTTTAGACAGCCATGGTATAATTCTGAATTGTACAATTTACAGAGATGTTTTTCATTCTCGAAAAAGCTTATATACGAGTAACGATTTTATTTACTTGGTATAATATCACCTTGTGTTTTTTGTACCGTCACTGATGTACGTGCCATTGTTTTCTTCTGTTTTTCTTTGGATGACAAGAGAAAGCGTTTTATTTTCTGTACTGTTTCCGTAGTTTTCTTGTCTAAGAAAAAAACAAAAAACAAAGGAAAACAAGGAAGTAAAAAGAATCAGAAAGCTGTGAGGCCTTATGTGACTTAAAGTATTGTTTGTACTTTGACTTTCTGCTCCGCACCCGACTCATCCATCTCTGTTGTTTCAGACTCTCATCACTGACTATTACATTCCAAAGAATTGGGTCAAATAAATGTTTTAAATAAAACGTGCTCTGGTCCGTTTTATTTTTTAGATTTTACCCAAAATTTTAATTTCTGGAACCACCCATCCTTTCACTAACTACCAAACACTTTACAGTAAAAATGTCTTAGCATACACTAGCATAATTTAGCTGATGTTGTTTTGCAACACTTTTTGCTTAAATGATGTCATCAGGCATAAAAGTTTGTGATTTCTTAATTGTTTTAACCAATTATTCTTGCTTAAATTTCCATCTCCAATTCTAAGCGGTCGACACAGTTTGCACAATACATTGTACTTCTATGATGTTAGCATGATAATGCTAATTTTGGTTGATGTTACTGTTAGCATGCTAACAATAACGGCTAACAGTTAGCATTATTATTTCATTGAGTGTTACACTGAGTGTTATTTCTTCTTATCCTGTTAGCATGTTAATATGTTTTTCAGACTAGCTAGGAAAATTCCAGAACAAAGTAATTTCATAGATGAATATTCATGACGTTGGGCTACATAATTTAAGAAACATATGTGTAATTACGTTTAATAATTAATGTTAATATTTAATTAATAAAATTTAAGCCTTCAGGACGAAGGCTTAAATTTAGGCTTACATTTATAATCAAAAGAAAATATCCTTTATCAGTTCTCTGGTTTACAACATTAATTGTCTGGTTTAGCCGACATTGAAACTAAAACTATTAAAATCTAACCTCAAGTACATAAAATGTATTGCCACACAGACACCATATTGTCGCTTAATATAGGATTAAAATAAAAATACACACTAAAAACCATTAAAGGATGCACTTTCTTTTCATCATGGCTGTAGTTACAAGTGCACTCTACACTAGTGTTAATTAAAACTGCAGTTTTATGAAAACAGATGGTGTTTACCAGCATGATTTTAGTCAGAAACATCACAATTATGCTCTCTATCACCTCACATTTGGTCCTACATTGCATTTTCAATGTATCCTGCCAGGTTTCGTTAATTATTACTAATTGCATAATTATGAAGTGCATCTGTTGAAAGGCTGTGCTGTAAATTGAAAATTAACACTCTCTCACCACATTTATTTCTTGCTCCTTCATAGCAATAGAAAATATTGTCTTTAATACAAACTAATCCTGTTTTTATTGCTCAGAATTTACCAAATCAAGATTTTCAAGTCAATATTTAAATAAATGTGAAAAACAAATGTCTTTTTTATTTACACAAACCCTCAAAACCTTTTCTAGGTTTTGAATGTACATTAATTTACACATTTCTTTCCAACAAAAATTCAGACTATTTTATTTGTTTGACTAAAGTAATGTGGCTTTTATAAGCTTTCCTTCTCAAAACAAGAAATTAAACATACAAAAGCTAAATTAAAATGTATCTCCAAATACAACCAATCAGATTTAATTCAATCAGACAATCCAGTTATTTTTACTTACAATATTCTCCTCCTTTATTTTTTCCTTCAAATAAATTATTTTTCCTGAAAATATTTTTTATAAGTGTAACAGCATTGACAACATTATAAATTTGAATTTTGTCAGAATTTGTTTATTGTTCGAACTCATTTTGTTTAGTAAAACAAGTTATATTCTTATATTTAGTGGATATTTAGTTGGTGGTTACCACGGCAACCACTAAGCTCCTCCCACCCCCCCCGTTGTCTTTCTAGAATCGTATCGGAGTTTTCTTTCCAAGTGTTACATTTTAACATATATTTTAGATAAATTTAATCATGTACAGGGCCTCGTGTGTAATTTTCGCCATCTTTTATATATGTTTTTAACTATTATCACAATTAATTTGCTGTTTAATTTTACAAGAGTTAACGGTTTTCAAGTGCATCGCCTGCTGTTTGCCTTTTTGGCCACAAGGTGGCAGTGTTGCAATATTAAATGCTATGGTAATGTCCTCATATCAAAGCTACCTTTTTTTCTTCCATCCATCCATTTTCTTACACCCTTAATGGCGTCGGGAGGAGCTGGTACCTTTTTATCTTATTATTTTTAAAATAACTGACAGTAATGTACAAAAGTTTTGGACCACACTAAATTCTTGAAGGCTGCCTTGATCATTTCTTTTGGACTACTATTTATTTATTTATTTATTTATTTATTTATTTTTTACATCAAAAGTTTACAAAAATGCCAAAAGGAAAGCAAAAAGATGACTGACTCAAAGTGTATAAGAATATACCTGAAATAGTGTGGCCTTCAACCTGAGTCTGGTGTGAACTTCAGTCATACCAGCTTCTGCTTGGTTGAGGTTTCCAACCTCAGTACGAGATCTCAGAGATATTTCATCTTAGTGTTTATGTCGCAATAATCCGCTGTGTTGCAATGCAGTATCCTTAAAAGTGGCTTGAGGGTTTCATTTTTAATTTAATCATCTGATCTCAACAGATAAATATTCTTTAAGTGTCAAAATTGCTTCTTGATCTTTGACTTCTTGATTATTAATGAGGAACTGTAGGATTGTAATTGGGATGTCTGCAAACCAACACAAGGATTGTTTTTCTTTTCTTCTTGGAAAACGTTCATGTTTTAGGGACTCTAATTTGAGTAAAAAATTCAGTGAATTATCAGATACTCTTCTCAGAAGAAGTGTGTGGTGATGTAAATAATGTGGCAGCTGGAAACAACAGCTGCTGGTAAGAAGTTATAACAATTTTCTACAGTGTTTTATATTTATAATTCAACACTTTTGATTATTAAACGGCTAATAAAATAAACTACAGATTACACTTTTATTAAAGTTTTCTGACTTTATTTCATGTAAAAAAGTATTTTGCTTTGGAAAATGCACAGTTAGGATAGTTTAAACAATGAAAGTAGGTGATTGTACCGTAATAAAGTGGATTTATGTAGTTATAGTGAGATTTATGGGACTACACAAACACATTTCAGATTGTATTTGTCGTTTGACTTAACTCTGTTAAGGACAATATAAACAATATTTGGAATATCTAACAGGCTAGATTATCATTATTAATTAGCCTCAAGACAACAGTTTTCTCCTTTTTGTGAAAATATTCCATAAACAGAACTGAACCCTGGTGTAACAGAACAGACAAGATTATGAAATGTATTACTGAAAAATATAATCAAACAGTGTAAATAATGATTCAGTTCAAAAATATGTTTTTGCTTCTTATTTCATGTTGGGGGGGGGGACAGCAAAACAGCAACCAACTCTGATAACAGGAAGGAAGTCGTGTTTTTTCAACTTATAAAAGGAAATTAAATGTAACTTGTTAAATATTATTATCCACAAAATTTTTAATTTACTTAAAAAAATAATAAAAAAGAAAATATTTGAATAAAGTTGGCCAAAAATAATGACTGTACATTAAATGTATCTGCAATTCTAGAATCACTCAGGCACCTAAGGATTGCTACTTTTCAACTTCCTCTTATTGATTTTGTATTTTATTCATCAATACATTATGCAAGGTAACATTTACTGTGTTAATGTGTAGTGCTGTTGTAAATTCTTCAGTATTTGCAGGAGAAATGTGAAGATTTAAAGCTGAGTTTTCTGCGCATGCTCATGAAAACAGTTTTCCCCACATCCGAGGTGAGCAAGGGTTCATTCTCTGCTGGTGTGTTTGTTCTTTTTAACGCTGCTTGCCGCTGTACTTCCGGTGTGGGCGGGGTTAGATTCAGAATAAGGGGTTTGTTGAAGTGAGGCAATAGAAAAAGCCCCACCAGTATTATACTGGAACCAACAACGTGTCCCAACCAGATTTTGGATCTTCATTTACTTCATTTATAACGAATGAAAAGAGTTTAGTTGCTCCTGTGTTTTTTACCCCAAAATCGTTTACCTGCACGGTGCTCAAACAAAGCGAACCCAGATAACAGTTTTAGCTAGTTTTTTCTCCAGGATCCGTTAAAAAAAAAGGGACACTTTCTGGACCTAATGTTGCTCTGACCCAACAACAAACACCCCGTCAAGCAACGACTTAAGGTGAGTAATGTTTTTTAATTAAAATTTATCCAGCTCTGCCAGCGACTTAAAACAAACAAACAAACAATCTGAGCGACAAGAAAGAAAGAAAAGGCGGAGAAAGTAAAGAATATTTGTCTTCAGGCGCAAAACTTCTGGGTGTGGATCAACGACAAGCTAGTTAGCGGTCGAACAGTGGCTGGTTGTTTTCAACACACATCAAACAAAGCGGGGTTTAAACAGATTTTTATGTTTAAAGCTGAGTAAAAGCTGGGAATTAACCCGAATATGGGCTTTGTAGGGAAAGTAGGCCAGAAGTAGCCGCTTTGTGCGGCCAAACAGGGCAGTCCTCTGGTAGCCAAGACGAAATGAAGACAAAAGACAAAGTTATCGATTACTTCTTGGGTTTATTCTGTTGGTTAATTAATATCTAAAACATTCTGATTAGATCTGAATGACATATTATGTTGTTTTTCTCATTTTTGGTATAATTTTACAACGATTTTAATCCTTATTTTTATACAACCTTAACTACTCAGTTGTATTTAAAATGTTGCAAATCTCAGCTTAAAAGTTCTGCATACTAAAAAAGAGTAGACCTTTTATAAATTTAAGAGGTTTGAGAAGTGATATTCCCTTTTATAAGAGATATGACTTTTTGCCCAGGGCGCCACATTCATCGGGGGGTTTGCCCAGGTCTAAACAGAACCGTCTTCAGAAATGTTTTCATGTACATGAAAAACACAGAAAATGAACCAAAATGCTGTTTTTTACTCCTCCAAACCTTTTGGTGGCGCTAAACATGAAGTATTCAACATGTGCCAATTTGTGCTGTAATGCAGCAACAAAAGAAAAATGACAATGACAAACCACAAGTATTTTTTTTTTCTTTTTTGCAGAACTTAAGTTTATATCTATGGGCCTGTAACCCTCAGTTTTTGTTGTCATTATGTATGGTGTCTTTGGGTCATAGGTCATTGTCGAGGCTAATTCGTTTGCGTTTTCTTGTCAACATTTATAATAGAGAGCAAAATTTTCAGTATGGAACCAAATTTTTGTTATTGGGGGGGAAAATGGTTTAAATCATTCTTGTTCCCATTTGAACTAAAGGTTTTCTGTTTTAGTTTGGTTTTATTTGGTTGTGACATTTTGTCTGACTTGATTGGTTTTAATTAATTGTTATAGTTTGTTTGCTAGTTTCTATTAGTTATTATTGGTTAAATGTTTAGTTTTTATTGTAGTAGCAGTTTTAGTTTTTTCATACCTTGGTTAATTTTTAGGTGCAGAATTCAAAAAGGTATTATATTGTGAATATGTATATGTCGACTGGTTACTGAAAACTCAACAGAAAACGTCGACTGGTTAATGAAAACTGACTGGTGAGATCTTGCTCGTGTAAGCTAAAGGTAGTTATTCATGTAAAAGCAGATGTTGCAGTCTTGTAATTTCCTAATTTTATCTTAGATTATATTTGTAGTTTCACTTCATTAAAACTGTGATAAATACTTTTTCATATAGTTGTTGAAACTGTCACTATTTTTTGACAGTATGGTATGAGACAGAAAATGCGTGAAAAAATTAAGCTCTTTTGTGTTTTCTAATTGCTTCTGGCTAGTCTGGAGGAGCAGATTGGGGGAGGAGCTGTGTCCTTGAAAGCGGGGCTATGTCCACCCAGGCGTTTTGCACATCTGAATGGTTGCCATGGAGATTAAATTATTTTTCCAACATGCATGAAAGAATCAAGGCAACACTCCATGTGTGTTTTTGAAGAGGGGATAACATTAAAAAGTCGATTTTATGTGATATTGCCCCTTTAAAACGAACCCGTGGACTGTATAAACTTTAAGGCCAGAACATCTTACTCATCTGGTTAACCAGATCTTTAGTGGCTCTTGTTGAGCCTTGCCCAGAGCTGCGATAAAACGTGGAGCTCAGGTATGATAACAGGACAGGTCCAGTCTCGTCTCACGTCTTCCTGGAAAGGATTCATAGCCGGAGGCTGTTGTTTTCTCTCTGAAGGCTTAATGAGAAATCTGATCCCGCAGAGCATAAATCTGCTAATCTGTGAAAGCGCATATCTTGGCTCTGCAGCGACGACTTGCTCTTCCTTGTTTCGTATCAGAGCTGCTAATTGCAGACATAAGGAAGGGCTGCAGACTACTGAGTCACTTCCCTTAGCGACGTTATTGTGAGGTGTAAACAGGGAGCGCCATCCGGAGCAGGTTACAGGGTCGTTCTACGTTACTCAACGCTGAACCTTCACCCCAGATCCGTCACCCATGAGTCAGTACTGACTCGAATTAAACTACAGCAACCATCTGACTGTTTGTGTCGCCTTCTCTGAGGAAGATTACAAGTAAAACGTCTTCCTGAACCAACAAGTCCTGTTCTTTTCTCATTATTTATTCAGTAAATTTGTCCTTTCTTGTGATTTCAGTTTGTTTAAAAAGTCGAGGGAGAGATTTTTCTCGGTTCTGGTTGCAGTTTCTGTGACGTAGCACTGGAATGCATTCCCTCATCCCTCTAATTACAGCTGGGAGTTTAGGATTTTCTTCCTATGATGGCAGAGACGTTCAGTGAGAAATTCTCCGTTTCTTCTTCTCAAGTTGACTTCTTCTTCTGAGGTGTCCTAGCTACAATACGGACGCCTATATTACCGCGGCCCTGTAATCTAATGTCTTTGCAGTTCTTTTCCTTGGGATTTGGTATTTCTAGTGACTAAAAATCTAAAATATTGGAAGAAAATCTAACTTCGTAAGATGTACAAAGTGAAAAAGCACCACTTATGATTTAAGGAACTTTTTGTTACATGTTTAAAGCTACATTATGTAACATTTTTTGATTAAAGTTTTTTTAATTTTTTTTTTTACATATTTGCTAAAACTATCTGTCGAGACAGAATAAAATAAGACAGATAAAACGAAAAAAAGTTTTAGTTCTAAGCTTGTGGCTTGTTTATTGTTGCCATAGCAACTGCCTACCAAGATGGCTGTCAATTACAAAGTTTACGGAAGTGTGACGTCACATGAGAACTACGTATTGGAACTTATCGTGACAACAATAAATCAAAATCACTGTAGATGATTCGATAAACGCCGGACCTTTACAGCTGTGAGGCTGAGCACCGAGTCTCTCTTTGTTACTTCGGTTTTCTTAAAAATAACCATTTTAGTTTGAACGTCTTCTCTAAATGATCTCCGCAGCTTCTGCCTGACGAAGGTGGAAGGTGGCGTTTATATCTGTAACAGCTCTTCTGGATTCAGTGAGATGCGAAGGGAAATTCCTGGTCCTTCAGCTTCCTTGGGGTAAACAACAGGCTGGAGTTTGATCCAGTGAAGGAAATGGACAAAGGGTCAAGCTGGGGCGTTTATGTAACCAAAGGACCAGAAACAAACTCTCGGTCAGAGGCAGGTCTGGCCCGATTGGACGACCATGGGAGGCAAACCAAACGGATGAAAAGAGAGGAAGGGCGTCCATGTTTTATTAAAACAAAGACGTGATCCGGGATGCAATATGAACTTAAATGATCAGTAATCCACAAAAAATAAGAGTTGTTTAACATCTTTACAGTTTCCAAGGAGTTTGACCAATACTTCTCCTGTTTTTGCTCAGGTTCAATTATCTGCGAGAAAGAAATAGACAAACTAATTTCAAAGGAAGTGCAAAATTAAAAAACCAACCTCAGCCTGCAGAGTGTTGTTCACTGCGGTCTGGTAGCTCTGAGGTATGGAGTTCACCAGTCAGGCAGGTCAAGCTGAAGGTTTTCAGTGTTTATCGCTAACAGTGATTAAACAATGACCAATTCCACTGGCAGATTATGTTACTTAACATCTCTACTGTGTTATAAGTGAAATAATCTACAAGTGGAACAAGTAGGTTTTCACCAAAATTAAGGAATCATTTACGTAATATAAGCTCCTATATGTTGCTGAAAAGTTTAGAGGTTAGTTTCGACTTAAGTTACTGCAAGAGCTGCACCAATTGCAGTTTTCTGGCCAATCACCGTTTACCGTTCTTTTAAAAAGCCTACCTTACAGATTCCGATTTTGATGGATTCTAGTTTTTTGTCTGAAATGTTGCTTAATATATCAAGGAAGTTGCTGAACTGGCAACATTGGTGTGACTGTTGTTAACTGTAAATGTTCAGACATGACCTGGTCTGTCAGTCAAACCTCTCTCACAGGAGAAAAGAAAAGCACAGGGGTTGATTTTTAGAACTTTGCCGAGGTTGATGATGTAAAAATCGGCCGATCACAGATCTCCCAAAATTAAGGAAATCGGCACCAATAAACCGGCGCAGATATTCACACTAGAAACTAGACCAATATTGGTTAGATTTGGTGATTTTGCAGTGCACAATTAAAAAATTTAGCAAATCCACAATTTTTTATTTCTACAGACATTTATGTAATTAGGAACAAGACAAAGTATTTTTATTTAAACAACAATGTATAAAAAAATATCTAAAATATTTCTAAAACAGCAACTGTGTAAGACGCTGTTTGTAGTTTAGATCGACATGATTTACAGATTCCTTTTCTACAAAAAATGGGCTACTGTGCTTTATTAATATATAATCTATTTAATATATATTCAAAGACATAAAAACAACAAAAGTCTTAAGAAATGAATGTGGCTCTTTACTGCTCTCAGTTGGACATTTTTGGCACTATTGGTGCAAAGAGTGTGGTGTACTTTTAAAGTCATGCATGTGTAGTTGTTGGAAGGAGAAGTTGCATTAAAGGGCCAGCGTACCTTACCGTGTCGGCGCGTTAAAGTGACCTGCAGTGGTGTGGAAGTGGTTTTAGGTGCAGTTCTGTTTTCATGAGAACAGATGCCATCAGTAACACCATGCGGTTAACCTTTGATCCTCAGAGCGTAGCAACCACAGCAAGCTGTTGCCTCTATTTACGTTTTCTCTTGCAGGGTGCATGCATGTGCAAAGGTTAACGCTTCACATGTGAATACGCTGTTTCTGCATCTCTTGGTGTCAGAGTGGACTCTTCTACACATCTCAGGTTGTTGTTTGGTTCGAACACTTTTAGCAGGAAGTAGTTTCTGCAGGTGCCCTTGAGGTCTGGTCACATTTACCATAAACTCAACCATATGGGGAAGACGTTGTTAGAGCTTGAACTTTGACCCTTCAGTCTCCACCTGCATGACTTCAACTTTTGGTGCAACAAGTCAAAGAAAGGTCAGGAAATCTACTGAGCTAATCCAGCTCTTTCACTGGCTACACATCAGACCACGAAATGAAAACACTTTGTTTCTATTCACTCCAAGCTGCATGTTAATTAAAGGAAGGGTGCTCAAAGTGGGGCTCGGGGGCCAGTTTTTGACTGCTGGACTCATTCTTTACGGCCCCCGACCAAAACTACAACTTTTAGCAACCAACAAACATATTAGGTGTTATATTTCTCTCTGGCTTCCTGTTTGTTGTCATGGTAACAAGGACCACATCTATTCATTGACTTGTACTAAAGTAAACCTTGGTGCAGACTAAATCTGCTTCTAATCGCTGTATTAAAACTTGGCTAAGTACAGCAGGTGTTTTCAGATTAAGACTGACCTGGATTCTGCTTTTGATTGCTGAGAAAAAAATTAAATATTTGAAACCTCATGAAGTTTTGGGTCAAGAAAAAAACATGCTGATTAAAAAAACCCCTCAATACCACGAGATGTTCTGAAGAAACTAATGGTTTTACACCAGCTTGAGTCAGTTTAGACCTGGCTTGTGTTTAAATAAACAAACTGCTAATTGATACAACAGAGAGGTTTATCATGTACTGAAATATTTAGTATTGTGTGCAAATTTTTTAATATATTTTTTACTTCATCTGCTTGATGTTTAAATGCATGAACATCTGTTCTTTTTAATTTTTTGGTTCTTTGCTTGTTTTTGTCTTTTTCTTTATTTTCTGTTTTTTCTTCCCTTTCTTTTTTTGTTTTTTTTTTTTTTTTTTTTTTTTTGTTTTTTTTTTTTTTTTCTTTCTTTTTTTTTTTTTTTTTTTTTTTTTTTTGTTTCTCTTTTGTTTTTTCTGTGTTTTTGTTTTTTGTTTTTTTTTTTTTTTAGTCCTGTCTATTTTTCTTGTTCCTTTCCCACTTTCTGTATTTTTTCTTTCTTTCTGTATTTTTTCCTCACAATGTTAATATTGGTGATTGACATTTGATCACATTTTCTTATTGGTTTGTCTCTAATCATCACTGATTGAAATAAGTGGATTTGCATTTCTACATATTTGAACTTGAATTTACCTTATTAAATGTTTCTATATTCCATTTCTGGTTTCTTTGCAGATTCTTAAAGTTTTTCCAAAGTCTTGGGTAATATTTGGTTTCAGTTCCATTTTTTAACGACTAGCAGTGAGATTACCAAACTTTCTGAGCCAAAAATCAAGTTTATTTTATTTCCGCAAGCCAACTTCCTCTTCATAGCTAAAAAGGTTTTGTTTTCCCACTTAAATTGGCTCCAAAGGTGAATTTCAATTTTTTTCATTGCATTTTATTTTGAATCTTTCTCCTATATTTGCACCTGGTGTGTCTCCAGCTGAGATGTGTGACTCTGTCGCCTCTGACTGTAATTGAAGGCTGTGATGACGAGCAGTGTGTCTGTCTGACGATGCAAACTTTACTCATGTTTCTCTAAATAATAGATATGATATTTGTATTGTTACTGTTAATGGAGCCACAAAAAATCCTTCCAAGGGCGCAAACAGCCCACGGGCCACACTTTGAACAGCCCTGAATTTACAGTAAATCTTTAAAATATTTTCTCATCGCAGAAAAATGAATTACATCAATTATTGAGCTTTTTCTTCATTAGTAGAGCTAAATACTCAACCAGCCAGAGTCTAGAATCTGCCAATCTACACTTGCAAATTCTTTTTTTAAATTTAGAAAATCAGATACAGGCTAGGTTGATTTGCAAATTACAACCATCTTATAATTGCTATAATTGCCCAGAATAGGCAGATCAAATGTCAGATAAAACCTAACACCTGTATTAGATGGAAAAAGCCTCCATTTCAATCTGGAAAGACTCAGGTCGGAGATGAGCATAACGCCGATGGGCGAACGGAGGGGATGGAGTCTTCCAGGTTGAATTTTTGCTATCAGCTACATTTGTCAAAAAAAAAAATCTAAATTACAGAAATATGCAGATCATTAGATTTCAGCTGGTCTCTGTTCCTGATTTTATTGTTGTCAAAGTATTTTTCTAATTGGTTTTATTCTGCTGGATTCTTTGGGTCAATGGTCCCCTCCAGCTCTGAATGCCTCCAGTCAGTCAGTCATCGCTCTGCAATCTGCAGCCCAGCGTCGATTCAAATCCCAGGGCAGCAAACAAAGCCGGTCTGTGGGAAAGCTGGGGTGGAGCGTTAATGGTGGAGAAATCCTCCACAGCTGGGGTTGGTTTGAATTTAATTATGCATTTTGTTGCATATGTTGCACACTGAAACAATGCCTCCATTGTCACAGTTTTGCTTTGATTTTTATATTTTCTCTGACATTTTTAAACTGCAAATGTCATCACTTTTGCAGCTTTTGTCTTTTAATTGTATTGACGTTTGGAGCTCGTATTTGTTTATTATGGTGAGGAAAAAGTCAGGAGATTTGCTTTTTTTTTTGCCTAACAACGTGAGTTATGATACCTAACCAACCGACACTCTCTGGAGGAAATTAAAAGCTCTCTGGTGGGTTGAACTACTACTCTTACTTTTATTTTTTTCTATTTTTGAGATTGATCCATTGACTCAGATTTGCTCAGTAACCAACAGCCTGAGTCGAATCAGCTGTTAAAAACAGAACATTTCCTGCAGGGTAAATAAACACACGGTTCCTTTACCTTTTATCAGGAAAAGCGGCCATATAAACATCTGACCGGTCTCATAAGCTCTCCTTGCTGCAGTCTGAAACTTGCATCCATAAAGAGCCGCAGCTGTTTCTTCACGGTTTCTCATGAAAGCTGCTGCTGCACATTTGCTGCAGTCGTTGCACGTCTGCTGCTCGACTCGGTTGGACAGCGTGTCCTGGGGCTGTGCTCCTCCTCCGTCTGTGTTTTCCTCTGTTGGTGCTTGTTTGGACGATAATTTGCCACAGCAGTGATGAGTCTGCAGTGATGAGTCTGTACCTGAACCCCGCGCCCACAGCAGAACATGTCAACATTTCTGAGTTCACTGCTGTAGGTTTGCTAAATTAAGTCCCTGAAAGCTGCCTACAAACTTTGATTGTATCTCATTTACAGCTGAATGAAAAGGCTGACTTTCTTCATCAGCTTTCAGCCACTATTCAGTTAAATGTAACACTTTTGTTGCGATCTAATTAACATGACACCAGTGACCGGAGTCTGTTTTTGAAACCCGGTGTCTGACTTTCCTTTACCAAGCTGAGGTGTGAAAACAAACAGCATAGGGATTATTCTACGCACAAACAGGCAGATGACAACAAAACAACGGCGATAGCGTTAGGATGTGTTGTACTACCTACGTAACAATATGGAACTTTTATAAAGTTGTTTTTTACATATTTAGGCCTTTTGCAATAAGCAGTACATCAGTTAATTGCATGATAAATTAAAACAAGCTCAATAATTTCCATTTGCATGATTTATTGTTTTTCTCTCTTTCTACCAAGAACTGGATGATAAAAGTCTTCAGTTTTGAATAACAATTTTGTTTACAGAGATTTTATTACAGACTCAAGTAATGTTTTTGATGTTCAGCTGGAGTTATGAATTATGGACGCACCAATTTGAAAATTTGACCCAACATCGACATCCGATATTAAAATTGTTTTTATGGCTGATAACCAACATTTACAGACCTAATCTCTTCAGGTAAACTCCCCACAGCCCGCCCCTCCCTGAAACAGAAACGAAGGCATGGAAAAAAACATCACTTGTTCATATCAGCCCAGATCTAATTATCGGACCGATATACCAGCTGCATTCATTAAGTGTTTCTGAGCCGAGTCTGTTTGCTGTTACTTCCTGTTACTTCCTGTTACTTCCTGTTACTTCCTGTTTCTTCCTGTTACTTCCTGTTTCTTCCTGTTTCTTCCTGTTTCTTCCTGTTACTTCCTGTGTCACTGATGAGCTGCGTCATATTTTACGTCCAGATCCCACTAATCATAATATAAATGCCTCTGATTGGTTTGTTAACAAAAACAACACGATTCAGGCAGGAAACAGAAATAAATTCAGCTGCATTATAACATAAAGAGGAATATGTTTTATCAGTTTATCTTTAAGAGAAAAAAGGAACTTCTTGCAGTAGTAAATTCCTATTTAAAGGAACATGTTGTCCTTAAAACAGTCACATTTTACAGGTACAGTAGAAACTGTTTTCTTTTTGTTGTTGTTGTTTTTATAGGTATTACAGCCTTAATTAAGGTATTACACCCTTAAGCTGCTTAATTAAACTAGAGCACAGAAATAAAGTCTCCTAGAAGTCACTCTGTTTGGAGTTTCTGGTTTTTATTCCTTCTTTACTGCCATTTATTTGTGTTTCAGTCAGTTTTGATGCCAGTTACCTTCTTGTTGTTTTGTTTTGTGCTGCAGTTCTTTTATTTAAATGTTTTATAGTTTATATAACATGAACAAAGCCCTTTAAGCAGCTAGTGCAGTTTGAAGGGCTACACTTTGTTTCTGGTGTTTGCACACACACAGATGGTGTGATCACAGCTTGCAGGCGCACTTGACTGTGATATTTGCCTAACAATTCTTTCACAGGGTCACAGAAAATCTGCAACCATAACAAATCCAGAAACTGTACTGTTAATTTTAGGCATTAATCTGAATAAAACATGCGTGTTTTACTACAAATCCCACTTGGATGTGATTAAAATGAGATAGTTCTTCAGAATGTGTGTTGCTCAGATGTTGATCTGCTTGTTTTTACTCATTTATATTTACCTTTTTCTCTCTCACAGATGAATCTCCAGTTGCTTTTTATAGCGGTTTTATCAGCGGTCATCGGAGGCAGCTCAGCTCAACTAGGTAAGAAGCATAAATACCAGCTGGTAAATATTAACCAGTTCATTGACCCGTCTTCAGGATATTTATTTATTTACAACCAAATAACATTTTTTCAAAAGCTTCAACCATCAACACACATTTATTGATACAGTCAGAGAAAAGACTTTAGCTGCTCAACCATTCACAGCCGGCTAGGCAAGTTTGGTGGAACCGACTCACTCACTCTTTGGTTGCCTAGCAACTCACTCACTCTTTGGTTGCCTAGCAACTCACTCACTCTTTGGTTGCCTAGCAACTCACTCACTCTTTGGTTGCCTAGCAACGCCTTGCTGAGTAAGTGGTGCAGCAGCAGTTTAAGGTTTCTCCACTGTTCCTCATAACTGCTTAAAAATAAATAACGGCATGGAGTGAGAACTCTTGATGAAACAGGAACACCACCGGTTTGGCATTATGTCAGATATTTAAAACAGAGAAACTAATCAAGAGTTGTTGATATCGACTGTTTTTCAGCCATATTGTCCAGCCCTAGTTTTTTATGAAAATGCCTAATTTTCCTTCACCTTTCAATAAAGATACAATAAATGCATTAAAGTTTGTGGCTTTGTTGTATTAAGATGTGAAATGGCTGTTGGGAGATTTCACATTTTCAATTACGGTTTAATAATTTGGGTAACGGTTTAAGGCTCCGGTCCTCGAGGGATGGCATCCTGCCACTTTTAGATGAGTTTTCACTCCAGCACAGCTGATTTAAATGATCCGACTAATTCAGCAGAAAATAATATTCTGCTAACGAACCATTTGACTCTGGGGTGTTAAACTAGGGAAAAGAACTGAAAACATTAAAGATTTCTGCTATTTTTTCTCTCCAGCGTTACCTCATCAGTTGGTCCGCTGCCTGAAACATTTCCCATCATGACTCACTTTTCTGAGCTGGGATGGGGTTTCTTCTTCTCTGTCAGGCAGCAGCTGGTTTGAATCAGTGAGCTAATGGAAAATGTCTTGTTCGCTGTGGCTCAGAGCAACTTTTCTCTTTCAGATGGCAGCATATGCATCAAGGCGAACGCGCAGTCATGTGGGGAATGCATCCAAGTCTCTGAAAAGTGTGGATGGTGCACGGATGAAGTGAGTTCTCTCTGTAAAACCTGAAGAAAACTGATTCATGAAATATCTTTGTTGGCTTCTTAGATGCTTTTTAAGAGGCGTCATTGTGTGTTTTAATTTTTTTTAAAAGAAAAAACAAAAACGCCCATTTAAGACAAGTTCAAATGCCAAGCTAAAATAGAAGAGGTACAGAACAGTTTTGTTTTATTGTTGAAATTTAACATTTATTTGGTCACAATCGTTTTAATTAGTTGTAGAAACAACAATATCAGATGCAGTTAGGGCTGAAACGATTGATCGGTTATTGAAGCAACCTTCAACTAAGTTAATAATAAATTAATCATTAACTGGAGTATAGATACTTTAAAAAGTCAACTTGCTCAAAGAACGGCACACTCAAATCTGCAATTAAAGCAAACATTTACAAAATGTCGCATTTAGGATAAATACCCATAACTTTTGCTATCAAAATAATTAATCTAATCGATTAATCCAAAAATTAGTCAACAGATCAGCCCTACACTTTATTAATGTTAAGTTGAGCAGAAAGTTAAAATCTTGGTGATATAAGTATCTTTGCTACAAATGATGAACTCTAAAGAAAGTGGTCAAAGGAAAAATCTGGAGAATATGCCCATTTTTAATCTGATTAATTATCAGAATATTTGATTGATCAGAATATTTGACTAATCGTCAGAATAGTTGATTAATCATCAGATTTTTTGACTAGTCAACAGAATAATTGATTAATCATCAGAATAACTGTCTGCTGTAGCCCTAATTATTTTTTAGTTGTTATGAATCACACTGATCTTGGCTCTCACTCAGTTTCTGACAAAATCCGACATCATGTTCTTAGGAACTAAACTGCGCAATCTTTCAGGGTATTGCAGTTTGGTTCTTGCAGCAGCACGCCATCAGCTCTTCATTGTCTTCATGGCACCTGTGTTTATCATCTCAACCAGCATTTTATCTTGGCGGCCCGGATTGGTCAGCATTAACCTGCATGTCAGGGCACACGACGTATTTAAACTGGTTTTTAACATTTGTGACGCTTGTTGGATCTTGTTTTGCCCTCACCAGAAGTGAGGTTGGATTTCCACCTCATGAAATTTACCTCAGCTTGTTCGGTCTTCTGTTGTTTTTTACTAAAATGTTTATTCATCTAAAGCGGCGGCCAATTTATGTAAAGAAACCCAGCCAGAATAATACACATTTAGACTATTTTTACTGTCTTTTGTTGATATAATTCTGTTTTTTGTACAGAAGGAAGAGCAAAAGATCTTGACTATAATTACTGAAAGAATGAAGTCAAAGCATGTTTTATTTTTGTTCGTTGTCTCATGTTCTTTGGCTTGGCGTCCATTACGCACCATTCTGCAGTTTCTTCCTGTACCTCTTTAGTCCAGACGCTTCACAACAGTTCATATAAAACAGATGAACTTTAGTTACCTGGTTTGTGCTCCAAATGTTTTTTTATTTATTCAAATTCAGTTTATTTATATGTCCCAATTCTTAACAGCTGATGTTAGATTGATTCCCTTTGTGGGGAAGCATGTGGTGACGGTGGATGGTTGATTGCATCAGTTCAGTTTATTGCAATCCCTTCTTTTGAGGAACATGTGGCTACTAACCCTGACTGGTTGCACTAAGTCAGCTTTGCAGCAACTCCTTCTGTACAACAGTTTTTATTCAGACCTTGTGTTGTGGATTTTTAGTGCAAAAAGTTATGAATAAATGGAACAAATTGAAATTGAATTTTGTTTTTTACCCACTATGTTGTCTTTTTTTTTTTGTGCGGTCAGTTTTATTGTAGAGTCGTTGAGTTTGTGCAAATACAGACGTCCATAAATTTAAGAAATGTTTCTTAGGTTGTGTTACACCTAGCAGGTGACGTTTTCTGTGTTCTGAGGAAACTGGTCTTGCAGAGTAGGATCTGCAGAGTCAGCTTGGTTTTTGTTGCTCTATTTGTCTCTTGAATATTCCTCTAATGGCGTGTTGGCTTTGTTGCAGAACTTTTTAACTGTTGGTTCGCCCAAGTCGGCCCGCTGTGACAACCTTGAGTCCCTGAAGGAGAAAAAGTGTCAGCAAATTGAAAACCCACGTGGAAAAGTTATCATTACCCAGAACAAACCGGTCACAGCTCACAACGGACCTGGGAAACTGAAGCCTGAGCAGATCACCCAGATCCAGCCTCAGAATCTCACACTCAGACTCAGATATGGTAAAGATTTTCTCCCGTTTCCATAATGAAATCCAGAAATGTGTGACCGTTGTTGGGGTTTTGAGGTGGGAGGAACCGATTTTCTGTGCTCTCAGCTGCTGCCGCTTTTGTGTTTTAGGTGAACCGCAAACCTTTCGTCTGAAATTTAAGCGTGCGGAGGATTACCCCATAGATCTGTACTACCTTATGGACCTGTCCTTCTCCATGAAAGACGACTTGGAAAATGTCAAGAAACTTGGCACTGACCTCATGAAGGAAATGAAGAAAATCACCTCAGACTTCAAAATCGGTGAGTGGAAAACAGTCGAGGTTCCTCCGCCGTGAAAACGTATCAGATCTGTTCTGAGAAGGGAGGCAACAACTAATTAATGGTTTATTGGATTAAAATCGGTTCCAATCGATTAATAACGTCTGGTTAGATCAGCGGTTTGAAAAGTTTGAAATTCAAAGAACAGATTTTGCCCAAAGTTTTTAAATATTTATAGTTGGTCTTTTATTTGTACTGCACCACCACTTTTTCTATTTTTATGTTTTGAAAAAACCTAAAAATATTTTGTGATGCATCATCACAAAATATTTTCAAAAATTACAGTTTCCAATCGAATAAGAAACGGAAGCGAGCGCTGGTGCTCATCCTCAAGCGGAGCCAGTTGATGCAAAAATAATCATGGCGGAGGCATCCCAGAACAGCAAAGCGGAACGGGCCAAACAGGACCCGGTGTGGGACGTAAAATGCACTTTATGTGATTCTGTTTAGAAATATAAACACCAGGAAAGCCCCTTGAGTTATTACCTTAATAAAGCTCATTGGAACTCGCAATTTTCAGTTTATTCGGTCAGTAATTAGCGGACACAAAAAACTGTTAAAACACCATGAGGCCGGTCATGACAACAAATTTTCCTGGACAATAAATTCAGTAATTATTGCGATAAATATCGTTTTGAGAAGAATAATGTATTAATAATTAATCATATAACATATGTAAATATAATCCCAAAGGGAAGTTAAATCTAAGTAGTATCATATAAATAGTCCTGTGGTTTTCTTTCCACCGGCACCTTCAGCTTTTTTTAAGTGGATTTCCATTATTATTTTTACACCAAATCCTCTATGTACCTTGCTAACCACTAGGGGGCGTTTGAGAAAGACAGTTATAGCTCAATAAATCTGAAACTCTTGCTTAAGTAATCATCATTTCTGACACTGCCTTTAGGTTTTGGTTCGTTTGTGGAGAAGACGGTCATGCCTTACATCAGCACCACCCCGGCCAGGCTGCTGAACCCCTGCACAGGCAGCGAGAACTGCACCAGCCCCTTCAGCTACAAGAACGTCCTGAAGCTGACCGAGGACGGAGAGGAGTTCAACCGGCTCGTCAGCCAGCAGCAGATCTCCGGCAACCTGGACTCCCCGGAGGGCGGCTTCGACGCCATCATGCAGGTGGCCGTGTGCCAGGTGAGCGGCTCACTGGAACGGCCGGGCGATGCAGATAAAATCTGTTGATGCAACTTTAGTTAAAAGTGTCATTATTTACCGAATAATCCAAAATTGACACTTTTAATGCAAGTTTTAGTGCAACTTTGCATTAGGAATGTCGTTATTTACCAAATGACACTTCATCACATCAGTCATAAACTACTGCATGTTTATGACAGGGTTATGAGTCTCATGCTTCAAATAACATGTTACCATTTTTTTCCCCATTTTCTTTTCTAAAAAAGAAAAAAATACAAATGACAGAAAACATTTTCAAAATGTGGCTTTTATTTCAGTCATTCTTTCTGTGAGTTGTAAGTTGGAGTATTAGGGCCAGGCTACGTTAATTTTTGTTATTATTATTAATATAGTCATAGTGACGTAGAATCAGTGAAATTTCACTACTTGGTGGACTATTACTCTGCAAGTAGGCCTTTATTTTGGCTTTATTAAGACTGTATTTTTATATTATTTTGACTTGGTCATATGACCTCATTCTTGTAGAACCACAACTGTCTTCTTATGACTTTATGTTGAATTCAAAGTCTAAGTAAAAAGAAGCTGTGAAACGTGCTTGTCAAACAAGATGGCCGCCGCGGGCGCCCATCACTCTGAACTACGGAAACCCAACAAACTAAATTTGATCAATAACATTGACTTATCGTCACGGTAACCAGAGGAGTTTCTTTGTTTTGAACCCAGGATCAGATCGGCTGGAGGAACGTCACCCGTCTGCTCGTGTTCTCCACCGACGCCGGCTTCCACTTCGCTGGAGACGGGAAGCTGGGCGGGATCGTCCTGCCCAACGACGGGAAGTGTCACCTGGAGAACAACATGTACACCATGAGCCACTACTACGTAAGCGGATTCCTTTAAATCCCTCTCCTCTCCTCTGTGACACGCCACTCTGAATATTAATGCCCGTGTTGCAGGACTATCCCTCCATCGCTCACCTGGTTCAGAAACTAAGCGAAAACAACATCCAGACCATCTTTGCTGTGACTGAGGAGTTCCAGTCGGTTTACAAGGTGAAGTATCAGCTGTTTTACTTTGACTAGGACCCATTTATCAGACCTGCCTCCTCTGATCCTTCCTCCCTCTTACAGGAACTCAAAAACCTCATTCCTAAGTCGGCTGTTGGGACGCTGTCGGCCGACTCCAACAACGTGATGAAGCTCATCATTGATGCCTACAACGTAAGAACTGATGCTCACCAGCAGGGTTATAACAGGCTCCGGGTTTTACACTATGGTTTTGCTTCTTTGTGACTTTTTGTCTAATTTAAGTTAGTTTTAATTAGTCTGTACAGTCTTTTTTAGTAGTTATTGTTTAGTTTTTTATTTGTTATTGTAGTAGTTTTAGTTTTTCCATACTTTGGTTAATTTTCAGAGTATTTTATCGTGATTATTTTATTTCATTTATTTATTTCAAGCAGGTTTTTAAAGAGAAAACATGTGACACCAACCATTAAATCCAGGAAAGATTCATTTATTTTCCTCTAAATTCCTCCTCTTTTGGCAGTCTCTGTCCTCTGAGGTTGTTCTGGAAAACCCGAAGCGACCAACGGGAGCTTCCATTTCCTACACGTCCATCTGCAAGGACAACGTGATCAATAAAGGAGAGAACGGGAATAAGTGCGTCAACATCTCCATTGGGGACGAGGTAACACTGAAAACCCTGGAATATCCTGGAATACCCTGGAATCTGTGTCAACTTTAACGCTTTCCTCTGATTGTCCAGGTGTATTTCAACATTACTGTACATCACGATGGCAAGAAGTGTCTGGCTGATGGGAAATCGGAGGTGTTCACGATCAAACCTCAGGGCTTCAGGGAGGAGGTGACCGTGGTTCTGGAATACATCTGCGACTGCGACTGTGCGGCGAAAGGAGAGCCCAACAGTCAGCGGTGCTCTGACGGCAGCGGCAGCTACGAATGCGGATCCTGCAAGTGAGACGTCCTCCGCCTCCTTTCATCTGCAGAACATTTCAAAACAACAACCTCAATTCTTCTGGGCGACGTATTATGCAAAGTTCACCGTTTGCATGTTTTTTGTGCTTTCACCCGAGTGAAGTCGGCCCCCCGACCTTCTTCAAATCTACCAAATCAAGCTCATTTTAATTCGCCCTGGGATCAATTGATTGATTGTTACGACTGGCTTTGTTGATGACTTGCCATCCAGAAACCACTTGCTGCATTCTTGTTGGTTGTGCATTGTGCAGGAGGCTCCTTTTATACTTTTCAAAGATGTAAATTTGTATAATTACATCTGTTTGCAGCTATTTTCTCATGTGAGTGTAAACATTGAGATAGGGGGCGTGGCCAGCAGCAGCTCATTTGGATTTAAAGTGACGGAGGCCCTAAAACATTTCAGAATAGTCAGAACTGAGCAGACTAAAATCTCATTGTTTAAGAATTATTTTATGCCAAATATTTAATTAAGTACCTTTTTAACTTCACGTTGTGTTTCAGGTGCAACGACGGACGCATCGGGCAGACGTGCGAGTGCAGCAAGGACGACGTCCGGACCGAGGATCTGGACGCCAACTGCAGAAAAGACAACGGCACAGACATCTGCAGCAACAACGGCGACTGCGTCTGCGGTACCTGCGAGTGCAGGAAGCGGGAAAATCCTGCAGAGGCGTACAGCGGCCAGTTCTGCGAATGTGACAACTTCAACTGCGACCGCTCTGGCAACAAGCTCTGTGGAGGTCAGGAACAAATGATTTACCTGCATCATTTAAAAACTGCTGTTTGGATTTCATCAGGCTGCCTTCGCCTGATTTAATGGTGACAAGAGGAACAAAAGCAAACACTTTTGTCATAGCAGTTGCTAAAACAGTCAATCTGATAGATTATATATTTTGCTTCATGTATGTTTCTCAGCTTTATCGTTTCTTTAGCAACATTCAAGGTACATGGCAGCTAGAGGTAGAAAAATGAGTGGGAGCCAAAGAGAAATTAATCTATTTCTGAATCACAGTCCAGCAAAGTGAAGGCCATTTGCTGAAATGAAGCAGTAATGAAGCCATGTGGATATTTGGCACTTTTAGTGGAAAAACTCCTTTGTCTGTAAATATCTTCTACTCAGAGTTGGCAGTTTTAGCTTCAGGAAAAAGGAAAAAGAATCTGGTAACGGCGGCGTAATAAGGACTTTGTAGATATTAAAAAAGGAGTAAATTTATCAACGTTTGATGTTTGAATTTCTGATTATTTTTTTTTGTCAGAATGTTACTCCTTTTTTTCTGTCTGCTATGGCCCTAACACACCGTCGTATTTATTAACATTAATGGATTAGTAATTTAAAAAATAACCAACAGCTTTTCACATGTTGATGTTAGAAGTAATTTTAACCGTTTTTTTTGCTCCAAATAATGAAGCATTGCATTTTAGTTAATAAAATGTTTATTTTCTTCTTTTAAAAAGGAATTGAATTATTTGATTCTTTGCATATTTTAATGTATTTTTAATATAGTATAAAAATAGTTTACTTTTTAAATAAAAAAACATCTTTACACTAGAGAGAGATGAAGAACATCAGCCATTATTTTTGCTAAAGCAGATCCTCATTGCTGACGTTCAGACACGTAATCATGAACAAATAAAATAAATGACCCATTTAGACTTTAGCACATCATGGATTTGTTTAAAGCTTTTTCAGGTAACAGTAGATTTGCTGACATGCGTTGCCTGGACTCAGTCATGTGCTTCCAGTAGAATAATCCGCCGTTTACTTTGCACTGATTCGGTTGCTGCTGTCTGTGTCCAGGTCACGGTCGCTGTGAGTGCAGAAAGTGCATCTGCGACGCCAACTTCACCGGCAGCGCCTGCGACTGCTCCATGGACACCTCCACCTGTGTCGCCAGCAACGGCCAGATCTGCAATGGACGCGGCGTGTGCGAATGCGGCAGCTGCACATGCACAGACTCCA
The DNA here is from genome assembly GCF_000485575.1 of Poecilia formosa. NCBI lineage: Eukaryota > Metazoa > Chordata > Actinopteri > Cyprinodontiformes > Poeciliidae > Poecilia > Poecilia formosa. Next base: position 2,949,854 of record NW_006799984.1, on the reverse strand, counting down.
AATTTCAGGGGCCGACCTGCGAGGCCTGCCCCACCTGTCCAGGTGTCTGCACGGAGCACAAGTGAGTCAGAACGCTTAAGAAATTTAGACCAGATTTTCTGTTGTTAGTCTGTCTTTTTTTTTAGTGTTGCACTTTTTTGGATATTCGTGAGTCTGATCCGCCTGCATCTCTCCTCAGGGACTGCGTCGAGTGTCTGACCTTCCAGACCGGAGTGAAGAAGGACGTGTGTAAGGATGAGTGTAAGAACATCCACCTGATCCCAGTCCGGGACCAGGGTGAGCTGCCGCAGCCCAACGACCAGTCCTTCCCCCGGGTCATCTGCAAGGAGCGCGACGAGAACGACTGCTCCTTCTACTTCTCCTTCGCCGTCAGGAACAACACCAACGAGGTCTACGTGGTGGACAAGCCCGGTAGGTCGGGCTGGGCTGGGTCCTGGTGGGTCCGGGTGGGTCTGACCATTTCTCATCCATCCATCCATCCATCCATCCATGCATCATTATATCCATCGATCCATCCATAACTTCATAATCATCCGTCCGTCTGTCCGTCCATCCATCCATTTTCCATCCATCCATCCATACATAATTATATCCATCCATAACTTCATAATCATCCGTCCATCCATCCATTTCCCATCCATCCATCCGTTTCCCATCCATCCATCCATCCCTGAGTGTGTTGGTGTTTTCCGCCTCAGAGTGCCCGTCCAGCCCTGACATCATCCCCATCGTGGCCGGCGTGGTCGCCGGCATCGTGATGATCGGCTTGGCGCTGCTGCTCATCTGGAAGCTGCTCATGATCATCCACGACCGCAGGGAGTTCGCCAAGTTTGAGAAGGAGAAGATGAACGCCATCTGGGACACGGTCAGTCGCTTAACCCGCTCAGCAGGAGTTAAACCTTCACTGTAGCTGTTAGCTTAAAGCTGCTAACGGCTCTATTTGCCAGGCTTTAGCTCATGTCTTCAGTAATGCTACGTCAGTTTATTAGCAACACTAATCTGGATGTTTTTGTTGTTTTGTGAGGTCAGAGAATGAAACAACTTGAATCTTACACAAACTTTGTGTAGAGTGCCACTAATGTAGAGAAAACAGATGGATGGAGGTAATTAAAGGAGATTCCTGGAGTAAAAACTGCTAGCTGCTAATGCACCTGACTTGAGACTGGAGTGGAAGTTCGGCTTCAAAACGACCTGACGCAGCTTTTACAACCAGGCTGAGATCAAAGCATCATAATGGAAGTTCAGCTTCAAAACGACCTGAAGCAGCTTTTACAACCAGGCTGAGATCAAAGCATCATAATGTTAGAATTCTCCAGCCAAAGCTAAATACTTTTTTTATAATATCTTATTAAATTATTTATTTTTCCGTCTTTTTCTGTGTGTTCTTTGACCATTTTACTTTTTGTATTTTTAACTTTTTTTTTCTTTTTGTTTATATTTTTTACTTTATATTTGTGGGGTGTTTTTTTTTTGTTCTGTTTTGCTTTTTTACCTTTTTATTTTTTTTTATTTTTTACTTTTTTTAGTTTATTTTTGTGGAGACTTTTGTACTTTTTAGTTACATATGTTTCCATTTGTATGTTTTTACTTTTTGTTGTGTATTTTTTAAATTTTTATTTTACTATATTTTATTTTTTACTGATTCAATTTTTGTTTTACTCTTTGTATGTATTTTAACTTTTTATTTAATTGCTTTTTTGTTTTGTTTTTACTTTTTGTGCCTAAATCTTATTGCTGGACTTGGAAAAACATTTCACTCTCCATCCAATCTGACTTAGCTTTAACTATTTAATATTTTACTCACTAGATGTGAAAAACGGTCACCTCTGAAATTTTCTTACAAAGCCTTAAATTGTTAGACCTGTTAAATGTGTCCGCTCAGGATTTAGTTGTGCTCTAAATACTCTCTCTTCTCTGTTGGTAAATCTGAATGAAAACAGTAGAAACATGGCGGTGGATGAGAACATTTGGAGCTTTTCTTTCTCTTCTGTGAGGAGGGAGTGGCTCTATCTTCTCCTTCTCGTGCTGCCACCTAGTGGAGGGGACTTGCAAGCAAAAGAATATAAACTTTTTCTTCTGGTCTTTTTTTGTTTGTTTTGTTTTCAGGGTGAGAATCCGATCTACAAAAGCGCCGTAACAACCGTTGTGAACCCAAAGTACGAGGGGAAATGATGTCGCTTCTTTCTCCTTTGTGACGACACTGTACATGGAGAGGAAAACGGGCCGAGACGAGCGGAGCGGGGCTTTTATACGTTTGCTGTTTGTTGTCGTATGAAATGATAGAGACGCATCCTGCCACTCTCTGTTTTTGCTAACTTGTTTTTATTTCCTTTGCTTTATTTTGGATTTTTGGGAGATTGTTGTTTTTTATGACTGGACTTTCCGTTCATCGGGTTCGCTCTGTTCAGCAGGAGGTAATCAGGAATCAATGTTTTTAAAGCGGATGAGCCATCGGACCAAAGATCTTTGGGTCTCTGAGGAGCCGTTTTAAATCCTCCATGTTTGAATTGAAATGTGTACAGTGTGTTTTGGGTTCTGTAAAGCCATATATCTGCAGCTGAACAATCATTCAGAATCAGTTTTCTTTTCTCTGCGGCTGAAAGGACGTCGGTTTACAACAGCTTTACTCTTTCAGGACTCATTTTGCTTAATTTAAAGCCAACTCAGGTCCTTCATCTGCAGCAGCACCAAATACACGCCTCGTTTTATTTTTTTTTATTTTTTTTAAAGATTACCACTTTAAATTTAAAGGATTTTTTTACTTGTCGTAATCAAATGTTAAATCTACAGAAAACTGGAGTTTTGATGAAAACAATTTTTTCTGTTCTGACAGAAAACTGCCGCCATTTTTTTTAAGTGCCTTCTTTTACACATCAAGGCAAAGCAGTTTTCTCAAATTATTTATTAAATAAATCAAACCACCCCAACATGGCGTCTGATTGTGTTCCTTACTGGGATGTAAACAAACTTTTGGTTTAGTGCTTTTTGATAAATTTCAGGTTCTTAAAGTGTGAAGGCACCATTCAGGGGGTCAGTTATGGCAAAATGTTCTTAGAAAAACTTAAACTGTTAAAATATGAAATAATTATCTCTGCATTTGATTAGTACGTCATAAAATTAATTAATGTTGAACATTTTTTCAGTTTGATGTAATTTACAGATAAAAACTGGTTTGATTTGATTGATAAAATAATATTTACCTTACTCAAGGGGCATAATCCTGCCACTTGAGTAAAGCGTATTTCTAAAAAAAAAAAAAAGGCTACTAAAGCATTGAATCATCACGCAAGAAATATGAAGTTATGTACGCATTCTAGTGTTTAAAGACTTTCCTTAAGTGGAAAAAACATATTTTTTTCAAATATTTTCTTTTTCCAATAGAAAACTTGTGAAAGTGTAACTTGTAGTATGCAATGGTTTTTATCATACCTTCACTTGGTCTCAAATGTCACAATAAGCTCAGCAGAGAGAAAATAAGTTTATTTATAAATAATGAGTCTCACTTTAATATAAATTGTAGGTGTGACTGTATCTGGTGTATTTTTGGTTAAAACATTACTGCTTGTTCAGTGACATTACTCAAAGTGGGTAGAGTATGTAGACTTTTTACTAAAGTAAAAGCAGTGATACTTCATAAAATAGTAAAAACAAAAAGTATGGTATTAAAAAATTATAGAAAATTTGTCCAAAAATAACCTGTCATATTTAAAGAATTTTGTCAATTATTCATAATTTATTATAATAAATAAAAAACTATCCATAATGACAGCAAACTGTGATTTGTTAAAAGATTTTAGCTCAAACAGTACCTTCATAAAGAACCTTTCAGAAAAAATGCCCCTCGCAATATGGCGGCGACGTTCACGTGCGTTCCGGATCTCCATTGTATTTCGTTCGTTCGGGGAACGAGCCGAAATTCCCATCTCTAGTATCGTGTCTGCGACAGCCAATCACGTTTCGTTTCAGCCCCTGTGGAGCCTCTCTACAGGTGATTGGTGGCCTCGGCCAGCCAATCAGATGGCGTGTTTCACAGCAAAGTTGTTAACCCCCAACAGTAGCACTTTGCTTTCCAGCTCTCTAGTTTCGACCAACGGAAGGAAAATAGGGCTTTTACCGACTGAAAGACGCCGTTTGACGGCCCGGATGTTGAACGGGAGCCGGCCGCTTCTCACCGGCTGGTTCTGTTCGTGAAACTAAGTAGAACCAGCGGTGGCTAACGTTGATGTTAACTCCCTCTGTGGCTCGCTGCGTCGTGTTCTCTGTCGTCTCTCTCTCTCGGGTTTTTCTTCTTCTTCTGGTTAAACTTGCAGAAATGTTCCCCATCTGTCCCGAAGGCTTCCACGTTTCCACACAGATCCACTCGGTGAGTATTTTCCTGCCATGTTTTTAACTCTGATGGCCAAAATAAAGAGGCCCGTCGTGATTAGTGTGTTTTCTGGCATCAGATGATTTCATACACGCAATCAAATTCCTGGCTGGTCAGCTGGATGCAATTCAACAGCAAAACCACAAGTTCCTACTCAGTTTTTCGGCCCCTAAAGCCACCAAACCCCCAAAAGATGGATCCAGATATTTTAAAAATGTATAAATACATATTGAAATAATAATGTATATCCGAATATAATTTGATTTGTTAGATTTTTCATGAGTAAACCTTAGCTGAAGGAGACAGTTAAAGGATGCCTGTGTTTTTTTATTACACCATCTTCTTTTGAGGAGCTTTCATGCTGATGGCAGGATAATCTGGAACATTTTTCTGCTGGATCAAATGCAGCTTTGGGTGTGTGACTGAACAGTGCCAGGCTGTCCCTGTGGTCTGCCCTGGAACTGCTCGGCCTGGATCATTCACTGCAAATATTACCTAACCAACACTAACCCATCTCCTTGAAAACAGGTGGAGGATCAACCTGGCTTCACATCTGCATCTTTAAATGTCACTGTTAATTTAAACAAAACAACAAAAGCCAAAAGCCGACCAGAACTGAGAACATCTGCTCTTTTAAGAGAGCTGGAAGGCTGAGTTTTCCAGCTCTTTCCTGTGATTATCTGAACTCTTTGCCTATTGTGGGACAAACCCCACCCATGTTGCACTTCTGTGTGTCAGCTGGAAGAGTGCAAGCTCTGTTTTCACTCAAAATAATCTTCAATCATAAACATTTCAAATGTTTATATAGTGTTTCATTTAAAACATCTGATGGCATCAAATGACATCAAAATCACATGAGAACCGAGACGGGTAAAACATTTTAAGAGCTTAAATTAGGCCTGTCATGATAACAGATTTTACTGGATGATAAATTATCCCAGAAGTTTTTGCGATAAACAATAATGTTGTTTTCAGAGAATTTTAAAGTAATATAATAATAATAATAATAATGCCAAGAACACATTGTCAAAGATCAATGAACTTTAAATTCTAATGAACATTTAACGCAGGAGCTGGAAGACATTTTAAATATTCAAAATAAAAACAGAAAAACAGAAATAAAATTAATTAGGAAATCTCTGTAAACGAAATTACCCTTTAAAAAAAGGGCTAGTCAGACTAAAGACTTTTGTTATCCAGTTTTTGGCAGAAAGAGACAAAAGAGAAAAACAATAAATTATGCAACTGGAAATGACTGCATTTATTTTCATTTATCATGCAGTTAATTGTTTTATTGCTTATTGCGACAGGTTTATCTGAAATATTCTGAATAACATACAACCTTTGGTGAAATTTAGGATAAATTTATTTGGAACAGTTTTCTCATTCAGCTAAAATGACTAACTTTAACCATTTAAAATTGAAGAAATTTAACTGAATATTTGGTAATAAATTCAAAGAGTTGTAGAAGCTGATGGCTGTGGGCAGAAAGGATCTCCTCTGGCAGTCTGTATTACAGCAGATTGAAGAAGCCTCTGACTGAAGACACTTCGTTTTTCTGACAGTTTCATGAAGAGGATACGCAGAATTGATAAATATTCTTTTACGTATGAATTGAAACTGCCACTATGTCGTGACAGTATGGTATGAGACAGATAACCTTTCTTCCAGTGCTATCTAGAAATAACCAATCACAGGCAGGAGGCGGGTCTTAGTGCTGCCAATCATACTTGTATGTTTACAGATTATCTGTCTAATAATAAACTGTCATAACATATCGACAGTTTTAACAAATATGTAAAAAATGAAAATATTTTTAAAATAAAAGTTATACTCCAACTTTAATTTGGGGAGCTCGCCAAATGGTCGATACCTACATGTGAAATCAATCTCATCAGCTTCCATTAAGATACAATTCGACCTAAAATGAGGTTAATATAAAGAATAAATAACATGAATTACTAAGGCTTACTTGCAAAACAAACCAAATGGTGAATTTTAAGATTGCTTTTCAAATCAACAGTAGTTGTGTTTCCAAGACAATTGCAAAGTTTTCTATTGCAAAACTTTGTCAATATTCTGCTAATGTCGAAAAAACATAGTTCTGCAACTCTGATTTTAAATCAGACGTCAGTAAATTTGTTCACACGATAAGTCATTAAAAAAACATGTCGTGCCATCATCCTTTGACTACTTCCTGTCCTCTTCTTCTTCGTGGTTTTTGCCAGTAATCACATCTGGTTGTTGATCATGTGATTCGTGATGAGAAAATGTTTCCGATGCAGTTTTGCAAAATAAACCAGTTTCGATACGCTCAAAAAACAACCTCATCCTAGTCCCAAAATGATTTGATGAAAAACTAGAATTTTTTCAAAATTGCCGTGTTTCCATTAAGTGAATTGTAAATAAATAAAAAAAAATTAAAAGAATTCTAAAATTCATTTTAAAAGTCAGAAGTAGCCAATGCTGTGATACATCTGCCTGTTTATATCCTGCCACAAACCAAGCCTCCTGTACTCTGAAATATGTGTTGGCCTCTGAGCTAAAAAGAAGCATGCATACCTCCAAATTGCACCCATTATTTCTCATGCTGGTCACTTAGAAACTGATGGAAGCTGTAACTCATCCAGGCTTCATTTTGAGTGCAGCAGTTAGCTGTCAGGTTGTTGAAGAAAAAGCCACAGCAAAACTCCTAGAAGGACGACATTCATATTGACCTTCATATCTTCATGAGTCAGGCTTTGGTGTTAACTTTTTCTTCTTAAAAACACATTTTTACTTGACTGCTTTCATGCTGCGCTCCAGTTACTCAGGAAGTGGAAACTCTGAGCTTTCTGGTTAAGGAGTTTGAATTTCAACATTGCGATGCCTATAAACGTTGTTTACAATAGTTCTTATAATCATTTTAAGCTTTACTTTCCATAAACAAACACTGCTTTTAATTTGTTCAGTTCGTAGCTGCGGGCACAACATTGATTTAAAAAACATCCTTACATGTTTATGTTGTAAAATAAACATGTTTTCACCTCATCTTTCTACTGTTGATTTAAGGGGCGGACATATTGAAACGTAAAGCGTAGTTGCTCCCACTTTCCCAGTGGAAAGTCCACTTAAAGTTGATTTTTCCAACTGGAATGTCAGAATTTCCCAGTTCCGAACACAGGAACGCAGCATTAATACAGTATGAGAGTTGAATTTGTTGGAATCCCCAATTATGGTTTTTATTTTTATTTTTTTGCCTCATAATGTGTTTGTAATTGTTTTTTTAATGTTTGAATTATTGTAATTTATGTGGCCAAAGGCAGTTGTTCTTTGATTAATTTGATTTCATTTGAAAACTACTCGATCTGGATTATGGCTGGACATTAAATCAATAGCGGTAGTCATGTGATCAATATCAATAGAGCCGATAATACATCTGAGAATATTAAATGTGTAGAATATTCACTGAATGTTGATTCTGAGCCGCACAGCATTCTTGGAGATGTAGGCAGAGGAAAGACTATCTGCTCAACTTCACGGCTAACTGAGCTAGCTTGGTGGAATCAACTTACTCATTCATTCAT